>NC_091283.1:207487649-207797360 GCF_032444005.1 Ranitomeya imitator | reverse complement strand
GGTAGCGGATCAGAGCAGAAAGGGCTAAACAGACAGATGGTCAGCACGAGGTCCAAGGTCAGGCAACAAAAGATCTACAAACAGAACGCACATAGAGACAAACCACACAGTAGCTGAATGTACATCTGGCAGAGGTCTGGGAGTAACAGCTCAGTTAAGTAGCCTGGCAATCACTGGGGTCAATGAACACTTGGAGACAGCAAGTGTCTCCAAGTCTCAGATTGGAGCATGAAGCACAACCGCTATCCTTTTGACCAAACTCTAGTCTAATGGTATCTTGTCAAAGGCAAAGATTTGAGTGGGTCTTTCTAAGCTAACTGTCCCTAACAATTCAGAGAAAGTCCCAAATCAATGAAGTTAGTGGCAGACCCATAGGCAATGAACTTCAATGTTGGTTAAACCTGCTTCTAGAAGGATGACATGGGTGACCTCATGTCATGATTCCAATGGCAGGGAATCACAAAAGGACAAGCACCAACGAGCTCTAGGGTGATGGAACCTGAGCTGACTGCGACCCTAAACCTGAACACACAAATAACAATAGCCGGGGAACGTGCCTACGTTGATCCTAGACGTCTCGCACCAGCCGAAGATCTAACTTCCCCTATTAGAAGAAACACAGACCTCTCTTGCCTCCAGAGAAATACCCCACAGAAATAGCAGCCCCCCACATATAATGACGGTGAAATGAGAGGAAGGCACATACACAGTATGAAAACAGATTCAGCAAAATGAGGCCCGCTAAAACTAGATAGCAGAGGATACAAAAGTAAACTACGCGGTCAGCAAAAAACCCTTCAAAAAACCATCCTGTAATTACTTGAACTCATGTTCCAACTCATGGAACATGAGGAGCAATTACAGCCCACTAAAGCAACCAGCAGCAAAGAGACAATTATATGCAGGCTGGACAAGACAAAAATAAAGCAAAACGTGGAACAAGAAAATCAAAACTTAGCTTGACCTGAAGATAACTGAAGCCAGAAGCTGAGGTAACAAAACACTCTGATAACCTTGATAGCCGGCAGGGAAATGACAAGAAAGCCCGGTTAAATAGGAAACTCCCAAATCCTAATAGAACAGGTGGACACCAGAGACAGCAGAACACAAATCACCCAGTACCATCAGTAACCACCAGAGGGAGCCCAAAAACAGAACTCACAACAGTACCCCCCCTTGAGGAGGGGTCACCGAACCCTCACGAGAACCACCAGGGCGACCAGGATGAGCCCTATGAAAAGCGCGGACCAAATCATCAGCATGAACATCAGAGGCAACCACCCAAGAATTATCCTCCTGACCATAACCATTCCACTTGACCAAATATTGGAGTTTCCGTCTGGAAACACGAGAATCCAAGATCTTCTCCACAACATACTCCAATTCTCCCTCCACCAGCACCGGAGCAGGAGGCTCAAGCGAAGGAACAACAGGTACCTCATACCTCCGCAACAACGACCGATGGAACACATTATGAATAGCAAACGATGCCGGGAGATCCAAACGAAACGACACAGGGTTAAGAATTTCCAAGATCCTATAAGGACCGATGAACCGAGGCTTGAACTTAGGAGAAGAGACCTTCATAGGAACAAAACGAGAAGACAACCACACCAAGTCCCCAACACGAAGTCGAGGACCCACGCGGCGACGGCGATTAGCAAACTGTTGAGCCTTCTCCTGGGACAACTTCAAATTGTCCACCACATGACTCCAAATCCGATGCAACCCATCCACCACCATGTCCACTCCAGGATAATCAGAAGGCTCCACCTGACCAGAGGAAAAACGAGGATGAAACCCCGAATTACAAAAGAAAGGAGAAACCAAGGTAGCAGAACTAGCCCGATTATTAAGGGCAAACTCGGCCAGCGGCAAAAAGGTAACCCAGTCATCCTGATCAGCAGAAACAAAACACCTCAAATAAGTTTCCAAGGTCTGATTAGTTCGCTCCGTCTGGCCATTCGTCTGAGGATGGAATGCAGACGAAAAGGACAAATCAATGCCCATCTTAGCACAGAACGTCCGCCAAAATCTAGACACAAACTGGGATCCCCTGTCAGAAACGATGTTCTCCGGAATCCCATGCAAACGAACCACGTTCTGGAAAAACAGAGGGACCAACTCAGAGGAGGAAGGCAACTTAGGCAAGGGTACAAGATGAACCATTTTGGAAAAGCGGTCACACACAACCCAGATGACAGACATTTTTTGAGAGACAGGGAGATCCGAAATAAAGTCCATGGAAATGTGCGTCCAAGGCCTCTTCGGGATAGGCAAAGGTGACAACAATCCACTGGCTCGAGAACAGCAAGGCTTAGCCCGAGCACAAACCTCACAAGACTGCACAAAAGAACGCACATCCCTCGACAAGGAAGGCCACCAAAAAGACCTGGCCACCAAGTCTCTAGTACCAAATATTCCAGGATGACCTGCCAACGCAGAAGAATGGACCTCGGAGATGACTCTACTGGTCCAACTATCCGGAACAAACAGTCTCTCAGGCGGACAACGATCAGGTTTACCCGCCTGAAACTCCTGCAAAGCACGTCGCAAGTCTGGGAAGACGGCCGACAAAATCACCCCATCCCTAAGGATACCAGTGGGCTCAGAATTTCCAGGGGAGTCAGGCACAAAACTCCTAGAAAGAGCATCCGCCTTCACATTCTTTGAACCTGGCAGGTATGAAACCACAAAATTGAAACGAGAGAAAAACAGTGACCAACGAGCTTGTCTAGGATTCAGACGCCTGGCAGACTCAAGGTAAATCAGATTTTTGTGATCAGTCAAGACCACCACACGATGTCTAGCACCCTCCAGCCAATGACGCCACTCCTCAAATGCCCACTTCATGGCCAAAAGTTCCCGATTACCCACATCATAATTCCGCTCAGCGGGCGAAAATTTTCTAGAAAAGAACGCACATGGCTTCATCACCGAGCAATCGGAGCTTCTCTGTGACAAAACCGCCCCCGCTCCAATCTCGGAAGCATCAACCTCAACTTGGAAAGGAAGCGAAACATCAGGCTGACGCAACACAGGAGCAGAAGAAAACCGGCGTTTAAGTTCCCGAAAGGCCTCCACAGCCGCAGGAGACCAATCAGCAACATCAGCACCCTTCTTAGTCAAATCCGTCAAAGACTTAACAACACTAGAAAAATTAGTTATAAAACGACGATAGAAATTAGCAAAGCCTAAGAACTTCTGCAGACTCTTAAGAGATGCAGGCTGCGTCCAGTCACAAATAGCCCGAACCTTGACGGGATCCATCTCAATAGTAGAAGGGGAAAAAATATACCCCAAGAAAGAAATCTTCTGGACTCCAAAGAGATACTTTGAGCCCTTTACAAACAAGGAATTAGCCCGCAGGACCTGAAACACCTTCCTGACCTGCTGAACATGAGACTCCCAGTCATCAGAAAAAACCAAAATATCATCCAAATACACAATCATAAATTTATCCAGATATTCACGGAAAATATCGTGCATAAAGGACTGGAAGACTGAAGGAGCATTAGAAAGTCCGAAAGGCATTACCAAATACTCAAAATGGCCCTCAGGCGTATTAAATGCGGTTTTCCACTCATCACCTTGCTTTATTCGTATAAGATTATACGCACCCCGAAGATCAATCTTAGTGAACCATTTAGCCCCCTTAATGCGAGCAAACAAATCAGTCAACAAAGGCAAAGGATACTGATATTTTACGGTAATCTTATTCAAAAGACGATAATCTATACAAGGCCTCAAGGACCCATCTTTTTTGGCCACGAAAAAAAAACCTGCTCCCAAAGGGGACGAAGATGGACGGATATGTCCCTTTTCCAAGGACTCCTTAACATAATCCCGCATAGCAGTATGCTCTGGCACTGACAGATTGAACAAACGACCTTTAGGAAATTTACTACCAGGAATTAAATCTATAGCACAATCGCAATCCCTGTGAGGAGGAAGCGAACTGAGCTTAGGCTCCTCAAAAACATCCCGATAATCAGACAAAAATACAGGAACCTCAGAAGGAGTAGATGAAGCAATAGAAATCGGAGGTGCATCATCATGAACCCCCTGACATCCCCAGCTTAACACAGACATTGTTTTCCAGTCAAGGACTGGATTATGAGTTTGTAACCATGGCAGACCAAGTACTAGAACATCATGTAAATTATACAATACCAGGAAGCGAATCACCTCCTGATGAACGGGAGTCATACGCATGGTCACTTGTGTCCAGTACTGAGGTTTATTCATAGCTAAAGGTGTAGAGTCAATTCCCTTCAAAGGAATAGGGACTTCCAGAGGCTCAAGACTAAACCGACATCGCTTGGCAAATGACCAATCCATAAGACTCAGGGCAGCGCCTGAATCTACATAGGCATCGACGGAAATGGATGATAATGAGCAAATCAGAGTCACAGACAGAATGAACTTAGACTGTAACGTACTAATGGCAACAGACTTATCAACCTTTTTTGTGCGTTTAGAACATGCTGATATAACATGAGCTGAATCACCACAATAAAAGCACAACCCATTTTTCCGCCTATAGTTTTGCCGTTCACTTCTAGACTGAACTCTATCACATTGCATTGTCTCAAGTGCCTGTTCAGAAGACACCGCCAAATGGTGCACAGGTTTGCGCTCCCGTAAACGCCGATCAATCTGAATAGCCATAGTCATAGACTCATTCAGACCCGTAGGCGCAGGGAACCCCACCATAACATCTTTAATGGCCTCAGAAAGGCCATCTCTGAACTTTGCAGCCAGGGCGCACTCATTCCACTGAGTAAGCACTGACCATTTCCGAAATTTTTGACAATATATTTCTGCTTCATCTTGCCCCTGAGAGAGAGCTAATAAAGCTTTTTCAGCCTGAATCTCCTGGTTAGGTTCCTCATAGAGCAAACCCAATGCCAGAAAAAACGCATCCACATTAAGCAACGCAGGATCCCCTGGTGCCAATGCAAATGCCCAATTTTGAGGGTCACCCCGCAGGAAAGATATAATAATCTTAACCTGCTGAGCAGGGTCTCCAGAAGAGCGAGATTTCAAAGAAAGGAACAGCTTGCAATTGTTCCTAAAATTCAGAAAACTAGATCTATCTCCAGCATAGAACTCTGGAATAGGAATTCTAGGTTCAGACATAGTAGCATGTACAACAAAATCTTGTATATTTTGAACCTTAGCAGCAAGATTATTCAAGCTGGAAGCTAAACTCTGGACGTCCATGATAAACAGCTAAGGTCAGAGCCATTCAAGGATTAAGAGGAGGAAAAAAAAAAAAATCAGCCTGGCTGAAATTAAGGCTAGGCAGCAACCTCAGAGGAGAGAGAAAAAAAAAAAAAAAAAAACTTCCTCAGACTACTTTTCCTCCTACTTCAGCCCAAACATTTTGGCCGGCTATACTGTCATGATTCCAATGGCAGGGAATCACAAAAGGACAAGCACCAACGAGCTCTAGGGTGATGGAACCTGAGCTGACCGCGACCCTAAACCTGAACACACAAATAACAATAGCCGGGGAACGTGCCTACGTTGATCCTAGACGTCTCGCACCAGCCGAAGATCTAACTTCCCCTATTAGAAGAAACACAGACCTCTCTTGCCTCCAGAGAAATACCCCACAGAAATAGCAGCCCCCCACATATAATGACGGTGAAATGAGAGGAAGGCACATACACAGTATGAAAACAGATTCAGCAAAATGAGGCCCGCTAAAACTAGATAGCAGAGGATACAAAAGTAAACTACGCGGTCAGCAAAAAACCCTTCAAAAAACCATCCTGTAATTACTTGAACTCATGTTCCAACTCATGGAACATGAGGAGCAATTACAGCCCACTAAAGCAACCAGCAGCAAAGAGACAATTATATGCAAGCTGGACAAGACAAAAATAAAGCAAAACGTGGAACAAGAAAATCAAAACTTAGCTTGTCCTGAAGATAACTGAAGCCAGAAGCTGAGGTAACAAAACACTCTGATAACCTTGATAGCCGGCGGGGAAATGACAAGAAAGCCCGGTTAAATAGGAAACTCCCAAATCCTAATAGAACAGGTGGACACCAGAGACAGCAGAACACAAATCACCCAGTACCATCAGTAACCACCAGAGGGAGCCCAAAAACAGAACTCACAACACCTCATCAGCCATCATCTAGACTCAGACGTTCTCCTGATGGTTTGCTAGCCAGAAAACGATTTAAGCAATGCTTCAGAAAATGTCCAAAGAGACCACAGTACATACAGAATCTGAGATCTGGTCTACGTCTCTTCTCCACAACCAAAGACTGGCAACTCTAACCTCCAATGGCTCCACTTCTGGTAAATGGACCTGCTCCCGGGAAGTATATTGGGAAGCCTGATGTTCACCAGGTCTCTCAGGAATTCTACGGTCCACTCGTATGGCCTGAGTCATGGCCTCCCCCAGAGAACAAAGGGCATCATGAAGGATCAGAGCCTCCTTAAGGGTTTTGGAAAGGCCTTTGTGGAACTGGCACCTGAGAGCTGCATCATTCCACAAAACGTTATTGGACCACTGCCAGAACTCAGTACAGTAGTCCTCAGCTGTGCGATCAGGGAGCGCCATTACAGGTTTGGGAGAGACCAACTGTTCATCATAGGGTACTGACGTCACAGCCACAATGAAAGGCTATAGGATGTCTTCATCAAATTAATTATCTGACCCTGCAGCTGATACTGTGATGATGCAAGACTCTGGCATTCATTATCCAGATCCTTAGTCACAGAGCATGTAAACAAGCTCCATACTGGTAAAAAAGAGAAAAGTATTGGTCAGATGTAATGTGATGCTGAGTCACTTCTCACAGCCAAGGTCAAAGGCCCGGAGGGTACATTATAAACTGAAGGAAGAGACTAAGGCATAGTCAGAATAACAGGAGGATACGGGAACAGAGCAGAAGGGATTAAACAGATGGATGGCCAGAGCAAGGTCCATGGACAGGCAATGAAAGATCTACAAACATAACACTAGGCACAGATAATCAAACCACAGAGTAGTAGAATGTACATCTGGCAGAGTCCTGGGAGAACAGGTTCAGTTAAGCAGCCTGGAAATTACCTGGGACAATGAACATCTGAAGACAGCCAGCGCCTCCTTTTCTCAGGTTGGATGGCCGAAGTGTCAATCAACACACTGACAGCTCAGCACGCCCTTGCAACAGACAGGAAAGACTAAGCTGTCAAACAAAACATAGACAGCATCCGCACACCTCTGTACCAGATTGGACGGCTGAGCTGTAACTGCATCCCAGACACACTGAGGGGTGTAACCTTGAGATAAAAAAGTTGAATTTTTTAGCAAAAAAAATAGACTTTTCAAAGCTTTATTTGACATGACTCTGGTGAAAAAAACATTGATGAATCTCTCCCACAGAGTTACAGCAAAAGGTACATATTGCAGGGAAAGACAGACAGAAAAGGACCACTGTGCAAAAACACATATGGGCCATTTGCCGTGCAATAATTTTTCATAATACATCCATTCATGTGTCTATGATAGAAGCAGTTTGCTGCTTTGGAGGTGAAAGAAGGCGCTCGTACCTCGTTGGCCCTTGTGTGGATGCAGAGGTTGCACCAATGTGATGTCTGCCCCTGCACTCCAATGGAAACCTTAATACACTTATGCCAGTCCTTCAGCAAGGGTGTAGTAATATTGATGCAGAGGTAACAGTTGCATCTGGTAACTCGAGTAGTCCAAAATGCCACTCTACCATGCAAGAAGAACAGAGGATAATAATTGGTACATGATAAGACCGTATTCAAATATCTGTGTGTCAAAATCCGCGGTTCATGGACCGGCATTGGATCTCCTAAACAAACTCAATAACTTCAAAGGCATATATGAGGCTTTCAAGTTCGAGTCAAGAGACCCACAGCCCATCCATACATTGCAGTCTGTACCTGGACCACGGCACGAAGATGTATGAATCCATCATTCGTGGAGACCCTGTCAGAAGATTGTAGCTGTTACATATGATCTAACCGATAATACTGTAGAATGTAAGCCCGCAAGGGCAGGGTCCTCGCCCCTCTGTATCAGTCCGTCATTGTTAGTTTGTTTACTGTATGTGATATTTGTAACTTGTATGTAACCCCTTCTCATGTACAGCACCATGGAATCAATGGTGCTATATAAATAAATAATAATAATAATAATAGGGAGCACTAGTTATTGGTAAAAGTCACAAAAAAACAAACTTCCTTTAAGTTAATAAGGGACTTGGCAATTTAGTGTGCTTTATTAGCTGGCCTTACTTACATGACATTGTTATACCAAGTAAAAGCACGTTGTGTTACTGACCTGTCTAATAGTAGAGGGGCGAAACACAAGAGCTTTATCAAGGTCTCTATTACTTGGGGAAAAGGTTTGTCATGCCGCAGTAGCTGAGGCTGGATTCACGCTTCCAATAATCATAATCTAAGTAGGTATATATGAGGTGCTGAGTATGCGTCAGGTGACTAGTAGCCGGTCTGGACATCACGGCTCATATTTGGGTCGTGAATATCAGCTGTGTGGCCAGAATGGCAACTGGTCTCCTGACCTGAACACAACAGCCCCATAGGTATGTATAAGGCTGTTGAGTTCAGGTAAGGAATCCACGGCCGATCCAGACTTCACAGTCAGGCCACGTTCACACCTTCAGCATATGGTCAGTATTTTACCTCAGTCTATGTAGCCAAAACTAGGAGACGAACAATCAGAGGAAAAGGCTAATGGAAACACGTCACCACTAGTATACTCGTTGCTCGGGTGATCTCCGAGTATTTGTTAGTGTTCGGAGATTTAGTTTTTGTCTAAGCAGCTGCATGATTTACCGCTTCTAGACAGCTTGGATACATGTGGGGATTCCCTAGCAACCAGGCAACCCCCACAAGTACTCAGGTTGGCTAGCAGCTATAAATCATGCAGCTGCTAAGACAAAAACTAAATCTCCGAGCACTAACAAATACTCGGAGATCACCCGAGCATGCTCAGGAAAACCCAAGCAACGAGTACACTCGCTCATCACTAGTCACCACTTCTGTATTTATCACCCACTCCTGGTTTGGGCTTACAAATACTGATGTAAAATACTGACCAAATACTGAACGTATGAACGTGGCCTGAGACTGTAAATGTTGAGTGTGGGAAACATTCCTTAGGCAGAGGGACGTGCAGGCCTCAATTAGGTACTCCGAGCACATGGCCCACCAGTTTATCCCTAGGGTGTCAATGTTACTCATTGTGACTTGGGCACAGGGTCACCTTCAGGGCAGTAAGAGAAGCACCTTAGTCAGAGGTCCAGAATAATAAAGGAATTCTTTTACCCTAGAGGGATATTGTTAATGACCAATTTATATTGGGCGCTCTGGTAAATTATAGTGAAAATCTCATTTACAATGGTTGGTGACACATTCCCTTTAAAGTCCAACAACTTTGGAAACAAAGTCAATTATAAAAGAACACGATCCATAATTATATGTTAATTATAATGTGACATTTTAATGCTCTTTAAGAATAATTTGTTGCTGCGGATTACACAACCTCTGCGCCATCCGGCACCTTCCGAAAGGTCCCCTTAATTACCATATTAATACAGTATCATCTGACCCCGCAGGTGAGGATTCTTACAAACACTCAGATGATTTCATCTTATGTTTTGGTTATGGAGATATTTAATGCATTATAACCCATTCACCGTGCATTTCCCAGAATGACAGGTCCGCCACGTAATTGCCTGAAGACTTCTTCCTACCTTGCTATACATACATCTTATTGCAGGCCTCCCCAGCTGTTAACCTTGTGTAACAATTATCATCGCTCTCTCCTCTCTCTGTAATTAATTATTCAATGTACCTGGTTCACTGCGCTGAGTTATTCCAGCATGCTCATTAGGAATGAAAGGTTGCTTTCGATATAAACCAACAGCTGTTAACGGTTAGGTTGACGTATAAAAATTAAGCGATCGCTTGATAGTAGCTATTACGTATGAGTAAAGGTTAACATCACGGACTGACTGGTGACAGATTCATTTTTGTTGATCTGTTTCCAAACAGTACGATTAGTTTTTCTATAATCCTGTTAGACTTTTTTGTGTGCAATTTTTCCCCACAAACATTAAAAAATTAAAGCAATTGCATTTTTAATTGTGGAATCATTTCTGCAATAAAAATTAAAGCAATTGCATTTTTAATTGTGGAATCCCATCATTTCTGCAATAAAAAAAAAAATTTACAAAATTCCGTTTTAAATCCACACTAAAAAAAAAAAACATTAAAAAAATGGGAAAACAAGAAAAAACACAACAAAACAGCAGAAGTCTATTGGGTGTATTCATCGGGAAGTCTATAGAAAACATAGAAAAAAAATTAGCTGAGTTTTTGAAGCAGCAAGAGAGTAGAAATTCTTCAAATTCCTCCTCAAAACTCAAAAAAAAAATACTTAGTTTCCATTCCAGGATCTCAGCAGAAACATTAGTGTGAACAGTCCCTTTGCACACAACAGCTTTTTTTTTCCGGTAGTAGATTTTCCGAGCTTTTCTAAGGGAAGTCTCTTCAGGAAAAACGTTGATGGTCTTTTTACTAAAGTGGCTTTGTCATAGTTTTTTTCGCCATCTTTTCTCTTTCCTTGACAGTGGTGGGCGGCTTACGCTATGAAGCTACCCAAAGAATGTACTGCTGCTTCTCTTAACCTTTTCACGGTTTCCAAACGCTAAAGAGGTTAAAAGAAGTGACAGAAGGCTGCCCGTGTGCAAAGGAAATTTATTTCGACATTTCTGCATACTATTTTCATGACTACAGTATTGAGTTTGCTTCCCTTTCTTAGAAGTTCCAATTCTTTAACAAACCCAAAATTCCCAAATTCTCCCAAATTAACAGAAAAAAACATCATGTTGGATTAAATTTGCCAAATTGGGATTTATTACAACAAACATAACAGTTTTAATTAACTTGGTGTGAGGAGGATCTTGAAACTCCAAAACCGGGCAGAAACCAAAATATATATAACCATCCAGACTTATCCCCAGCCGCAACCACAGGCTTGGGAACACCTCATGCCAGAAAACATTTTTCATCCACCAACTCCCAGGGACCCCAACCCAAAAGCCCCAAAATCCACTAGGCAATAAACATAATTCCAAAACCAATAGGAGGTTTCCATCTCCACGATGTACGACCCCCACCAATATTTTGACACCAACTCCAAAACCCCCGCCATAGCGAGCTATAGCTGAACACCTCATAATGCGAGTCCCTCCAACAAGTAACATGCCCTTTCAACCCCCTTCTTGAACCTTGAGAGCCCGCAGGTCAATATCTATTGAGTTGAAATGAACCCCATCACTCCACCACAAATTCCCTTCCCCGGACTCCAAGTCTTCATGCCCAACTACGGCCTACAAAACTCACCACATCTCGATTCACTTTTATCCTTGTTTTAATAATTTTTTCCACCGATTGAGTGTCCTGCCATACTTTTCTGCGCACAATATCAGACCAAGATATCTTTAAGGTCGCAGATGACACCCACAAATGCAGCAAATCATGGCTGCTATCCCTTAAAAAATTCTCTGCAGGGGCGAACCCCCAAATCATTCCCGCCCATATGTAACACCAGCACTTCTTCAGGGCAATCTAACCTGGCGAACCGGTTAAAATTCGACGGTGCCTGACACCAACTCATACCACGAAGTCCTATTACCACGTTACTCTTCGAAAGCCCCAATTGATGCAAGTTTTTTTCGAACATTGGTCTTCAACGCTTCCCAATAAAGGAACGAGTGGCCTTATAGCCACACTAGCCATGCTCCACCCTTGGTGAAAAAAGAAAGGGTGAAAACAAAGAGGAACACGTGAGAACCACCACTGCTAGACTTTTTTTTACATCAAATGAGGGCGCAAATAGAGTTTATATCCCAGACTCCTGCCAATCTTCTGACCTGCTCTTTAAGGTAGGCCTTCAAATCAAGTTAATTTATTATCATCTCATTCTTTACTATTACATCAATCAGACACAATACTACAAAAAGTACATAAAAAAACATAACAAAAAACATTAAAAACAGAAAATAGAGGGCAGCGTGGTTATAAATTATTACAGGCACATCAGTAATAATGTATTTTTTATAGTACAGAAAGGCTTTGATTCTGCGCTTAAAATATCTGCAGTTTTTTACATACATTTTTTTTAGGCTCTACATAGAAGACAAGAGAAGATTTAAAAAAGCACCAAAACTGCACAGTTCAGCAGCGTCTTTGAGCGCACACTGAGTGCCTTTTTTGTTCAAGTAGTTTTTATTAACGATTTTTTTACACAAATGGGGTAAAGATAAAGGGGTGAGACATTATAAATACACAGTAATATAGACGCCAACAAGCACGACAGTAAAGCAAAAAAAGCCCAATTCAAAGGGATGAAAGATATAGGCAAAGTAAAGGGTGCAAAGGGTTACGGATGAGAAGGGGGAGGAAAATATGTTTTTTTTAAGAAAAACGGGAAAAAGGGAAAATGAAAAAATTAAAAGGGATAGAAGGAAAATGAAAAAGATCGGTAGGTACAGGATAGGCGAGGGAAAGGGGTTACCATACACATATAAGGTGACTTATATATAAAACATATAAGAGGTAAGAGGGAAGAAAAGGAATGGGAAAGTCAAAGAAAGAAAAGGAAAAGGAAGAACAGGTGAAGAGAAAAGCATACAGAGAAATATTAACTTTAAAATAATGTAAAATACTGTTTGTGGAATTCTAATAGCGGGAGCAGTTCTCATGAAATCACACCCACTTTGCTCGGACAGTTAAACACAGTAGAATTTTTATGCAGAAAATACACAGCACGTACATTACATGTGAACGCCGTCTAAATTTCAAAGCAAAGTAGATGTGATTCCATGGGTTTAATAGAGCAAAAATATCAATCGCGCCACTTTTTATGTCATTTACTGATTCCCATAAATAATCTGATCACTGTGATCATTACATGGTCATTACGATTACAGGGACACCAAATATGTCCGTGTTATTTGCTGACATTTTTTTCATTATCAAATGTTTTTTATTATTATTTTTTAGTAATTTTATAGGATGAAAACACCTCTTATTCTCCCTCTAGAATAAGAATGCATACATTGTACACAGCAGTGCATGTCTATCAGTATAATCTGCCTGTAGTCAGAGCCTGCAGTACAGATCAAGTACACAGAATTCTGTAGGTGACATGACTAGAGTTTGTGGTTCAGCAGTACAAACAGTCTCTCTGTAATGGAAAAGCTGAGAGTTTAAGACCTGGAGACTCACAGGAAAAAAATTACTGTAACTGCTTATTATTTGTAATAGTTTTATAGGAACAAAATAAATATCTTTCTTCACCTCAGTATACAGGTACCGTAAAATACATTGTTATATACACAATGTATTTTTATAGATATGTGTAATCTGCTTCTGGGTTCATTGCTTGCAATATAGAGGTCAAGATTACCAAATTCTCCAGCATTGTGAGCTGTGGTTCCCTGTAAAAGCAACAGACTGTGGAAACTGAGCTTTAATTTACGCACTCAGTAGAGAGAAACGGTCCCGGAGGAGGAGCTATGAAAACATTGTCAGTATAGAAGCCAGGATAACAGCTGAGGCGGGACAGTACCGCCGAATCTGGGATGGTTTGGAGATATGGGGTAAGGTTTCGCATGACTCCAACCTCCCTCCATGACTCTGGCAATGACTCACGCACTGTGGACCCCTGTAGTAAGCCCTTAACCCCACACAGTAAAGAGCTCACAATCAAAATTCTCTAATGTCTCAACTATAATTAAGGACCGTCCTTTACACCTGTCCAGGAACCCTTCCAAACTAGCAGATCGTCCCTTTCTCACCTGCGGATTTCCTGGTGAAAATCTGGGAACGAAGGGTATGTATGAATTATACATACTCGCAACTATAATTAAGAAGGTGCGAGAAGACCCGACCCATGAGAATAATCTGGCAATAACAATCATCTGGCCTGCTGATAATTTACGGATAATTGACAGATAATTTCCTGCAGCCTTGCTGTGATCCAGGCTCCATCTGTGCCGCGAGCTGCTGAATGCACTGTGCGCTGGTTTCAAACCCGGGAGCGAAGGCTATGTATGAATTATACATACTCTCGGCCGGGGCCCGTCTAGTGGGCATGGCCTCTCTCCATACACTTGTATCTTGTATTGAGCTGAGGCCACACCCCGACCAGTGACGCGGACGGCCAGTGGGCATGTCCGACTAGAGGGCGCTGCCTCGCTCTATACACGTGTGAATACACCTCGAATCCCCGGAGCATAAAGGGTGTGCGCTGGGGGGATTCATAAGTCTACAGTCACACAGAGTGACTACAGACTTATCGGTTTTGACCGGACAACCCCTTTAAAGCCTTATTTATACATGAAAATCAGTGATGGTAAAAACTGACACGGACCAAACCCAAATGGCACTATAGCCAGCGCAGAAGCCGGCAGGTGATATCGGTTTAACGGCATGGGCGGTGCATGAAGTCACTACCATGCGCGTCCCCTCTGATGGACCGGCAGTGTGTATTGCAGTGCAGAGAACCGGTGGGTTCACATTTCAGCTGAATGTGCGTCCTCGGCTGCACATCCAGGTAAAACTGGTGTTGGCGTCAGCAATCCCTTTCGTCCCTCACAGACTCGGTTGCACCGCCTGCGACTGTGAGACTGTGATCGTTACGCCCCGGCATAGACTCGCCTTGGCAAATTTGATTGGTCAAGACTCTCATTTGGTGCCGACTACTTGGTCCGCATAAACACACAGATACGTGAACAACTCCATAAACTATTATAAGTACAAGTTCAATCCGTGAAAAACCATAGATAGAACTCGTACACGAAAAACTGATGTCTGAATGAGCCCTTACTGTAAAACAGAAGGTCTGCTACGAGCGGTGTACTTCTCATTTAGGCATTTCTTCTTTTTTCAGCAGAATGCTGATGGTTTACATTGTTTTTCAGCATCCTACCATAGTTTTCTCTTATAGGACATAAAAACCATGAAGATCATGGAGTATTTTACAAATCCCCCCAAAAATCACATAGTGGGGGATTGTTCCAGAATTTGCATTGAAGCCCATGAGTTTCATGTTATGTTGTGATGGCTCCAGCCGCCATAATCCACATGCACAAGCTCTGGAAGGGTTAAGCTCCCTCATTAAAAATCCATACTGCAGTGCTGCATTTGGAACGGCGCGGATCGATACTGTGCGCAGAATTCATTGTTCGCCAAGGCTCCAGTATTAACCGTGTGCTCTCCAGAGTCCAGGCTCAGGCCAAAACACGAAATATCACCTGAACATTTCCCAGTTTAGAGTAGAATAATAAAAATCTTTATAGTTTCTTCCTTTAATTATTTATAGGGTCAAGGGAAAGGAAACGGAATATCGCTCGGTGTTAATCCTTTTTTTCGATCAATGAAATTAGACTTGTATGAGCAGAGAAAACAAGGATCAGCAATATTTGTCTGGAGACACGAGGGTCCGCCAGCCTGGAAATGGTGCCGTCTGCCGAGCAGCTCCCTAGTTAAGGAGCCAGGTTTCGTGACAAAGTCTTTAAGTGGCAGTTAAGGATTCACAGTCGCTCCCTAATCTGCCATTTGTACTGTGACCTAGTTTTTCGCAGAATAGGGACTCGCTCAGACGCGCGCTCTGTCCCTTTTTCGAAAAAGGACGATTCTAAAAAAGAAAAAAATGGAGAAATGTGCTCACGGTTAGAACTAATTTTAACTTAAAGGACGAGTTCATATAAAGTAAACCAATGTGTATTTGGTCTCTATTTTCGCAAAATTATATTTTAATACTATACCATTACGGACGTGACAAATCCACAGTAAGTATTAATACTTAATCTACACTCCTGTGCTTTCAATAAATCAAATTAGATCACTATGGGGAGAATTGATTGGAAAATGGACTTCTGGCCACAACACAAATGTTAGAGGGGCATTTACCATCACCTAATCTGAGAGCAGAATAATGTAGAAACAGACACCCTGATTCCAGTGATGTGTCACTTACTGGGCTGCTTGCTGTAGTTTAGATAAAATTACCATTTTATCAGTAGACAATCACTAGTAAACGTGCTGCCATATAGTCCTCCATATTCATGAGCTCTGTATAACTCCGCCCCCACCGCTGATTGGTAGCTTCCTTCCTTTTCACAGTGTACATGGAGAACTGCCAATCAGTGGTGTGGGCGGGGTTATACAGGGCTCAGCATTCAGAGAGCTGCAGAAGATGAAATGGTGATTTTATCAAAAATTCAGCAAGTGACACATCACTGGAGTCAGGGCCTCTGCCTCTACATCATGCTGATCTCAGGTGGGGTAGAAAAAAGTTGTTGATAATATATTCCGTTTAAGAAATTAAACCTACAGCAGGAGGGCGCACAGCATTTTTTGATTGTGCTGCACCCATTTTACCTATCTTTATCTTTTTTTGTTCCAAGCTTCGGCATTATCCCCAATCAACCCGACCCCTGATTTCGAGAGTGGGTCTCTGTAGAGTGGAGGTCAAGCATGTGGAGCTCTGTTCCATTCATTCTCTATGGGACTGACAGTAAAAGCCAAGTACAATGCTCCGCTATCTCCGGCAGTCCCATACAAGCAGACCGGCAGGGCTCGACACATCCCTGTTCTCAGAATTAGTCGGGATCCCTATGGTTTGTCCCCAGCAATTGGGAGGTTATCCCCTATGCCTTGGATAGCAGAATACTACGAAACCTAGCACAAACCCATTAAAACTAACCTTGTCTGTCTATAACATCCAGCCCCTGAGCGACTAGTCAGCCACGCAGGATACTTTGCCTATATATAGCACATTTATCTGGATGGCGGCATATCAGCCTGACACCGTCTTGCCGCAGACCGTCTAACCACTTTACTCCTAACCCTGACATCTGGGATCCTTCCTCCTGTGCATCTGCCGTACTGCAGTCAGATCTCTTTCCCGGCATTACACCGACGGGAGGCCACTTTTTACAATGGGGGCACCTCTGTACACACGGCCGCCCCACCGTAGCTGAATACAAATGCGTCTGCTGTGATCAATATAGAGGAGATTTAACAAAGGTTGAACTTGATGGATTTGTGTCCTTTTCCGAGCTGCGGCTTCACTTCATAGACTCGACAACCATAGACAAGCTTCAATAGATATGAAGGAATAAGTGTAAGAAAAATATCGGAGACCAAACGCACCGAGCATTAATTTTGTTTTAGGCGACCTGTCTCCTAGGAATATAATGCGACACCTTCGCCTTCATGCATTCGCTCCAGCTTAAACCTGTTGTTTCTTCGAGTATATTATCGCTAAAATCCTTTGCTGTGACAAGCCACTGTAAGAACATTATTTTATGCCCTCATGCGGATTACTGCAATATTTCGCCATCTGGCATTTACGCCTCCCATCTCTCACTCCTACAATCTGTTTTGCAGTCTCTGCTTGGCGCTCGCTTCTCCCCTGGAACAGGTACTGCGAACAGCGCTCCGGCATCTCAATGCCTTATTACCGACCTGCAGGACGCACGGGTTAAAGCAGTCATGTTGTCACGTCCGATGCTGATTTTCGCTTACAGGGTTTCGGCACCCCCATTGTGCACGAAACGACATAAGCCAAGTTATTACTTGTTAGTTGGCAATCATAAATGTCATTCAGAGTTCATGTGTATCATCGTACACCCAAAAAAAAATCACTAAATGTAGGTCAAAGACTTAAAGGGAATCTCGTAAAATGCTATTTACAGGTGGATATAGGGTTAAATAGCATTACAATGCTTCCTGAAAGTGCAGCTACTGGGAGAAAATTAACTTATTTCCTCCTGGGAGCCACTGGTTTTCAGTCCTGGGAGCAGTTACAGCACTGCTCAATGGGGCAATTTGCAATTTTATCCGCCGAGGAAGCTGGTTTATTAAATTTGTCCGGGGAGTGCAGAATTGATATTTTATATAGACAGGACTAGACAAAATCTGCTTGAAATAGAGGTTGTGTGTGCATAGTTTCTGCTCCAAAATCTCCTTGAAATACTTCATGTGCAGATAACCTAAGGGCCACCATCAGGGCATTACTGCCATTACTGGTGTATGGGGCCTGGTGAGCAGAAGCAAAGGGAGTGGGCCCGGACTGGGTGAGACACACTGTGCAGCCTGTGCTGAGGCAACACAGCCAAGCCACTGTATAAACAGCCTGGCAGAATGCAGGGCACGCTGGGGCTAATTACTTTAATTTGCTTTATTAAGCCCTGGGGCCCCAGTCACTCAGTGCCGCAGCTACTTACATTGTATGGCGGCAGCAAAAGAGACTTCCAGCATCTGATATCAGCGACGTCAGACATGGCGGGTCCACCCTCTGTTACTTAGCTGTCATTGAGCTCTGGGCCCTTGCAGGACATTATATGCAAGAGTTGAGGGCCCAAAATCGATTAGGTGCATGCACGCCTGCCCACCCACTCACCCGTAAACTCAACCTTCCGACCTCCCATTCCCCCAACCAATTCCCTTTTCACCCACCCATTGGCACACACACCCACTAATCTTCTTGTACTGCCAACTACTAAGTAATACTACGTTCAACCCTACTGACTGCTGTTTGCCATAAGACACAGTTGCCTGTCTAAAAGGGACTATAAAAGGGAACATTCTAGTAACCTAATACTTATCCCCTACCCTATACACAACATATGGGATAATTTTTAGATCCAGTTCACATGGTTTGAGAGGTAGAGGTGGAGCTGCAGTGGAGTCTTAAGGGGGATGAACATTTTTCCAGTACAGGACCTTGAAATTCTTGGTGGCAGCCCTGGGGTCAAATTCGACACATCCGAGAAAAATGGTCCAATTATTCTGATCAGACTCTGATCAGAGGTTTATCAGAGTGGCATTAGTTTTTCTCGGGGATAGAGAGAATAAAAAGTTTCTCCACCTTCTCCATTCTGTCAGTTTTGTGGTTGGACGACAAACGATAGCTGCCCGATTTCTTTTCAGGCCCGTAGACGTGCGTTGCCGACTTTGATCCAACGCTCAGATCAAAATTGGACATATCTCTGATTTTTTCCACAGACCACTTGGTCCGAGGAAAAAAAATCAGACAGGTGCACAGCACAATAGAATATTATAAGAAAACCACGGACAGCAATTGAGAAAATGGGCCATTTGTACGAGCCCTAAGGGTGTGCAAACAACATCTTTTTCAGGTTGGCGAGAGCGCTGAGTTTTTCAACAGAAAAATGAATCAGGAAGATAGAGCTTTTCTTTTTTCTGAAGTGTCATTTTTAGTGGCATTGATTTGCGGCAGTACCAATGTTTTTGACTGCTTTTTTTTACAGTTATTGTGGTGTCTTTTTACTGGTGTTTTCCAGTCGTTTTTTTTTTTTTTAACACCATTCAACAATGAAGAAACTGCTAGCGCTTTTTCAAGCAAAACCTCTGGCAAAAGGCTCAAAAAGACACCCAGGTGTCTTCCGGGCATCTTTTCAACCTTTCCATTGATTTTTTATTATAAAGTACAATGCGTCTTCAGAGTGAAAAATGGAGAAAGGTCTACTCACTTCTTTGGAAACCGAAAGCCATTAAGGACTCTCAAAAGATGGAACATACTGTATGAACAGCAAGTTACTTTTTCTTTTGGGGCGTTTAGCTGGAGCTTTTTCAGGTGGTTTCTGGAGTGAAATGTTTTGTTCACGTTCACATCCTAAAGTGTACAGATGGAGGTCCCTGGGCACAGATTGAGATGCCTGATGGAGCATCTTACGTATGTTGCATGTCAAACGGTATGATTAAAGGCTCCTTAAAGCGTCTTTATCCTAGTGAAAGTCTTCTTTCCAGTGACATAGCACCTGCAGTTTTTCCTATATTAGAAGACACCAGTATTATAAATGGCACATGATGGATGTAAACTTCAATCCGGACCAAATTTTGTTCAGACCGAAACAAATCTGCCAGCCGATTTAGCGAATCTCGAAGAAAATTTTTTGAGAACCATTCACCGCTATCTAAAAAACACTTTGGGGTAGACTTATTAGTTATGCTACATTTCCAGGTAAAGAGTTGATTTTTTTTTCCATTTTACGCAGCTCTTGAACCTTTTCTAAAACCGTACAGGGTTTATTAAGTATTCGCAAGGCCATCGGCGGTCCAAATAAATTTACACCAGAATTTAGAGAAATCTATAGCAGCTTTGTCGTAGCTGTTTGTATTCTGACCCAATGTCAGACATGACAGATCACCAGTGAGGCCAAATCAGGAGGTTACGCCCGTCATTTTACAAGCGCGCTTGGAGACAAAGGACACCTCACACATATTCTGTGTGCAAGTCACTTTCATCTGAAGTAATAGAGCAAGAAGCAATATTTTATACCATTTACAACAAATGTAACTCTCAATGTAATTCATGTAGCCCCCACCATCACCCAGGGTCATACTGACCTTTATTCTCTCACGTACCCATAGCATGTTGTGGCTCACTATTGAGAACATACATGATAAGAAATGTAGTCTCCTTGAAGCGGAGACCATCAGACTACTGCATCAACAGATTCTAGTAATTAAAGGCACAAGGCACTTAAAGGCAAACTATTAACCCTTCTATATCAGCTTGTAAGTGTCATGTAAGGCCAGGGTCACACTTACAAGTGTGATGCAAGAAACTCACGCGAGTCTCTCGCATCAATACCCGGCGATGCTGCCGGCACTCAGAACCGAAGTGTGCAACTGCATAGAAATACATGCAGCCGCACACTCCGGTCCTGAGTGCCGGCGGCAGTGCCGGGTATTGATGCGCGAGTTTCTCGCATCATATTCACAAGTGTGACCCCGGCCTAATTCCGTTTGTGGAGCCTGGACAGCCCAAGATGCAGCAAATTTGTACCTCTTATTTAATATGACAGTTATTACTCCAGCAGGCATCAGTTTACGACTGGCGTAAGAAACTCCAGTCTAAGCGAATTCTCCCTGCCCTTCATGTTTTGAAGTCGATGCTTTTGTAAATGTATTTTTATTATGTTTATTTTATATTCAGCATTGAATAAACCTGTTCTATATATTTTTAAATGCCTTAGTATACCTGTTTTTTCCTCCTTTTATACTCTTATTATGTTTATTGCCTAACGATGTTTTACTTTTCTTCAATTTTTATGAATTTTCTTTCTTGTTTTGGAGCAGCTGTTTCGGTCGATAATAAATTGCACACAATGGGGGGTTAAACTAGGGGATGTGTGCGAGGGTAGTGCATCTTGATCGTTCGCCCAAGTGCTGCTGTTCACACGACCTTATTTTTTACATCTGGATTTCGAACTCGCAGCACGTTTTATGATTTTCCATAATGGTGCCGCATTTCTCCCCAGAGAAGTCAATGGAATCTGAGAATATAAATACTTATCCTCTTATTTTAATCTATACTTGTAGCTGAGCGAAGGGAGGAAACACAGCAGAGAAGAAAACACAAAGAATATTGACATAACACGAACCCTCAAAATGGATTCAATCCAGACATAAATAAGGAGGTAAATACACACAAAGCTATCCATACTCCATGACTGTATCGATCTCTAGATTTCAACAATATTCCAGATTTTTGCCTGTCTTACTTAAAGAAAATACAATTAAAACATTATGCAACTTTTATTTGGTAGCTGCATTTATATAAACATTTCTTCTCTTTAACCAACTTTCTAATATACTTTATTCACCACCTTGCGATTTTCCGTTTTTCACTTTTGTTTTTTCCTTCCTTTTTTCCCACAGCCACAACTTTTTATTTTTCTGTCATTATGGCCATGTGAGGGCTTATTTTTTGTGGGACAAGTTGAACTTTTTTTTTATTATGTTGTTTACGGATATCGGTCCCCTTAGGAGACTTGAAGCTGTGATCATCTGATCGCCTGTGCTATACATAGCAGGACTTAGCATAAATCATGATCTCCTATGAATGCCAGTCATGGGACGATAGGAGATTTTTAAAACAGGCAGATGGATCTTCTGCATAGCCGCAGCTGTCATGATAACCCATCGGCACCCCACGATCACATGACAGGGGCGCCGATGAGCGTGTCTTATGATGCACTTCCGCTTGGCGTGTGTTAAATGCCGCTATCATGGATTGACAGAGTCACTTAACTTGTTAACAGCCTCGGGTGGATCATGAATCCACCAATAGCTGTTAGATGGCCATGATGACTAATCAGATCAGCTGCCTTACGCAGGGAAAGATGCAGACTGAACACCGGAGCCCTTATCAAATGCAGGTGAGAGGGAGCACCAGAGCCGTAGTCGTGGCTGAGCATATCAGATCTTGCACGCTCCCTTCACATAAAATGACCATCCTTTAGTCAGGGTACTTGCCTCTCTGTTCTCCACCTATTCAGGTTCTCCTCCAGGTTGCTGAGAGCCTTCTCCATGCATTTGCACACAAACAGAGACACAGTCCACTTGTAGCTTAAAACGTATAACTTTACTTGTTTCTCGTCACAGCACATCCTTATTTGATACAACAAAAGCATAGGGTTCCATACAGTCCTCATTCTACACTTTCCCTGCACCTCTTCCTACAGTTTTCAGTACATGCCCGGGCCCTACCATCTCTTGCGGTAATGCAGCATCCTCCCCGTTCAGACTCACCATGCTTAGGTTTTCCCTTGTCCGTTTTGCACCGGATCTGGGGGCATCTGACCATGCAGTGAGCTGCCACATTATAGAGATTCTCTTATCCACCACTGCTATCACACTGCTGCTCAAGCTGTACTTCTAGCCCACTTGGCCCTGGATGGCTGGGCTTCTCTCTTTTAACATTACAGAGGTACTGGGTAGCACGGGCTCTAAGGTGGGTGGCCAAGCTGCTCAGGCTCCCTAGCCCCACTAACTCTAACCAGGAAACTGTTCCTGCAACTCCTCCTCTAATTAACTATTTATTATGTACCCATCTTGTGGCCCAACTAAGGCACTACACTGTCCCTATACACCTATGTAGAAACTATACACAATAATAATAAACATTCATATAGCAGCATACGGTTAGAAGACACTATATACATAGCAGAATGAGATTACAATTACATAGTGTAGTAATCGGGACATATTTAAAGGGGTAGGGGAGTGTACCAGTGTACACAGGGACATGTATCCATACGTTCAAGGTCCTGAAGTGGTTAGAGGACCTCTGTGAAAGTTTTATAATTTAAAGCCAACAGGTAATAGCAATTCTGCTCTTGTTCCAGTGATGAGAAAGTGTCCCAGCGAAGGATGACATCTGCATGCAGTATGTAATGGTTTACTCCCACATTGCAAAAAACATAAGGCCTCCATATATATTAGTCTAATGACAAGAGGTACGGCCAATGGTCTCCTGTGCATGAGGACTCCGTCCGACTGATTGTTGAGAGAGATGTAGATTTTAGACCACTGATCGCATTGTTCTCCTTGAGATAAGCCATTGACCAACGTGTCAGTCGGTGGCTTTCTCATAGAGAACACAGGAGCACTTGGCCGAACAGTCGGCTGAGATGGCTGCCGTACGAATAATTGGCTGAAGCACTGTTTGGCCGACAGCTGTTATGATCAGGTGGCCTTGGAGCAGCATGAAATGATCTTCGCTGGAGCAGTGGTAACTATACTGACCGCAAACCCTGATCCTATCACCGCAACTAGAAGTAGCCGTTGGGTGTGCCTAACCAGACCTAGACACCTCGACACAGCCAGAGAACTAAATATCCCTAAAGATGGAAATAGGAAAACTCTCTTGCCTCAGAGTAGACCCCCAAAGGATAGACAGCCCCCCACAAATAATGACTGTGAGAAGGAGAGGAAAAGACACACGCAGACTGAAAACAGGGATAAGCAAAGGAGGCTACTTCTACCTAGATAGGAAAGGAAAGTACAGGATACTATGCGGTCAGCATAAAACACTACAAAATATCCACAGCAGAAAAATACAAAAACTCCACCACCTAACTAAAGATGTGGAGAGTATATCTGCGACTCCAGCAAATCCAACTAGACTGAGAAAAACATCAGGCAAAGTCTAGCAGGAACAAAATAGAAACAAGATAGCACAGAAAATAAACACACAGCAGTGTGTCTAAAACAAAAATGAAGCAAAACACTTATCTTTGCTTAATTGGCAGCAAGCAGGAGAGGCCAGGCAGGACCAACACTTCCAAAGGAACATTGACAACTGGCAGGGACTAATGAGTCCTGCAAAGCTAAATACCCCAGTCAGCTTTGAAATTAGCAGATACACCTGTCCAATCCTGCAGTCCAGGCACAACTGCATTACCCTCTACAACCACCGGAGGGAGCCCAAAAGCAGAATTCACAACAGACAGCCATCTAATGTGTATGTCCGGCCTTGGGCTAAATTCACACATCTGTGAGTGTTACCATCTGAGAGTAATGGATTGATTTTATTTTCTCAGGTGTCATCCTAGTTGCATTCATTTTACTTATCCGTTTTTTTTTCTCGTCCATTCTCTTGCATGGAAGCAGTAGACTGAACTATTTTTTATCCAATGCCTTTGACGTTCTGTCCATTTTTCTTGGACTTCTAAGATAGGAGAAGCTGAAAAAACTTTTTTTTTATTTTTTCTCATCTGAAAAAAACAAAAGAAACCTGAACCAAACACTAATTACACACCGCTGAAACTGGGATAAAAAGCATTGATGAAATTTGGTCCTTTCTTTTCCCATACAAGAACAGATGTCCGAATGAGGCCTTACAGAGAGCCACGCAAAGTAAACAGGATTTTTTTTTTAAACCCAGTAAAATAAATTTGATTTCTATAATTTACACACTGTTCAGATTAATGAGAATAGTGGATTGGGGCATCAACCAAGAAAAATCTGTGGACGCGCCTGACTTCAATTAGCTAATTCACATTGGATTTACTACTGCAAGCAATCACTTGATTTGATAGAGTTGCCTATATGAAATATGCAAACATTCTGAGATTCACGGCTCGCTTTGCACCCACTCCCCAGATCATAATTTTCTATTTTGGATGAATTTTTCTCACTTAGCATTGATTTGGATTTAGAGTCACATAAGGTAAATGTTTTACACATCACGCAGAGTTTTCAAATGTTTTATTCGGACAGTAAATATATTTACATTTATTTTAATTCTGCAGTATTGTCTTAACGGTAGTGCAAAAATTAAAAAGGTTCTCGGTTTTCAGAAAAGTTTTCCTTATAAGTTCCCTTAGACGTAAAAAAAAGAAACAAACAAGAAAATGTTCAATGTTATAGTCTCAGAAATTGACATCAGGACCTGCAATGACGGACATAGGAGAAAGGAGGATCCCACATTATTGTACTCAGTTTTGCCCCCCGGGGACAGAAGAGCATATTTACCAACAGTAAGAAAGCGAAATCAAGGTTAATTAAGCTCCACCCAAGGAAAACAACCAAGGATCACCCATTTCGGGACCTGACTTGACTAAGCCTCCCACGCGCTTGCTAAAAGTACATTTCCTCTGAAGATAGGAGAACTGCACAAGTACTGTAAAGGGAAAAGGACCTATTCATGTTTTGCCCCCAATCTGTATGAGCTCTGTGGCAGACACATGGTCTGTCTTTTTAGCATATATGAGCTTGATCACTCAAGATGCAGCAATTTCACCAGAACTCAATAGGAGAATAGCTATGGGCAAATCAACAATGATGTTACTGGACAAGGTCTTCAAATCGCGGAACATTTCACTGGCGATGAAGACACAGATAGTGCATAGTCCGGTCTTTTCTGTGGAGACATACGGATGCCAAACTTGGACGATAAAGACCCAAGAGAAAAGTTGAATCGATGCCTTCAAAATGTGGTGCTCGAGAAGGATGTTATCAATACCATGGATGGCAAGAAGAGCAAACAATCAATTTTATAACAAATGAAGCCAGGACACGTCACTGGAAGCAAAGATCACCAAGCTACGACTTGCCTACTGTGGACACATCATACGAAGAGAGCGATCACTGGAGAAGGACATCATGGTGGGAAGATTAGAAGGAACAAGGCGAAGAGGGAGACCAGCAAACCGATGGCTTGATACTATCAACATAACAGTGGAGAAGAACCTGGTGGACCTATCTAGGCTTGCACAAGATCAATCTTCTTTCAGATTGCTCATCCATCAAGTCGCCATTCCTTGAGTTTGAGCCAAAGGCCGCTTAAAAGGAAAATGAGCTTGTGTGTAGCAGAAATGCTCACTTGCTATGAGCAACGACCACAGGGTGACGCTCACAGCAGTCTGGCAATGACAACCACAGAGGTCTGCTGCAGACATCTCGTTGTCATCCCTACCCATTGGTGATCCGAGATCATGTGACGGGGTCACAGATGGGCAGAGCCAGGGATGTGCTTCCTGTAAGCGTGAGTTAAATGCCGCTGTCAGAGAATGGCAGCGGCATTTAACTAGTTAACAGCCGTAGATGGATCGCGATTCCACCGCCGCTGTTGCTTGCACATGTCAGCTGTATAGATCAGCTGTCATGTGCCCGGAAAGGTGCGGGCTCAGTGCCAGAGCACTCCAACAGGGGGAGTCCGACATGTGCATATTATTACGGCACATGTCGGAATGGGGTTAAGAACCGTTTTACATTTTTTTGTGAGATAAGAAACAGAGGAACACACAAAAATTAAGCATTGGCTCATAGCAGGCGGCATGCCATGAATCTCTTATATTGATTAGCAACACAGCAGGGTATTGGAGCACTCAGTGGTCTTAGTGGTCAGTAACCCATTCCACCAACGCTGAAAGTTACTGCTATGTTGTAAAGTTGACTTGAGTTTTCTTGTATGTAGGAAATCAGGAGAAACACTGCATTCAAAGGTCTGCAATTGATAAGCCATTAAGTATTAGATCATCATCTATATTTTTGGTTGGAGTTGAACCCTCCAGTAATAAATAGTGTTGAGCATTCCGATACCGCAAGTATCGGGTATCGGTCGATATTTGCGGTATCGGAATTCCGATACCGAATTCCGATACTTCCCGCGTATCGGATACCGGAATCGGAAGTTCCCAGAATTCAAATTGAACGCAGCAGCCAATGAGGAATGAATGAAAGTGTGGGCACATCCTGTTTAGCATGGTGGGCATGTAAGTACTGGCAAGGCTGGGATTGGCTGCTGAAATGATGTCACTCTGCACTATAAAAAAGCGCTGCCGCCATTTTGCGCTCACTCTGCTGTGATTTCAGTTAGGGACAGGACGCTGTGTTCTAACTGAGGGCCAGTTGAGCTTGCTAATTGCTTTATTTTCCTTTCCAAAGGCTAATTTAGCAAAACGCTGTGTGTTCTTCACTGTTCACCTTGCTCTTGCCTTGCAGCGCTGTTTTAACAGCGTTCTGCAAGGTCTCTGTGTGTGTGTGTGTGTGTGCAGCTCACTCTGTAGTCTGTGTGCAGCCATATACCCGGTTGTATTCAGCTCAGGGGGGGTTCACACTGCCTCACACAGTTGTTCTTTTTTGCTCTTAGTGCAGCCTGCTGCACATTTTTTCTCAAATTTCCTATTAGTGTTTTTCCACCAGTCTCCAGCTCTATTGTGGAAAAACACTACATAGGATAACCTAGAGGGGGTTTTTAGGGCCTTGCAGCGCCGTTTACGGCTGTCTGCACGGTCTCCGTGTGAGCCCAGCTCGCCCTGCAGTCTGTGTGCAGCCATAGCCGGTTGGATTCAGCTCAGGGTTCGTTACTGGCTCATACCTTGAGAAAAATTTTCCTTTTTTTCAAATAGTGCAGCCTGTTTAAAATTTGAAAAAAAAAATTCCTATTAGTGTCTTTCCACTCGTATCCAGCTAAATAGTGGAAAAACACTATATAGGATAACCTAGAGGAGGGTTTTTTGGCCTTGCAGCGCCGTTTACGGCTGTCTGCACGGTCTCCGTGTGAGCCCAGCTCGCCCTGTAGTCTGTGTGCAGCCATAGCCGGTTGGATTCAGCTCAGGGTTCGTTACTGGCTCATACCTTGCGAAAAATTTTCCTTTTTTTTCAAATAGTGCAGCCTGTTTAAAATTTGAAAAAAAAAAATCCTATAAGTGTCTTTCCACTCGTATCCAGCTAAATAGTGGAAAAACACTATATAGGATAACCTAGAGGAGGGTTTTTTGGCCTTGCAGCGCCGTTTATGGCTGTCTGCACGGTCTCCGTGTGAGCCCAGCTCGCCCTGTAGTCTGTGTGCAGCCATAGCCGGTTGGATTCAGCTCAGGGTTCGTTACTGGCTCATACCTTGAGAAAAATTTTCCTTTTTTTGAAATAGTGCAGCCTGTTTAAAATTTGAAAAAAAAAAAATTCCTATTAGTGTCTTTCCACCAGTCTCCAGCTCAATTGTGGAAAAACACTACATAGGATAACCTAGAGGGTTTTTTTGGGGCCTTGCAGCGCCGTTTACGGCTGTCTGCACGGTCTCTGTGTGAGCGCAGCTCGCCCTGTAGTCTGTGTGCAGCCATAGCCGGTTGGATTCAGCTCAGGGTGCGTTACTGCCTCATACCTTGAAAAACAATTTCCTTTTTTTCAAATAGTGCAGCCTGTTTAAAATTTGAAAAAAAAAATTCCTATTAGTGTCTTTCCACTCGTATCCAGCTAAATAGTGGAAAAACACTATATAGGATAACCTAGAGGAGGGTTTTTTGGCCTTGCAGCGCCGTTTACGGCTGTCTGCACGGTCTCCGTGTGAGCCCAGCTCGCCCTGTAGTCTGTGTGCAGCCATAGCCGGTTGGATTCAGCTCAGGGTTCGTTACTGGCTCATACCTTGCGAAAAATTTTCCTTTTTTTTCAAATAGTGCAGCCTGTTTAAAATTTGAAAAAAAAAAATCCTATAAGTGTCTTTCCACTCGTATCCAGCTAAATAGTGGAAAAACACTATATAGGATAACCTAGAGGAGGGTTTTTTGGCCTTGCAGCGCCGTTTATGGCTGTCTGCACGGTCTCCGTGTGAGCCCAGCTCGCCCTGTAGTCTGTGTGCAGCCATAGCCGGTTGGATTCAGCTCAGGGTTCGTTACTGGCTCATACCTTGAGAAAAATTTTCCTTTTTTTGAAATAGTGCAGCCTGTTTAAAATTTGAAAAAAAAAAAATTCCTATTAGTGTCTTTCCACCAGTCTCCAGCTCAATTGTGGAAAAACACTACATAGGATAACCTAGAGGGTTTTTTTGGGGCCTTGCAGCGCCGTTTACGGCTGTCTGCACGGTCTCTGTGTGAGCGCAGCTCGCCCTGTAGTCTGTGTGCAGCCATAGCCGGTTGGATTCAGCTCAGGGTGCGTTACTGCCTCATACCTTGAAAAACAATTTCCTTTTTTTCAAATAGTGCAGCCAGTTTAAAATTTGAAAAAAAAAATTCCTATTAGTGTCTTTCCACTTGTATCCAGCTAAATAGTGGAAAAACACTATATAGGATAACCTAGAGGAGGGTTTTTTGGCCTTGCAGCGCCGTTTACGGCTGTCTGCACGGTCTCCGTGTGATTTAAACTAGCTCTGTAGCCCGATCTGCACCAAAAAAAAAGTTAAGTTCACCAAACACAACTTAACACTTGTGTAGGCCACATTTGAAAAATAATAAAGTTTAGTCCACAATTTACAACATTAGTGTTTCTTACACCTGTTAGGAGGAGCATTACAGGAATAAGCACACTAAGGCCTTAGTACTTTTCTGCTTATCTTTATCTGTCAACCAAGATGAAGAGGGCAGGGAGTAAGGCACGTGGGCGTGGGCGCGGAGCAGGGAGAGGAGCAGGGAGAGGACGTGGTGATTCTGTGCCTGCTGCGGGCGCCGGTGACTCGTCGTCACTCAGTTTCAGCAGGGAACAGTCCTTCATGCGCAGCTTTGTCGGAGAGCGCCGTGCACCGCTGCTGCGTGAAGACCAAATTGAAGCCGTTGTCGGGTGGATGGCAGCTAACGCCTCGGCATCGACTTCAGTTAGTGCCACATCCTCTCAGGCACAGAGCACTGGAGAGCAGCCATCTGTCTCTTCACCACCTGCCAAATTGGCCAGGCAGGCAGAGAGCCCAGGACAGGAGCCGTCTCTACTTCTGTTCTCTGAATCTCTTGGCTTGGAAACAGGGGGCCAGCCAAGCAGCATTGGAGAAATGGAAGAAGAGGCAGTGTGCAGTGATGCCCAACACCTTTTTCTCTCTGACTCTGAAGAGGCAGGTGGGCCAGTGCCTCCGGTGACCACAGCGCAGTACGCATCTGATGATGAAACTCAGGTGCCGCTTTCTCGTGCGTACTGTGCTGCTGAGACTACCCAGGAGGAGCAGTTGGTGGCAGAGGGTAGTGGAGATGATGAGGTCCTTGACCCATCGTGGCGTGAGGAACAGGAAGGTGGTGGGAGCAGCTCAGAGGAAGAGCTTCCTCTTACGGGCCAAAGAGGGAGAGGGAGGGGGAAGACTGCGGAGCCTGTAGCCTCCACTTTGGCACCCGTTAGGAGCCTGTCTCTTTCCAAAGCCAAAAAGGGCGCTCCCAAGACTTGCAGTGCCTGGTCCTTTTTTGACACAGTTGCAGATGACATTTGTTTTGTCAAATGCAAGCTGTGTCATCATAAAGTAAAAAGAGGGAAAAATGTCAGCAACCTCAATACCACAAATATGTGGAAACATGTGCGGACCAGGCACGCGGTGGAGTTACAGAAACACACTGAAGATGTAGGCCAACCAACAGCGGCAGCTACCACCTCTTCAGCTCGTGTTGCCTCTTCCTCCAGCTCATGCACAGCTGGTTTGGCTTCCTCCCAGAGACCTTGTGTAATTCCACCCACAGCACCACCTTCCCAGTCATCCTCACACTCCCAGTCTACTCTACAGCCATCGGTAGTACAGGCATGGGAGAAAAGGCGGGCATTCTCGGCCAACCACCCCCGAGCACAGGCTCTGAATGCAGGCATTGCCAAACTGTTGTCCCTGGAAATGCTCTCGTTCAGGCTGGTGGAGACTGACAGCTTCCGTGACTTGATGGCATTGGCAGTCCCACAGTACAAGGTGCCCAGCCGCTTTTACTTCAGCAGGCAGGCTGTCCCTGCCCTGCACAGGCATGTTGAGGCAAACATAAAACATGCGCTACTGAATGCCGTCAGTAGCAAGGTCCACCTCACCACCGATGCGTGGACCAGTCAGCATGGACAGGGGCGATATGTTTCCCTCACTGCCCATTGGGTTAATGTTGTTGAGCCAGGTACAGATCGTGCGAGTGGCGCAGGACGTGTCCTGCCCACTCCAAGGATTGCAGGAATCCAGTCTGTACGCATCGACTCCTCCTCTTACACCAGTTCCTCTGATTCCTCTCTGCAGGATCCGTCACAGTCCACCCCCACATGGACCCGTGAACGTTTACCTATGACCGACATGAGCACAGCCGTGGCCAAACGTCAGCAGGCCGTCTTGAAACTAGTTTCATTGGGGCATCGAAGCCACACAGCGCAGGAGCTCTGGAATGCCATAAAGCAGGAGAGCGATGTGTGGTTACTGCCAGCGAATCTCCAGCCAGGCATGGTAGTGTGTGACAATGGCCGAAATCTGGTGGCAGCTTTGGCCCTTGGCAACCTCACTCACATCCCATGTCTGGCACATGTGCTCAATTTGGTTGTGCAGAGTTTTCTGAGGGACTATCCGGATCTTGATGCCCTGCTGCACAAGGTCCGCCTAGAGTGTGCTCACTTGCGGCGTTCCAGCTTGGCCAGATCCCGCATTGCTGCTCTGCAGCGCCGATTCCGCCTTCCGGAACACCGCATCATATGTGACCTACCTACCCGGTGGAATTCCACGTTACATATGTTGGAGCGGTTGTGTGAGCAGCAGCAAGCAGTTATGGAGTACCAGCTGCATCAGGCGCAAAGAAGTCGCAGTCAGCGCCGATCAGACTTCACAACCACAGAGTGGGCCACTATGAAGGACGTCTGCCAGGTTTTGCGTCCTTTTGATTATTCCACGCGGATGGCAAGTGCAGATGATGCACTAGTCAGCATGACTGTCCCCCTTATCTGCCTGCTTCAGCAAACTTTGCAAGGGTTAAGGGATGATGTGGTGGAAGAGGTGGAGGATGAGGAGTCACCTTTTCCATCAGCTTCTGGAGAGTCAGCGCCACGTGGTTCCTCACAAAGGGGTACGCAGGGGCCAATTTGTGAGGAGGATGAGGAGGAGTCAATGGAGGAGGAAGAGCTCCGTCCAGAGGAGGGAGCGACACAATTGTCCAGTGGTCAGTGTGTACAGCGAGGGTGGGGTGATGACGAGCGGGCAGAGATCATGTCTCAAGCAGGGGACAGCGTTTCTGGGCCAGTTGGCACTCTGCAGCACATGGTGGATTTCATGCTGCAGTGCCTGAGAAACGACCGCCGCATCGACCACATTCTCAACATGCCTGATTATTGGGTGTTCACCCTCCTCGATCCTCGCTACCGGGACAACGTCCAAAACCTCATCCCTGCGTTGACCCGGGAGCGTAAATTGCGGGAGTACCACGACACACTGGTGAATTCCATCATCTTCTCCTGTCCAACTGAGAGGAGTGCTGCTAGTGCTTTACAAAGCAGCTCAGTGCGTCGAGGCAGTGAGGGAGGCTCTGCCCAAAGAGGGAGCAGAAGCAGTGCCTCTGCCCAAGGCAAGCCCAGTATGGCACAACTCTGGCACACTTTTGTGTGCCCGCCCCAAATGTCTACACCATCACCGGCGGCTCCAGTCAGCAGGAGGCAACGGTTCCGTCAGATGGTGACAGACTACATGGCTTGCCCTCTTACTGTACTCCCAGACGGCTCTTCCCCGTTCAAGTTTTGGGTCTCTAAGCTGGATACATGGCCAGAGCTAAGCCAGTATGCATTGGAGGTGCTGGCTTGCCCTGCGGCTAGTGTCTTATCGGAACGTGTCTTTAGTGCCGCAGGTGGTGTACTAACAGACCGTCGCATGCGACTATCCTCCGATAACGTTGACCGGCTTACTTTCCTGAAAATGAACCAGGCCTGGATCTCGCAGGAATTTGCCACTCCTCTGCCTGATTAAGTAATTGGGTGTCATCCAGGTCTCCTGCTGTGTTCATCTTTCTACCACCTGAACTGCTATTCCTGGGCTCCAATACCGCCAGTTGCGGCTCAGAAGTGCAGGCTGCACAGTATAAACATACGACCCAGTGTTATTGGGTTTCAGTAACGTCAGCTGATCCCCAGCTGTGTAGCCGGCAATGTGTCCTGCGACCGCCACGCTGGCACAACAACCTAAATGTAAGGGAACCTGTCCCCCCCCCCCGTCGTTTGTTACTGAAAGAGCCATCTTGTGCAGCAGTAATGCTGCACAAGGAAAAGGTAGCTCTTTTTTTTTAGCTCTTTGCACACGCAGAACTTAACACTTATAAAATGTGTTCACTGATACCGTTATACCGTCCCGGAGCTGGGACTTTCCTTCGTAATGTGACGCAGCACAGCCGTCATTCCTACCCCCTTGGTGCCATGCGCTGCCTCCTCAGCGTTGTTTTAAGCTGTCACGGAGCCTGCGCTGTTCTGTTATCCCTTGGGCATGCCCTATTTGCGCTGCCTGTCTTCTGACATAATTTGGTGTCAGGCTGGCTGCGCCTGTGCGGCCGCGGTGCCCGAGATCCCGCCTCGCAGTGTCTTCTGATTGAGTCACACTGCGGGCCTGGGATCCATGGGCATGCGCAGTGCATATCTTCCCCTCGGGCTCTCGCTCATTTCCCTCCGCCTTCTTTAGACTGTGCGCCGTCAGCTGATCCCTAGCATGCCACGGCCGTGACACCGCACAGTCTGAAGAAGAGGGAAGGAGGGGAGTGAGAGTCGAGGTTATGCACTGTGCATGCCCATGGTTCCAAGGCCCGCAGTGGGATTACGTTAGATGAGACTGCGAGGTGGGATCTGGAGCAGCGTGGACGCACAGGCACTGACAGCCTGACACCAAATTATGTCAGAAGACAGGCAGCGCTAATTGGGCATGGCCAAGGGCTAACAGAACAGCGCAGGCTCCGTGACAGCTTAAAACAACGCTGAGGAGGCAGCGCACGGCATCGAGGGGATAGGAATGACAGCTGTGCTGTGTCCCATTACGAAGGAAATTCGCACCTCCGGAACGGTTTAACGGTATAAAGGGACACATTTTTAGTGTTTACTTCGGTGTTTGCAAGGAGCATAATTAAAAGAGCAACCTTTTCCTTTTGCATCCTTAGTGCTGCACAAGATGGCTCTTTCAGCTACAAACGTCTTGGGGGGGGGGGTTAAAGGTTTCCTTTCAACTAGCTCCAATCAGGCTTCGGCCTACACTCTGTTCCTCTGCTCCTCCTGCTGTCCCTGGGCTCTAACACCGCCAGTTGGTGCCTGGAAGTGCTGTGTGCACAGTCAACAGTCGCTCCTCTGTTATTGGGGTTCAGTAACGTCAGCTGATCCCCAGCTGTGTGTGCGGCAATACCTCCAATCTGCTCCTCCTGCTGTCCCTGGGCTCTAACACCGCCAGTTGGTGCCTGGAAGTGCTGTGTGCACAGTCAACAGTCGCTCCTCTGTTATTGGGGTTTAGTAACGTCAGCTGATCCCCAGCTGTGTGTGCGGCAATACCTCCAATCTGCTCCTCCTGCTGTCCCTGGGCTCTAACACCACCAGTTGGTGCCTGGAAGTGCTGTGTGCACAGTCAACAGTCGCTCCTCTGTTATTGGGGTTCAGTAACGTCAGCTGATCCCCAGCTGTGTGTGCGGCAATACCTCCAATCTGCTCCTCCTGCTGTCCCTGGGCTCTAACACCGCCAGTTGGTGCCTGGAAGTGCTGTGTGCACAGTCAACAGTCGCTCCTCTGTTATTGGGGTTCAGTAACGTCAGCTGATCCCCAGCTGTGTGTGCGGCAATACCTCCAATCTGCTCCTCCTGCTGTCCCTGGGCTCTAACACCGCCAGTTGGTGCCTGGAAGTGCTGTGTGCACAGTCAACAGTCGCTCCTCTGTTATTGGGGTTCAGTAACGTCAGCTGATCCCCAGCTGTGTGTGTGGCAATACCTCCAATCTGCTCCTCCTGCTGTCCCTGGGCTCTAACACCGCCAGTTGGTGCCTGGAAGTGCTGTGTGCACAGTCAACAGTCGCTCCTCTGTTATTGGGGTTCAGTAACGTCAGCTGATCCCCAGCTGTGTATCCGGCAATGTGTCATGCGACCGCCACGCTGGCACAACTAAAATGTAAGGGGACCTGTCCCCCCCCCCCTAGGCGTTTGTTACTGAAAGAGCCACCATGTGCAGCACTAATACTGCACAAGGGAAAGGTCGCTCTTGAAATTATGCTCCTTGCAAACGCTGAACTACACACTCATGTAATGTGTCCCCTCACACCGTCCAACCGTCCCGGAGGTGGGACTTTCCTTTGTAATGTGACGCAGCACAGCCGTCATTGCTACCCCCTTGGCACCGTGCGCTGCCTCCTTAGCGTTGTTTGATTCCGTCATGGACCCTGCGCTGTTATGTTATCCCTTGGCCATGCACAGTTTGCGCTGCCCGTCCTCTGACATCATTTGTTGTCGTCCTGGCTGCGCCTGTGCGTCCACGCTGCCCGAAATCACACCTCGCAGTGTCGTCTAATGTGATCCCACAGTGGCCCTGGTATCCATGGCCATGCGCAGTGCATATACTAGCCTCTCACTCCCCTTCTTCACGCTTCTTCAGACTAGGCGGCGTCAGCTGATCCCTAATAGCATGCCACGGCCGTGACGCCGCACAGTCTGAAGAAGCAGGAAGGAGGTGAGTGAGAGGCGATGATATGCACTGCGCATGCCCATGGATCCCTGGCCCGCAGTGGGACTACATTAGATGACATTGCAAGGTTGGATCTCGGGCAGCTTGGACGCACAGGCACTGCCAGCCTGACACCTACATGATGTCAGAAGACGGGCACCGCTAACTGTGCATGGCCAAGGGATAACATTACAGCGCGGGCTCCGTGACAGAACCAAACAACGTTGAGGAGGTGGCGCCCGGCACCAAGGGGGTTGGAATGACGGCTGTGCTGTGTCACATTACAAAGGAAAGTCCCACTTCCGGGATGGTTTGACGGTGTGAGGGGACACATTATATGAGTGTGTACTTCAGCGTTTGCAAGGAGCATAATTTTCGGAGCCACCATTTTCCATGTGCAGTATTACTGCTGTACAAGATGGCTCTTTCAGCAACAAATGCCTGGGGGGGGGGTTAAAGGTTCCCTTTCAACTTGCTCCACTGCAGGCTTCGGCCTACACTCTGCTCCTCTTTGATTCCCTGGGTTTCAACACTGTCAGTTGCCACCTGGAAGTGTTGTCTACACAGAAAAAACACTAGGTGATGTGTCAGTGGGGTTCAGCACCGCCAGCTGTTCCCCTGCTGTGTAGTCGGCAACGTGTCCAGCACAAGCCACGCTGGCACAACAGAACAAAAGCTGCCACCAGTGCAGGCTTCGGCCTACACTCTGCTCCTCTCCTCCTCCTGCTGACCCTGGGCTCAAACACCGCTAGTTTTTGCCCGGAAGTGCTAGCTGCACAGAGAAAAACACCAGCCAATGTGTTAGTGGGGTTCAGCAACGCCAGCTGTTCCCCTGCTGTGTAGCCGGCAACGTGACCTGCAAACGCCATGCAGGCACAGGAACTGAAATTAAAGGGAACCTGGCCCCACCCCCCCAGGTGTTTCTATGTATAACAGCCACCTAGTACAGCAGTACTGCTGCATTTGTACAAGGTGGCTGACTTTTTCTCCTTGCCCACGTGGAACTCAACACGTACAAAATGTGTCTCATTGAGACCATTCCACTGTCCCTGAGGTGTGACTTTCCTTTCTAATGATACGCAGCACCCCCCTTGGTAGCGTTTCCCGTCTTTTGTCATCATGGTTAGCTGGCTGCGCCTGTGCATCCGCCCTGCTAGAAACAACGCCCCTCGTTGTCATATTTATTTTGTCAGCGAGGGTGTGGTTTATGGGCACGAGCAGTGCATATGTTCGCCTGTCTTAACTCATCTCCTTCCGCCTTCTTCAGACTGTGCGGCCTCCTGGCCGTGGTAGGCGATAAGGGATCAGCTGAGGCCGCCCAGTCTGGAGCAGGTGTAAGGACATGTGTAAGCGGCAAACCTATTTACTGCACAAGGCCACGAATCCCAGCCACGCAGTGTGATTTTTTGAAAACACACTGTGGGTCTGGGATTCATGTCCATCGCTAACCGCAACGGCCGACATGAAATGAGGTCAGAAGACAGGAAGCGCTCACAGCGCATGGCCAAGGGATCACAATAGCGCAGACTCCTGTACAGCAAATAACAACGCTCAGGAATCTGCGCCCAGTACCTAGGTGCAAATTTTGACACCTGTGCTGCGTCTCCTTAAAAAGACAAGTCACGCCTCCACAACTGTTTGACAGTATAATGGGCTAAATAGTGTACGTGTTTTAGTCAGCGTGTGCAAGGAGCAAAACAAATAGAGCAACCTTTTACTTGTGCAGCATTAATGCTGCACAAGGTGTGGCTCTTGTACCTTGCAACACCTGAGGGGGGTTAAAGGTAACCTTTGAAATTGGTTCAACTAGGCTTCGGCCTACACTCTGCTCCTCTCCTGCTGACCCTGGGCTCAAACACCGCCAGTTTCTGCCCGGACATGCTAGCTGCACAGAGAGAAACACCAGCCAATGTGTTAGTGGGGTTCAGCACCACCAGCTGTTCCCCTGCTGTGTAGTCGGCATCATGTCCAGCACAAGCCACGCTGGCACAACTGACCAAAAGCTGCCACCAGTGCAGGCTTCGGCCTACACTTTGCTCCTCTCCTCCTCCTCCTGCTGACCCTGGGATCAAACAACGCCAGTTTCTGCCCGGACATGCTAGCTGCACAGACAAAAACACCAGCCAATGTGTTAGTGGGGTTCAGCACCGCCAGCTGTTCCCCTGCTGTGTAGCTGGCAACGTGTCCTGCAAACGCCATGCAGGCACATGAACTGAAATTGAAGGGAGCCTGCCCCCCACCCCCCCAGGTGTTTCTATGTATAACAGCCACCTTGTACAGCAGTACTGCTGTATTTGTACAAGGTGGCTGACTTTTTCTCCTTGCACACGTGGAACTCAACAAGTACAAAATGTGTCTCATTACAGACCATTACAATGTCCCTGAGGTGTGACTTTCCTTTTTAATGACACGCAGCACCCCCATTGTTAGCGCTGCCCGTCTCCTGACATCATTGGTTGGCTGGCTGTGCCTGTGCATCCCCCCTGCCCGACACAACGCCCCCCGTTGTCTCATATATTTTGACTGCGAGGGTGTGATTGATGGGCACGAGCAGTGCATATGTTCCCCTGTCTTCACTCCCCTCCTTCCGCCTTCTTCTGACTGTGCGGCCTCATGGCCGCGGCATGCGATAAGGGATCAGCTGAGGCCGCCCAGTCTGAAGCAGGTGTAAGGACATGTGTGAGCGGCGAACATATTTACTGCACAAAGCCACGAATCCCAGCACCGCAGTGTGACTTTAGGAAAAGCCACTGTGGGTCTGGGATTTATGGCCATCGTTAACCGCACCGGCCAACATGAAATGAGGTCATGAGACGGCCTGCACTAACAGGGTATTGCCAAGGGATAACACAAGAGCGCAGTTTCCTGTACTGCAAATAACAACGGTAAGGAATCTGCGCACAGCACCTAGGTGTAAATTTGTACACCTGTGCTGCGTCACCTTAAAAAGACTAGTAGTCACGCCTCCACTACTGTTTGACAGTATAATGGGCTAAATAGTGTACGTGTTTAATTCAGCGTGTGCAAGGAGCAAAATTAAATAGAGCAACCTTTGACTTGTGCATCATTAATGCTGTTCAAGGTGTGGCTCTTGTACCTTGCAACACCTGAGGGGGGGGTTAAAGGTAACCTTTGAAATTGGTTCAACTAGGCTTCGGCATACACTCTGCTCCTCTACTCCTCCTGCTGACCCTGGGCTCAAACACCGCTAGTTTTTGCCCGGAAATGCTAGCTGCACAGAGAAAAACACCAGCCAATGTGTTAGTGGGGTTCAGCACCGCCAGCTGTTCCCCCGCTGTGTAGCCGGCATCGTGTCCAGCACAAGCCACGCTGGCACAACCGACCAAAAGCTGCCACCAGTGCAGGCTTCGGCCTACACTTTGCTCCTCTCCTCCTCCTCCTGCTGACCCTGGGCTCTAACACCGCTAGTTTTTGCCCGGACATGCAATCTGCACAGAGAAAAACACCAGTCAATGTGTCAGTGGGGTTCAGCAACGCCAGCTGTTCCCCTGCTGTGTAGCTTGCAACGTGACCTGCAAACGCCACGCAGGCACATGAACTGAAATTGAAGGGAGCCTGCCCCCCACCCCCAGGTGTTTCTATGTATAACAGCCACCTTGTACAGCAGTACTGCTGCATTTGTACAAGGTGGCTGATGTTTTCTCCTTGCCCACGTGGAACTCAACACGTACAAAATGTGTCTCATTAGAGACCAATGCTAATGTCCCTGAGGTGTGACTTTCCTTTTTAATGACACGCAGCACCCCCATTGTTAGCGCTGCCCGTCTTCTGACATCATTGGTTGGCTGCCTGTGCCTGTGCGTCCACCCTGCCCGACACAACGCCCCTCGTTGTCTCATATTTTGGATGCGAGGGTGTTATTGATGGGCATGTGCAGTGCATATGTTCGCCTGTTTTAAGTCACCTCCTTCCGCCTTCTTCAGACTGGGTGTCCTCATGGCTGCGGCATGCGATAAGGGATCAGATGAGGCCGCCCAGTCTGAAGCAGGTGTAAGGACATGTGTGAGCGGCAAACATATTTAGTGCACCAGGGCACGAATCCCAGCACCGCAGTGTGATTTTTTAAAAACACACTGTGGGTCTGGGATTCATGTCCATCGCTAACCGCAACGGCCAACATGAAATGAGGTCATAAGACAGGAAGCGCTCACAGCGCATGGCCAAAGGATCACAAGAGCGCAGACTCCTGTACAGCAACTAACAACGCTCAGGAAGCTGCGCCCATGCAAAAAGGTGTTGTTTTCGACACCTGTGCTGCTTTTCTTTAAAAAGACAAGTCACGCCTCCACTACTGTTTAACAGTATAATGGGCTAAATAGTGTACGTGTTGCATTCAGCTTGTGCAAGTAGACAAATTAATAGAGCAACCTTTTACTTGTGCAGCATTAATGCTGCAGAAGGAGTGGCTCTTGTACTTTGTAACACCTGAGGGGGGGTTAAAGGTAACCTTTGAAATTGGTTCAACTAGGCTTCGGCCTACACTCTGCTCCTCTCCTCCTCCTGCTGACCCTGGGCTCTAACAACGCTAGTTTTTGCCCGGAAATGCTAGCTGCACAGAGAAAAACACCAGCCAATGTGTTAGTGGGGTTCAGCACCGCCAGCTGTTCCCCCGCTGTGTAGCCGGCATCGTGTCCAGCAAAAGCCACGCTGGCACAACCGACCAAAAGCTGCCACCAGTGCAGGCTTCGGCCTACACTTTGCTCCTCTCCTCCTCCTGCTGACCCTGGGCTCAAACACCGCTAGTTTTTGCCCGGAAATGCTAGCTGCACAGAGAAAAACACCAGCCAATGTGTTAGTGGGGTTCAGCACCGCCAGCTGTTCCCCCGCTGTGTAGCCGGCATCGTGTCCAGCACAAGCCACGCTGGCACAACCGACCAAAAGCTGCCACCAGTGCAGGCTTCGGCCTACACTTTGCTCCTCTCCTCCTCCTGCTGACCCTGGGCTCAAACACCGCTAGTTTTTGCCCGGAAATGCTAGCTGCACAGAGAAAAACACCAGCCAATGTGTTAGTGGGGTTCAGCACCGCCAGCTGTTCCCCCGCTGTGTAGCCGGCATCGTGTCCAGCACAAGCCACGCTGGCACAACCGACCAAAAGCTGCCACCAGTGCAGGCTTCGGCCTACACTTTGCTCCTCTCCTCCTCCTCCTGCTGACCCTGGGCTCTAACACCGCTAGTTTTTGCCCGGACATGCAATCTGCACAGAGAAAAACACCAGTCAATGTGTCAGTGGGGTTCAGCAACGCCAGCTGTTCCCCTGCTGTGTAGCTTGCAACGTGACCTGCAAACGCCACGCAGGCACATGAACTGAAATTGAAGGGAGCCTGCCCCCCACCCACAGGTGTTTCTATGTATAACAGCCACCTTGTACAGCAGTACTGCTGCATTTGTACAAGGTGGCTGACTTTTTCTCCTTGCCCACTTGGAACTCAACACGTACAAAATGTGTCTCATTAGGGACCATTACAATGTCCCTGAGGTGTGACTTTCCTTTGTAATGACACGCAGCACCACCCTTGTTAGCGCTGCCCGTCTTTTGACATCATTGGTTAGCTGGCTGCGCCTGTGCATCTCCCCTGCTCGAAACAACGCCCCTCGGTGTCTTATTTTTTTGGACAGCGAGGGTGTGATTGATGGGCATGTGCAGTGCATATGTTTGCCTGTGTTCACTCATCTCCTTCCGCCTTCTTCAGACTGGGTGTCCTCATGGCCGCGGCAGGCGATAAGGGATCAGATGAGGCCGCCCAGTCTGAAGCAGGTGTAAGGACATGTGTGAGCGTCAAAAATATTTACTGCACAAGGCCACGAATCCCAGCCACGCAGTGTGATTTTTTGAAAACACACTGTGGGTCTGGGATTCATGTCCACCGCTAACCGCAACGGCCAACATGAAATGAGGTCATAAGACAGGAAGCGCTCACAGCGCATGGCCAAAGGATCACAAGAGCGCAGACTCCTGTACAGCAACTAACAACGCTCAGGAAGCTGCGCCCATGCAAAAAGGTGTTGTTTTCGACACCTGTGCTGCTTTTCTTTAAAAAGACAAGTCACGCCTCCACTACTGTCTAACAGTATAATGGGCTAAATAGTGTACGTGTTGCATTCAGCTTGTGCAAGTAGACAAATTAATAGAGCAACCTTTTACTTGTGCAGCATTAATGCTGCAGAAGGAGTGGCTCTTGTACTTTGTAACACCTGAGGGGGGGTTAAAGGTAACCTTTGAAATTGGTTCAACTAGGCTTCGGCCTACACTCTGCTCCTCTCCTCCTCCTGCTGACCCTGGGCTCTAACAACGCTAGTTTTTGCCCGGAAATGCTAGCTGCACAGAGAAAAACACCAGCCAATGTGTTAGTGGGGTTCAGCACTGCCAGCTGTTCCCCCGCTGTGTAGCCGGCATCGTGTCCAGCACAAGCCACACTGGCACAACCGACCAAAAGCTGCCACCAGTGCAGGCTTCGGCCTACACTTTGCTCCTCTCCTCCTCCTCCTGCTGACCCTGGGCTCAAACACCGCTAGTTTTTGCCCGGAAATGCTAGCTGCACAGAGAAAAACACCAGCCAATGTGTTAGTGGGGTTCAGCACCGCCAGCTGTTCCCCCGCTGTGTAGCCGGCATCGTGTCCAGCACAAGCCACGCTGGCACAACCGACCAAAAGCTGCCACCAGTGCAGGCTTCGGCCTACACTTTGCTCCTCTCCTCCTCCTGCTGACCCTGGGCTCAAACACCGCCAGTTTTTGCCCGGACATGCGATCTGCACAGAGAAAAACACCAGCCAATGTGTTAGTGGGGTTCAGCAACGCCAGCTGTTCCCCTGCTGTGCAGCTTGCAACGTGACCTGCAAACGCCACGCAGGCACATGAACTGAAATTGAAGGGAGCCTGGCCCCCACCCCCAGGTGTTTCTATGTATAACAGCCACCTTGTACAGCAGTACTGCTGCATTTGTACAAGGTGGCTGATGTTTTCTCCTTGCCCACGTGGAACTCAACACATACAAAATGTGTCTCTTTGAGACCATTCCACTGTCCCTGAGGTGTGACTTTCCTTTCTAATGATACGCAGCACCCCCCTTGGTAGCGCTTCCCGTCTTCTGACATCATTGGTTGGCTACTTGCGCCTGTTCGTCCGCCCTGCCTGAATAAAATGCTCCTCGTTGTCTTAATTATTTTGACTGCGAGGGTGTGATTGATGGGCACGAGCAGTGCATATCTTCGCCTGTCTTAACTCATCTCCTTCCGCCTTCTTCAGACTGTGCAGCCTCATGGCCGCGGCATGCGAGAAGGGATCAGCAGAGGCCGCCCAGTCTGAAGCAGGTGTAAGGACGTGTGTGAGCGGCCAAAATATTTACTGCTCAAGGCCACGAATCCCAGCACCGCAGTGTGGCTTTATGAAAAGACACTGTGGGTCTGGGATTTATGGCCATCGTTAACCGCACCGGCCAACATGAAATGATGTCATAAGATGGGCAGCGCTAACAGGGCATTGCCAAGGGATAACACAAGAGCGCAGACTCCTGTACAGCAAATAACAATGCTCAGGAAGCTGCGCCAAGCACCAAGGCGTTATTTTGGACACCTGTGCTGCGTCTCATCAAAAAACCAAGTCACGCATCCACTACAGTTTGACTGTAGAATGGGGTAAATTGTGTATGTCTTTCATTCAGCGTGTGCAAGTAGACAAATTAATAGAGCAACCTTTCACTTGTGCAGCATTAATACTGCACAAGGTGTGTCTCTTGTACTTTGTAACACCTGAGGGGGGGGTTAAAGGTTTCCTTTGAAATTGGTTCAACTAGGCTTCGGCCTACACTCTGCTCCTCTCCTCCTCCTCCTGCTTCAACACGGGCTCTAACATCGCTAGTTTTTGCCCGCAAGTGCTAGCTGCACAGAGAAAAACACACGCCATTGTGTTAGTGGGGTTCAGCAACGCCAGCTGTTCCCCCAGTGTGTAGCCGGCAAAGTGTCCTGCAAACGCAACGCAGACACAAAGCTGCCTCCAGTGCAGGCTTCGGCCTACACTCATCTCCCCCTGCTTACCCTTTGCTCCAACACCGCTAGTTGGGGCTCTAGGAAGACAATCTTTAATAGGCAAGGCAACGCATCTGGGTTCCAGCACCGCCAGCTGGTTCTCGGCAGTGTTCTTGTCACAGGTACTCCCTCGTGCCAAGCCTGGTTTCAGCACCGTCAGCTGTTTCCGGGTTGTGTCAACTTCACTGAGACGCCTATGCTTGCCCCGTCGTGGTGCGGTCGAGTTAGCCAACTCCAGGGTGCCTCCAGTTTAGGAGCTTCCTATGTGGGCTGCGTGAACTGGTAGTCAAGGCTGGTTCTGTAGTGCCAGTAGGCCCAGCTCCCCCTGTAGGACTGTTGGGGTTCGGTAACTGCGGCTGCCTCGCGGCCTAGCTGTTCTCTCCTCTCCTGTGGACCTTCGGGTCCACCACCTGGTTCCAGCACCGTCAGCTGGTTCCGGGCCGAGCCTTTGGCTTAGGTGCCTCCTCCTGGGTATCCGAGTTCCGCCAACGCCAGGCGGTCCTTGGTAGTGCTTTTAAGCGCGGGCACCTACAGCTTAGTAACGGGGTTCCAGCACCGTCAGCTGGTCCTCGGTCGTGCCATTGGCTCTTGCACACTGGGGCAACGCATCCGGGTTCCAGCACCGCCAGCTGGTTATCGGCAGTGTTCTTGTCACAGGTACTCCCTCGTGCCAAGCCTGGTTTCAGCACCGTCAGCTGTTTCCGGGTTGTGTCAACTTCACTGAGACGCCTATGCTTGCCCCGTCGTGGTGCGGTCGAGTTAGCCAACTCCAGGGTGCCTCCAGTTTAGGAGCTTCCTATGTGGGCTGCGTGAACTGGTAGTCAAGGCTGGTTCTGTAGTGCCAGTAGGCCCAGCTCCCCCTGTAGGACTGTTGGGGTTCGGTAACTGCGGCTGCCTCGCGGCCTAGCTGTTCTCTCCTCTCCTGTGGACCTTCGGGTCCACCACCTGGTTCCAGCACCGTCAGCTGGTTCCGGGCCGAGCCTTTGGCTTAGGTGCCTCCTCCTGGGTATCCGAGTTCCGCCAACGCCAGGCGGTCCTTGGTAGTGCTTTTAAGCGCGGGCACCTACAGCTTAGTAACCGGGTTCCAGCACCGTCAGCTGGTCCTCGGTCGTGCCATTGGCTCTTGCACACTGGGGCAACGCATCCGGGTTCCAGCACCGCCAGCTGGTTCTCGGCAGTGTTCTTGTCACAGGTACTCCCTCGTGCCAAGCCTGGTTTCAGCACCGTCAGCTGTTTCCGGGTTGTGTCAACTTCACTGAGACGCCTATGCTTGCCCCGTCGTGGTGCGGTCGAGTTAGCCAACTCCAGGGTGCCTCCAGTTTAGGAGCTTCCTATGTGGGCTGCGTGAACTGGTAGTCAAGGCTGGTTCTGTAGTGCCAGTAGGCCCAGCTCCCCCTGTAGGACTGTTGGGGTTCGGTAACTGCGGCTGCCTCGCGGCCTAGCTGTTCTCTCCTCTCCTGTGGACCTTCGGGTCCACCACCTGGTTCCAGCACCGTCAGCTGGTTCCGGGCCGAGCCTTTGGCTTAGGTGCCTCCTCCTGGGTATCCGAGTTCCGCCAACGCCAGGCGGTCCTTGGTAGTGCTTTTAAGCGCGGGCACCTACAGCTTAGTAACCGGGTTCCAGCACCGTCAGCTGGTCCTCGGTCGTGCCATTGGCTCTTGCACACTGGGGCAACGCATCCGGGTTCCAGCACCGCCAGCTGGTTCTCGGCAGTGTTCTTGTCACAGGTACTCCCTCGTGCCAAGCCTGGTTTCAGCACCGTCAGCTGTTTCCGGGTTGTGTCAACTTCACTGAGACGCCTATGCTTGCCCCGTCGTGGTGCGGTCGAGTTAGCCAACTCCAGGGTGCCTCCAGTTTAGGAGCTTCCTATGTGGGCTGCGTGAACTGGTAGTCAAGGCTGGTTCTGTAGTGCCAGTAGGCCCAGCTCCCCCTGTAGGACTGTTGGGGTTCGGTAACTGCGGCTGCCTCGCGGCCTAGCTGTTCTCTCCTCTCCTGTGGACCTTCGGGTCCACCACCTGGTTCCAGCACCGTCAGCTGGTTCCGGGCCGAGCCTTTGGCTTAGGTGCCTCCTCCTGGGTATCCGAGTTCCGCCAACGCCAGGCGGTCCTTGGTAGTGCTTTTAAGCGCGGGCACCTACAGCTTAGTAACCGGGTTCCAGCACCGTCAGCTGGTCCTCGGTCGTGCCATTGGCTCTTGCACACTGGGGCAACGCATCTGGGTTCCAGCACCGCCAGCTGGTTCTCGGCAGTGTTCTTGTCACAGGTACTCCCTCGTGCCAAGCCTGGTTTCAGCACCGTCAGCTGTTTCCGGGTTGTGTCAACTTCACTGAGACGCCTATGCTTGCCCCGTCGTGGTGCGGTCGAGTTAGCCAACTCCAGGGTGCCTCCAGTTTAGGAGCTTCCTATGTGGGCTGCGTGAACTGGTAGTCAAGGCTGGTTCTGTAGTGCCAGTAGGCCCAGCTCCCCCTGTAGGACTGTTGGGGTTCGGTAACTGCGGCTGCCTCGCGGCCTAGCTGTTCTCTCCTCTCCTGTGGACCTTCGGGTCCACCACCTGGTTCCAGCACCGTCAGCTGGTTCCGGGCCGAGCCTTTGGCTTAGGTGCCTCCTCCTGGGTATCCGAGTTCCGCCAACGCCAGGCGGTCCTTGGTAGTGCTTTTAAGCGCGGGCACCTACAGCTTAGTAACCGGGTTCCAGCACCGTCAGCTGGTCCTCGGTCGTGCCATTGGCTCTTGCACACTGGGGCAACGCATCTGGGTTCCAGCACCGCCACCTGGTTCTCGGCAGTGTTCTTGTCACAGGTACTCCCTCGTGCCAAGCCTCGTTTCAGCACCGTCAGCTGTTTCCGGGTTGTGTCAACTTCACTGAGACGCCTATGCTTGCCCCGTCGTGGTGCGGTCGAGTTAGCCAACTCCAGGGTGCCTCCAGTTTAGGAGCTTCCTATGTGGGCTGCGTGAACTGGTAGTCAAGGCTGGTTCTGTAGTGCCAGTAGGCCCAGCTCCCCTTGTAGGACTGTTGGGGTTCGGTAACTGCGGCTGCCTCGCGGCCTAGCTGTTCTCTCCTCTCCTGTGGACCTTCGGGTCCACCACCTGGTTCCAGCACCGTCAGCTGGTTCCGGGCCGAGCCTTTGGCTTAGGTGCCTCCTCCTGGGTAACCGAGTTCCGCCAACGCCAGGCGGTCCTTGGTAGTGCTTTTAAGCGCGGGCACCTACAGCTTAGTAACCGGGTTCCAGTAACGTCAGCTGGTCCTCGGTAGTTCCATTGGCTCTTGGACCTTCGGCTACCCATCCGGGTTCCAGTACCGTCAGCTGGTTCTCGGCAGTGTCTTTTGCTCTTGTACCTTCTGCTCCCCATCCTGGTTCCAGTAACGTCAGCTGGTTCCGGGCAGAGCCTTTGGCTTAGGTGCCTCCTTCTGGGTATCCAAGTTCCACCAACGTCAGGTGGTCCTTGGTAGTGCTTTCAGGCACGGGTACCTCCTGCTTAGTAACCGGGTTCCAGTAACGTCAGCTGGTCCTCGGTAGTTCCATTGGCTCTTGGACCTTCGGCTACCCATCCGGGTTCCAGTACCGTCAGCTGGTTCTCGGCAGTGTCTTTTGCTCTTGTACCTTCTGCTCCCCATCCTGGTTCCAGTAACGTCAGCTGGTTCCGGGCAGAGCCTTTGGCTTAGGTGCCTCCTTCTGGGTATCCGAGTTCCGCCAACGTCAGGCGGTCCTTGGTAGTGCTTTTTAGCACGGGTACCTCCTGCTTAGTAACCGGGTTCCAGTAACATCAGCTGGTCCTCGGTAGTTCCATAGGCTCTTGAACCTTCGGGTAGCCATCCGAGTTCCAGTTCCATCAGCTGGTTCTTGGCATTTTCTCAGCCTTCTTGTACCTTCTGCTACATTTCCAAGTTGAAGACCCTAAAGTCGACGACCCGGAAGACCACCCCGATGACGACGACGACGACGACCCGGAAGACCACCCCGATGACGACGACGACGACGGCGGAGACGACGACGGAGACGACGACGGCGGAGACGACGACGGCGGAGATGACGACACTGAAGACGACGACCCTGGAGACGACGACATGGAAGACCGAGAAGCAGAAGAACAAGAGGCTGCAGAACAAAGAGCAGAAGAACATTAAGCATAACACTTAATATCAGAGCAAAAGATATTATCTAAATTATATGCAGAAGAAGACTAAGCAGTGTATGGGGGTGAGTCCGTTCCTCCTCGTGGTGCCCCTGGATAAAGCCTGATGCTGCAGGCCAAACTGAACGCGGACAAATGTAACTTTTGTGACTGGCAGAACGGAAGGTGTAATCTTCCAACTTTTATAGATAACAACTACGGGAATGCCTGTCACAAATGAGAATATGATGAAGAAGTAGAATAGGAAGAATAATAACAGTGGAATAAAAAGAATATGTAGAATAGGAAGAATAATAATAGTTGAAGAAAATGAATATGAAGAATGTAATAAAAAAAAATAGGTAGAAGATGAAGAAGAAGATGAATAAGGTGAAGAAGTTGATGTCAAAGATGCTGATGATGATGAAGATGAAAGTGTGGGAAAAGGAAAAAAAAGAAGGGGAAGGTCGTGGAATAGTGAAACATCAATATCTGACAAAATAAAAAAAAATTTACATAGTCAATATCTTTTTCAATCCGAACGTCTTTAAAAAAAAAAAAAATCATGCTATTCTATTTGATTGGACTAATCCTCATTGCCTTTAATGTCTCCGCCACCTCCCCCATACATCCTACATTATTCTTAGTTGTTTTCCTTCATGTAGAATGAACCTACAAGGAAAGAAAGGGTTTATTTTAATTCCGATATTTTGGTCCCATTGACTTGCATTGGGATCGGGTATCGGTATCGGCGATATCCGATATTTTTTGAATATCGGCCGATCCAAACCGATACCGATACTTTCCGATATCGGAAGGTATCGCTCAACACTAGTAATAAACACTCAGAAGACCTTAGCTATAAAAAACAAAAATCACTGTGGCTGGATATTTAGATTTCAGTTCTGCAATGATTTTTACAAATATGTTACTACTTGGATGCATCCAATATTTCTTAAAGCAGTAAAAAGTGCATTAGCAAATCACTATAAATTCAAATAGACATTTTTTTCAAGAATAATGCTCTCTTTCTGCATAGAAAAAAAGAAAAATATGGATTGGAAAACAAATTATTGTAAAATACTTAATATTATATTGTGTGCATGATTCTAATGCTGTTCATGTAGGAGAAGTAGTGAAGGCTGGAGAGAATCCAGTACGGTTTACACTGTATATTTTCTGTGGATAACACCCTGAAAACACAGTCACATAAACAAGATGAATATCATGAACCTGCCATGTTTGAGATTCACTTTTTGTATTGAAGAACTGAAATAAATTACCGTAACTTTTTGATGATTTTATAGTTTATTAAGAAGCACTTGTAAAAGTTACCAGAAAAGTTTCTCTATACTCCAAACCAAAATAATATTGCCGCGAATCCTAACTTTCAGGGAACAAGTGCCATGCAGTGCAAAATCTGACGGTTGTATGTAGTGACTATGACCGTTGGGTTAATCCAGCATATGTGGTTCCTGCATGTGTCATTATCGAAAATTATTAATATGGGAATAAAAGCAGAAGGAACAGAAGCCGATCCTGCTACTCAACCAGTGAGACAGATGGAGGTTATTTGATTTGGCTAAATACCTTTGAGATCAAATGTTAATCCAGTTGCTGAATATTCTAGCCTACAGTCTGGAAAGGGGGTTGTGGTTCAGTTACTAAGCAATATGCAAATATGTAATACATTTCAAAGCACAGAAATACATTTTTCATAGATGTTTTTATAAGAACTGGACTTTCCCGGTAACAGCATTGTTGAGGGCACGGGTAATGTTGTGGGACACATGCTAGTGTAATGCTGGTACGGCACCCCGGGAGAAATAGTGGCGACTGGGGATCGAGTACCTTGGGACAGCCACCGCCATCAGGTTGCGGAAAGCTTCCATCTCAACTAACCTAAAAGGCAGCATTTCTAGCACAAGCAGAAGAGAAATATTAAAATTGAGGACTGTGGCCTTTGGGGCGTTGGCTGAGTATTTCCGCTTGCGTTCCAAAGACTGGGTTATAGACAACTGAACGCTGTGCTGGGACAGGGATGTGGACACGCTTGCTGATGGTGCTGCTTGACTGTGGGCCACAACAGGTGCAGGGCTAGAGACATCTTCACATGCACGGTGTACTGGGGATTGGCTTCTACACAAAACAGTGGAAGAAGCAGTGGTGTGACCAACAGGCAGTGGTCCTGGAGCCTGGGGTTCGGCCCACAAAGTTGGGAGCTTTACTTGCATGTGCCTGATCATGCTGGTGGTGTTCAGGCTGGTTGTTCTGCTACCCCTGCTGATGCAGGCATGACAGGTGCTGCAAATGGCTTGTTTGGGGTTATCAGAGAAAGTGAAGATTGGTCACAGGAGCGCAGAAGGAAAACTCGAACACCAGGTTGTATTTGAACCACAACGTGTTTCAACGGATAACCGTTGTTATCCATTGAAATGCATTGTGGTTCAAATACAACCTGGTGTTCGAGTTTTCCTTCTGCACTCCTGTGACTGATCTTCACTTTCCCTGCTATTGCGTGCTCCATTGGAGGTGTTCAGCTGGAAGCTGTGGGGGACTCTGCACCTTTTCTTCCCTTTCCCCTGTCTGGGTCTACCTCTTGGCGCTCCCCCACTAGACCGCCTACTATTGCAATCTGTTTGGGGTTATCGGCAGAGTCAAAACTAGCCAGACTCGGGAAGATCTCACAGGTGGAATGGCAACTTCACTCATGTTGGTGTTATGTTATGCACGTCTTTTGTCTGTGGCCACCACACTGCTTCTTCCTGCCTGTTGGGGGGATATGCCTCCTTCCCCATTTGTGCTGCTGTCCTCGCTATGCATGTCCTCCTGCCAGGTTGGGTCAGTCACTATGTCATCCACCACCTCATCTTCCACAGCCGCACCCTGCTCCTCCTCCTGACTTTCTGGCAATTGTGTCTCATCATCGTCCACCTTTTGTGACACTTTCCCACCATCGCCTTCGTGTGACCAGGGCTGGTCAAAGCTTTGGGTAGCTCTACATGCGATCTCATCTTTCCTCACTTCAAGTCGACTGGAAGAGATTTCTGAATCTTGAAAAGGAAAACTGAACAGCTCTTCAGAGTGTCCAAGTGTGGGATCAATTATCTCAGGGCACTCGGCATGGTAGGAGGAAAGAGGATCAGGGTGAGGAATATCCTGGCCATACTCACAGCTACTCAGACTTGACCATGTGGAAGACATGGTGGTGGTGGTAGTGGCTAAGTGACTGGAAGCATTATCCGCTATCCAACCAACAACCGTTTCACACTGCTTTGGTTTCAATAGTGGTGTGCTGTGGTCTCCTAGAAACTGGGACAGGAAGGTCGAGTGAGAAGATGTGGGTCTTTGTTGTTGCCCACTTTCACCTTGCCCACGGCCTTGTCCTCTGGATGCACCATCAGCATCACGTCCACTTCCCCATCCCTTTCCCCTTGCCTTAACCATTTAAAATGGACTGCTGCACTATTTCAAATGCTCAACACAAATGTCTTTATTAGTAGTGAAATAATATGTGATCAGTATGCCTGCAAATCTATGATTTTTCAAACCCAAACACCATGTAGGCCTCAGCCTGACCTAATAGACTGTACTAATTTTTTTTTGTTTTTTAAGGTTAATTTATGTGAAATAGTGCTGTATAGAATTTGAGTATCACACAGCCAAAAAATAAGTACACCAGCCTCCAATGCCCAAACTTGGAGCACAGAGATATATGACGGCTGTAACGGAAATACCACACTGGAAATCTATGGCCTTTCAATTTTTTTATGCGAAATAGCACTGTATAGAATGTGAGTATCACACAGCCAAAAAATAAGTACACCGGCCTCCAATGCTTAAACTTGGAGCACAGAGATATATGACGGCTGTAACGGAAATACCACACTGGCAAATCTGTGGCCTTTCAATTTTTTTATGCGAAATAGCGCTGTATAGAATTTGAGTATCACACAGACAAAAAATAGGTACACCGGCCTCCAATGACCAAACTTGGAGCACGCAGATATATGAGGCCTTTTTCGGTGATTTTAAAACACCAAAAAGAAAAGGGGGCACAAGGGTAGCACACACAACTATGCTACGTATGCCTGACAAATTATCACTTTTCAACAGGCCTCAGTCTGACAGAACAGACTGTATTTTTTTTTTTATTTGGGGGGGGGAATTTGTGGGAAAAAAAAATGAAAAAAATAGGTATATAGACAGTAAATAAGCTGCAGCAGCAGCAGGCAGTTATGGAGCTTTGGGAAGGATGCAGTGGGACCAATGGACCCACATACAGTGCCTGCAGGCCTTGCACTGATGTGGATATGCTGTGACCTGCCTACCTAGCGATGCAATATCGGGACCCACGAATTAGCCCTAAAAAGGACTGTTTGTTTCTCAGGAGTTGTGGATGTAAGAGTTTCAGACCTACACTAACTCTAAAACCACAATTCTGACCCTATCTCGGCACCAGCTCTCCCTACTGTCGCTGAAAAAGGAACAGAATGCGGCGAGCAGGGCGGCGCCAGGTCTCTTATACTCGGAATGATGCTGTATGGCCCAGCTAATCACTGCACGACCACAACAAAGATGGCTGCATCGTTTCATGGCCTGGCAGACAATCCCTGCACCGTGACTGGGTCTCTAAAGTCCGCCAAAAATGTGGGGTGGAGACTGCAGTTACCGCTGAATAATACCGGAAATACTCGCTGCTCGGCGAGTACCCCAAGTACCCCGATACGTTCGCTCATCACTAGGCATCACCAGAGCAGCGCCGCATGCATAGTGGGTCTAGACAGACTCTTACCCCGGCATCCTAAGGGCTGAGCCTAGTGACTTCACTTGCGCCTAATCTGTTGTGCCCTGTGAAAGCTAGCAGGGTACGGTGCTCTTATATCATTTTATAGCGGCTCTGTGAGGCGACAGAGTTCGCTGTAGTTCACACTGGGTGACGGTTAACCTGCGTGTGTTTGGTGCTGTACTGTCATATACTGTCTGCCATTATGGAGCAGCAGTTGGACCCCAGGTTGCGAATGCACCTTTTCTTTATATTTTACTAGCTATTGAACCCGTTCTACGCCCGGGTGGCGAGCATTTATATTGGTATATGGTCTCCATCCTGGTATGTGCTGCTCCATCATAGTAACATAGTAACATAGTTAGTAAGGCCGAAAAAAGACATTTGTCCATCCAGTTCAGCCTATATTCCATCATAATAAATCCCCAGATCTACGTCCTTCTACAGAACCTAATTGTATGATACAATATTGTTCTGCTCCAGGAAGACATCCAGGCCTCTCTTGAACCCCTCGACTGAGTTCGTCATCACCACCTCCTCAGGCAAGCAATTCCAGATTCTCACTGCCCTAACAGTAAAGAATCCTCTTCTATGTTGGTGGAAAAACCTTCTCTCCTCCAGACGCAAAGAATGCCCCCTTGTGCCCGTCACCTTCCTTGGTATAAACAGATCCTCAGCGAGATATTTGTATTGTCCCCTTATATACTTATACATGGTTATTAGATCGCCCCTCAGTCGTCTTTTTTCTAGACTAAATAATCCTAATTTTGCTAATCTATCTGGGTATTGTAGTTCTCCCATCCCCTTTATTAATTTTGTTGCCCTCCTTTGTACTCTCTCTAGTTCCATTATATCCTTCCTGAGCACCGGTGCCCAAAACTGGACACAGTACTCCATGTGCGGTCTAACTAGGGATTTGTACAGAGGCAGTATAATGCTCTCATCATGTGTATCCAGACCTCTTTTAATGCACCCCATGATCCTGTTTGCCTTGGCAGCTGTTGCCTGGCACTGGCTGCTCCAGGTAAGTTTATCATTAACTAGGATCCCCAAGTCCTTCTCCCTGTCAGATTTACCCAGTGGTTTCCCGTTCAGTGTGTAATGGTGATATTGATTCCTTCTTCCCATGTGTATAACCTTACATTTATCATTGTTAAACCTCATCTGCCACCTTTCAGCCCAAGTTTCCAACTTATCCAGATCCATCTGTAGCAGAATACTATCTTCTCTTGTATTAACTGCTTTACATAGTTTTGTATCATCTGCAAATATCGATATTTTACTGTGTAAACCTTCAGATCATTAATGAATATGTTGAAGAGAACAGGTCCCAATACTGACCCCTGCGGTACCCCACTGGTCACAGCGACCCAGTTAGAGACTATACCATTTATAACCACCCTCTGCTTTCTATCACTAAGCCAGTTACTAACCCATTTACACACATTTTCCCCCAGACCAAGCATTCTCATTTTGTGTACCAACCTCTTGTGCGGCACGGTATCAAACGCTTTGGAAAAATCTAGATATACCACGTCCAATGACTCACCGTGGTCCAGCCTATAGCTTACCTCTTCATAAAAACTGATTAGATTGGTTTGACAGGAGCGATTTCTCATAAACCCATGCTGATATGGAGTTAAACAGTTATTCTCATTGAGATAATCCAGAATAACATCCCTCAGAAACCCTTCAAATATTTTACCAACAATAGAGGTTAGACTTACTGGCCTATAATTTCCAGGTTCACTTTTAGAGCCCTTTTTGAATATTGGCACCACATTTGCTATGCGCCAATCCTGCGGAACAGACCCTGTCGCTATAGAGTCCCTAAAAATAAGAAATAATGGTTTATCTATTACATTACTTAGTTCTCTTAGTACTCGTGGGTGTATGCCATCCGGACCCGGAGATTTATCTATTTTAATCTTATTTAGCCGGTTTCGCACCTCTTCTTGGGTTAGATTGGTGACCCTTAATATAGGGTTTTCATTGTTTCTTGGGATTTCACCTAGCATTTCATTTTCCACCGTGAATACCGTGGAGAAGAAGGTGTTTAATATGTTAGCTTTTTCCTCGTCATCTACAACCATTCTTTCCTCACTATTTTTTAAGGGGCCTACATTTTCAGTTTTTATTCTTTTACTATTGATATAGTTGAAGAACAGTTTGGGATTAGTTTTACTCTCCTTAGCAATGTGCTTCTCTGTTTCCTTTTTGGCAGCTTTAATTAGTTTTTTAGATAAAGTATTTTTCTCCCTGTAGTTTTTTAGAGCTTCAATGGTGCCATCCTGCTTTAGTAGTGCAAATGCTTTCTTTTTACTGTTAATTGCCTGTCTTACTTCTTTGTTTAGCCACATTGGGTTTTTCCTATTTCTAGTCCTTTTATTCCCACAAGGTATAAACCGCTTACAATGCCTATTTAGGATGTTCTTAAACATTTCCCAATTATTATCTGTATTCTTATTTCTGAGGATATTGTCCCAGTCTACCAGATTAAGGGCATCTCTAAGCTGGTCAAACTTTGCCTTCCTAAAGTTCAGTGTTTTTGTGACTCCCTGACAAGTCCCCCTAGTGAAAGACAGGTGAAACTGCACAATATTGTGGTCGCTATTTCCTAGATGCCCGACCACCTGCAGATTTGTTATTCTGTCAGGTCTATTAGATAGTATTAGGTCTAAAAGTGCTGCTCCTCTGGTTGGATTCTGCACCAATTGTGAAAGATAATTTTTCTTGGTTATTAGCAGAAACCTGTTGCCATTATGGGTTTCACAGGTTTCTGTTTCCCAGTTAATATCCGGGTAGTTAAAGTCCCCCATCCTGCGTCCCCATCCTGTCATGTGCTGCTCCATCCTGCGTCCCCATCCTGTCATGTGCTGCTCCCATCCTGCACCCCCATCCTGTCATGTGCTGCTCCATCCTGCATCCCCATCCTGACATGTGCTGCTCCCATCCTGCGCCCCCATCCTGTCATGTGCTGCTCCATCCTGCATCCCCATCCTGACATGTGCTGCTCCATCCTGCATCCCCATTCTGTCATGTGCTGCTCCATCCTGCATCCCCATCCTGTCATGTGCTGCTCCCATCCTGCACCCCCGTTCTGTCATGTGCTGCTCCCATCCTGCGCCCCCGTTCTGTCATGTGCTGCTCCCATCCTGCGCCCCCGTTCTGTCATGTGCTGCTCCCATCCTGCGCCCGTTCTGTCATGTGCTGCTGCCATCCTGCGCCCGTTCTGTCATGTGCTGCTCCCATCCTGCGCCCGTTCTGTCATGTGCTGCTGCCATCCTGCGCCCGTTCTGTCATGTGCTGCTCCCATCCTGCGCCCATTCTGTCATGTGCTGCTGCCATCCTGCGCCCGTTCTGTCATGTGCTGCTCCCATCCTGCGCCCGTTCTGTCATGTGCTGCTGCCATCCTGCGCCCGTTCTGTCATGTGCTGCTCCCATCCTGCGCCCGTTCTGTCATGTGCTGCTCCCATCCTGCGCCCGTTCTGTCATGTGCTGCTGCCATCCTGCGCCCGTTCTGTCATGTGCTGCTCCCATCCTGCGCCCGTTCTGTCATGTGCTGCTTCCATCCTGCGCCTGTTCTGTCATGTGCTGCTGCCATCCTGCGCCCGTTCTGTCATGTGCTGCTGCCATCCTGCGCCCGTTCTGTCATGTGCTGCTGCCATCCTGCGACCGTTCTGTCATGTGCTGCTGCCATCCTGCGCCCGTTCTGTCATGTGCTGCTGCCATCCTGGGCCCGTTCTGTCATGTGCTGCTGCCATCCTGCGCCCGTTCTGTCATGTGCTGCTGCCATCCTGCGCCCGTTCTGTCATGTGCTGCTGCCATCCTGCGCCCGTTCTGTCATGTGCTGCTGCCATCCTGCGCCCGTTCTGTCATGTGCTGCTCCCATCCTGCGCCCGTTCTGTCATGTGCTGCTCCCATCCTGCGCCCGTTCTGTCATGTGCTGCTGCCATCCTGCGCCCGTTCTGTCATGTGCTGCTCCCATCCTGCGCCCGTTCTGTCATGTGCTGCTTCCATCCTGCGCCTGTTCTGTCATGTGCTGCTGCCATCCTGCGCCCGTTCTGTCATGTGCTGCTGCCATCCGGCGCCCGTTCTGTCATGTGCTGCTGCCATCCTGCGCCCGTTCTGTCATGTGCTGCTGCCATCCTGCGCCCGTTCTGTCATGTGCTGCTGCCATCCTGCGCCCGTTCTGTCATGTGCTGCTGCCATCCTGGGCCCGTTCTGTCATGTGCTGCTGCCATCCTGCGCCCGTTCTGTCATGTGCTGCTGCCATCCTGCGCCCGTTCTGTCATGTGCTGCTGCCATCCTGCCCCCGTTCTGTCATGTGCTGCTCCCATCCTGCGCCACCATTGTATGATATGCCCCCCATAAGACGCTCCAGTGTGTATGCCCCCGTATGCTGCTGCCATTTAAAAAAAAAAAAATACCATACTCACCTATCGTCCGGCTCCACTGCAGGTGTGTCTTCAAGAAAATGGCGCCGGAAAGCGCGGACTGCGCAGGCGCCGATTCCGGCAGCAGGAATCGGCGCCTGCGCAGTCCGCGCTTTCCGGCGCCATTTTCTTGAAGACACACCTGCAGTGGAGCCGGAGTGTGTCTTCAAGAAAATGGCGCCGGAAAGCGCGGACTGCGCAGGCGCCGATTCCGGCAGCAGGAATCGGCGCCTGCGCAGTCCGCGCTTTCCGGCGCCATTTTCTTGAAGACACACTCCGGCTCCTCTGCCTGTGACTGGTAAGTCAGAGGGCGGCGCCGGCGTGCATTAAGCGCGTCATCGCGCCCTCTGAACTGTCACAGCAGAGGAGCCGGGAGACGGAGCCGCACGCAGCGCTGGAACGGGGAAAGGTGAATATACTTACCCTCCTGGCGGTCCCTGACTCTCCGGTGGAGATCGCGGTATGCGTTCAGTGTTTACGCATACCGTGATCTCCTGGGAGCGTCACTCTGTGGGGGCCAGACTGCGCCGGCGCTTGCGCCTGCGCAGTCTGAAAAGGCTTCGGGCAGAGTGACGCTCCCAGCGTTATATTATAGATTTGTTGCGTTCTGTCAACCCTAACACCAGTTGAGCCTCGGAAGGTGCTATCTCAGCTCTACAGTCTTCAACTAGGTCAATAAACAAAAGATGTTTTGCAGGTGGGTTTCCTGCTTTTAACAGTTCTTCAACCATGGAGCAATAAGTTACTTTTGAACTTGGTACAATTTCTAAGTAGGTAGTGAGCAATACAGTGTCTTAACAAGGCTTTTTAAGTTAAGAGGTTGCTGAAACAGGTGCCTCAAAAATTAATCTGAGCTACTATTTCATATATGAGATTGGTGTAAGCGTGTGGCAGAGGCTGTCATGGGCCTCTCGCTCTCCAAACAGTGTAGGTATTAAATGTGTGCTGATAGTCACTGTTATACTATATGCTGCTGCATAAAATTTTATGAATATTATTGTATTCGCTTAATGTTATTGTATCATAATTACATGTCATTTATGCATTGTGATTATGGAAGGATGTAAAGGATAAGATAAGAGGGTAGCTATAAATTGGGATCGGATTTGGTTTAGTATAGTGGGGAACAATAGAGTCAGGTAAGCTAGGGTGCCAGTATAGGAATAGTTAAGGAAAGGGCCACACAGTGCGGAAAGGCACAGAACGCTTGGGAAAAGCAAAATGTGATTGGCCGCCACTTGGTACGATGTTATCTCTTAGAAAATCTGGGGCCTATGGCTCGAATCAGGACAGAGGAACCTTTTTCATCTCCCTGTGAAGGAGAGCCAGAGTGGGAACCAGTATGAGAAAGTGGGCGGAGGAATATGGGACCGCAGATCCAGGAAGAGCATCTCATAGGCTAGAGGAGCCGGACATTGAAAAGGAAACTTCAGGCTGAATATGGGAACTCCAGAGCCAAGAAAAGCATCTCAGAGGCTAGAGGAGCCAGCATTGAGAAGGAAACCTCAAGCTGAATATGGGAGCTCCAGAGCCAGGAAATGCATCTCAGAGGCTAGGGGAGCCAGCATTGAGAGGGAAAGCTCAGGCTGAGTATGGGGCCGCAGAGCCAGGAAGAGCATCTCAGACGTTACAGGAGCCAGCATTGAGAAGGAAAGCTCAGGCTGAATATGGGACTGCAGAGCCAGGAAGAACATCTCAGAGGCTAGAGGAGCCAGCATTGAGAAGGAAAGCTCAGGCTGAATATGGGACCACAGAGCCAGGAGGAGCATCTCAGAGGCTACAGGAGCCAGCATTGAGAGCGAAAGATCAGGCTGAATATAGGACCACAGAGCCAGTAAGATCATCTCAGAGGCTAGAGGAGCCAGCATTGAGAAGGAAAGCTCAGGCTGAATATGGGACCACAGAGCCAGGAGGAGCATCTCAGAGGCTAGAGGAGCCAGCATTGAGAGCGAAAGCTCATGCTGAATATGGGAACTCCAGAGCCAGGAAAAGCATCTCAGGGGCTAGAGGAGCCAGCATTGAGAGGGAAAGCTCAGGCTGAGTATGGGACTGCAGAGCCAGGAAGAGCATCTCAGAGGCTAGAGGAGCCAGCATTGAGAGGGAAAGCTCAGGCTGAATATGGGGACTGGAGAGCCAGGAAGAGCATTTCAGAGGTTACAGGAGCCAGCATTGAGAGGGAAAGCTCAGGCTGAATATGGGACTGCAGAGCCAGGAAGAGCATCTCAGAGGCTAGAGGAGCCAGCATTGAGAAGGAAAGCTCAGGCTGAATATGGGGCTTCAGAGCCAGGAAGAGCATCTCAGAGGTTAGAGGAGCCAGCATTGTGAAGGAAAGCTCAGGCTGAATATGGGACCGCAGAGCCAGGAAGAACATCTCAGAGGCTAGAGGAGCCAGCATTGAGAAGGAAAGCTCAGGCTGAGTATGGGACTGCAGAGCCAGGAAGAGCATCTCAGAGGCTAGAGGAGCCAGCATTGAGAAGGAAAGCTCAGGCTGAATATGGGGCTGCAGAGCCAGGAAGAGCATCTCAGAGGTTAGAGCAGCCAGCATTGAGAAGGAAAGCTCAGGCTGAATATGGGGCCGCAGAGCCAGGAAGAGCATCTCAGAGGTTACAGGAGCCAGCATTGAGAAGGAAAGCTCAGGCTGAATATGGGACTGCAGAGCCAGTAAGAGCATCTCAGAGGTTACAGGAGCCAGCATTGAGAGGGAAAGATCAGGCTGAATATGGGACCACAGAGCCAGGAAGAGCATCTCAGAGGCTAGAGGAGCCAGCATTGAGAAGGAAAGCTCAAGCTGAATATGGGACCACAGAGCCAGGAGGAGCATCTCAGAGGCTAGAGGAGCCAGCATTGAGAAGGAAAGCTCAGGCTGAATATGGGAGCTCCAGAGCCAGGAAGAGCATCTCAGAGCTAACAGGAGCCAGCATTGAGAGGGAAAGATCAGGCTGAATATGGGACCACAGAGCCAGGAAGAGCATCTCAGAGGCTAGAGGAGCCAGCATTGAGAAGGAAAGATCAAACTGAATATGGGACCACAGAGCCAGGAGGAGCATCTCAGAGGCTAGAGGAGCCAGCATTGAGAAGGAAAGCTCAGGCTGAATATGGGAACTCCAGAGCCAGGAAGAGCATCTCAGAGGTTACAGGAGCCAGCATTGAGAAGGAAAGCTTAGGCTGAATATGGGAACTCCAGAGCCAGGAAAAGCATCTCAGAGGCTAGGGGAGCCAGCATTGAGAGGGAAAGCTCAGGCTGAGTATGGGGCTGCAGAGCCAGGAAGAGCATCTCAGAGGTTATAGGATCCAGCATTGAGAAGGAAAGCTCAGGCTGAATATGGGACTGCAGAGCCAAGAAGAGCATCTCAGAGGCTAGAGGATCCAGCATTGAGAAGGAAAGCTCAGGCTGAATATGGGACTGCAGAGCCAGGAAGATCATCTCAAAGGTTACAGGAGCCAGCATTGAGAGGGAAAGATCAGGCTGAATATAGGACCACAGAGCCAGGAGGAGCATCTCAGAGGCTACAGGAGCCAGCATTGAGAAGGAAAGCTCAGGCTGAATATGGGACCACAGAGCCAGGAGGAGCATCTCAGAGGCTAGAGTAGCCAGCATTGAGAAGGAAAGCTCAAGCTGAATATGGGAACTCCAGAGCCAGGAAAAGCATCTTAGAGGCTAGAGGAGCCAGCATTGAGAGGGAAAGCTCATGCTGAATATGGGAACTCCAGAGCCAGGAAAAGCATTTCAGGGGCTAGAGGAGACAGCATTGAGAAGGAAAGCTCAGGCTGAGTATGGGACTGCAGAGCCAGGAAGAGCATCTCAGAGGCTAGAGGAGCCAGCATTGAGAGGGAAAGCTCAGGCTGAATATGGGGACTGCAGAGCCAGGAAGAGCATTTCAGAGGTTACAGGAGCCAGCATTGAGAGGGAAAGCTCAGGCTGAATATGGGACTGCAGAGCCAGGAAGACCATCTCAAAGGCTAGAGGAGCCAGCATTGAGAATGAAAGCTCAGGCTGAATATGGGACCACAGAACCAGGAAGAGCATCTCAGAGGCTAGAGGAGCCAGCATTGAGAAGGAAAGCTCAGGCTGAATATGGGACCGCAGAACCAGGAAGAACATCTCAGAGGCTAGAGGAGCCAGCATTGAGAAGGAAAGCTCAGGCTGAGTATGGGGCCGCAGAGCCAGGAAGAGCATCTCAGAGGTTAGAGGAGCCAGCATTGAGAAGGAAAGCTCAGGCTGAATATGGGACTGCAGAGCCAGGAAGAGCATCTCAGAGGTTAGAGGAGCCAGCATTGAGAAGGAAAGCTCAGGCTGAATATGGGGCCGTAGAGCCAGGAAGAGCATCTCAGAGGCTAGAGGAGCCAGCATTGAGAAGGAAAGCTCAGGCTGAGTATGGGGCCGTAGAGCCAGGAAGAACATCTCAGAGACGAGAGGAGCCAGCATTGAGAGGGAAAGCTCAGGCTGAGTATGGGGCCGTAGAGCCAGGAAGAACATCTCAGAGGCTAGAGGAGACAGCATTGAGAAGGAAATCTCAGGCTGAGTATGGGGCCACAGAGCCAGGAAGAGCATCTCAGAGGCTAGAGGAGCCAGCATTGAGAGGGAAAGCTCAGGCTGAATATGGGACCGCAGAGTCAGGAAGAGCATCTCAGAGGCTAGAGGAGCCAGCATTGAGAGGGAAAGCTCAGGCTGAGTATGGGGCCGTAGAGCCAGGAAGAACATCTCAGAGACTAGAGGAGCCAGCATTGAGAGGGAAAGCTCAGGCTGATTATGGGGCCGCAGAGCCGGGAAGAACATCTCAGAGACTAGAGGAGCCAGCATTGAGAGGGAAAGCTCAGGCTGAATATGGGACCACAGAGCCAGGAAGAGCATCTCAGAGGCTAGAGGAGCCAGCATTGAGAAGGAAAGCCCAGGCTGAATATGGGACCGCAGAACCAGGAAGAACATCTCAGAGGCTAGAGGAGCCAGCATTGAGAAGGAAAGCTCAGGCTGAGTATGGGGCCGCAGAGCCAGGAAGAGCATCTCAGAGGTTAGAGGAGCCAGCATTGAGAAGGAAAACTCAGGCTGAATATGGGACTGCAGAGCCAGGAAGAGCATCTCAGAGGCTAGAGGAGCCAGCATTGAGAAGGAAAGCTCAGGCTGAGTATGGGGCCGTAGAGCCAGGAAGAACATCTCAGAGACTAGAGGAGCCAGCTGTTGTGAATTCTGTGGCAGAGCTCCCTCCTGTGGTCACAAGTGGTACTTCGGCTGATTCTCTCTGTGAGCTTCTGTTGGTGGAGGGAAGTGGTACTGCAGCTTCTGAGTTTCCTCCCTCAGGTGATCTGGTGAGGTCGTTAGGTGCTTCTCTACTTAACTCCACCTAATGCTTTGATCCTGGCTTCCTGTCAATGTTCCAGTGTTGGACTTGCTTTTCCCTGGATCATTCCTGTGGCCTGCTGCTCTGCATAGCTAAGTTCTTCTTTGCTATTTGTTTGCTATTTTTTCTGTCCAGCTTGTCTAATTTGTTGCTGGAAGCTCTGGGACGCAAAGGGTGTACCTCCGTGCCGTTAGTTCGGTACGGAGGGTCTTTTTGCCCCCTTTGCGTGGTGTTCTTTAGGGTTTTGTGTAGACCGCAAAGTTACCTTTTCTATCCTCGATCTGTTAAGAAAGTCGGGCCTCACTTTGCTGAATCTATTTCATCTCTACGTTTGTCTTTTCATCTTAACTCACAGTCATTATATGTGGGGGGCTGCCATTTCCTTTGGGGTATTTCTCTGAGGCAAGGTAGGCTTATTTTCTATCTTCAGGCTAGTTAGTTTCTCAGGCTGTGCCGAGTTGCATAGGCAGAGTTAGGCGCAATCCACGGCTGCCTCTAGTGTTGTTTGGAGAGGATTAGGGATTGCAGTCTGCAGAGTTCCCACGTCTCAGAGCTCATTCTATGATTTTGGGTTATTGTCAGATCACTGTATGTGCTCTGACCGCTATGTCCATTGTAGTACTGAATTGCCTTTCATAACAGTACAGGAAGCCCAAAGTACTAATGATTCTCAATAGAGGGAAAAAAGAAGTTCTGAGACCATTTTTTTTTCTTTGCACTGTGTTTTGCCTTTTTTTTCCCCTAGACATTTGGGTGGTTCAGTACACAGGTGTAGCGATGGACATTAGAAGTCTGTCTTCATTTGTGGATCAGTTCTCGGCAAGAGTACAAAAGATTCAAGACACTATTGATAAGAAAGCTATGTTGGAACCAAGAATTCCTATTCCTGATTTGTTTTTTAGAGACAGAACTAAGTTTCTGAGTTTCAAAAATAATTGTAAATTATTTCTGGCCTTGAAACCTCGCTCCTCTGGTGATCCAGTTCAACAGGTTTTGATTGTTATTTCTTTTTTGCGCGGCGACCCTCAGGACTGGGCATTTTCTCTTGTGCCAGGAGATCCTGCATTGAGTAATATCGATGCGTTTTTCCTGGCGCTCGGATTGCTGTACGATGAACCTAATTCAGTGGATCAGGCAGAGAAAAATTTGCTGGCTCTTTGTCAGGGTCAGGATGAGATAGAGGTATATTGTCAGAAATTTAGAAAGTGGTCCGTGCTCACTCAATGGAATGAATCTGCGCTGGCAGCTATGTTCAGAAAGGGTCTCTCTGAAGCCCTTAAGGATGTCATGGTGGGATTTCCTATGCCTGCTGGTTTGAATGAGTCTATGTCTTTGGCTGTTATGAAAGGCAATTCAGAATCACAATGGACATGGAGGTCAGAGCACATACAGTGAACTGACAATAACCCAAAATAAAAGAACGAGCTCTGAGACGTGGGAACTCTGCAGACCGCAATCCCTAAGCCTATCAAACCACACTAAAGGTAGCCGTGGAGCTCTCCTGACCAGAACCTAGGCGCCTCGTCACAGCCTGAGAAACTAGCTAATCCTGAAGATAGAAAAATAAGCCTACCTTGCCTCAGAGAAATTCCCCAAAGGAAAAGGCAGCCCCCCACATATAATGACTGTGAGTAAGATGAAAACACAAACATAGAGATGAAACAGATTAAGCAAAGTGAGGCCCGACTAGCTGAACAGAACGAGGATAGGGAAGATAACTTTGCGGTCAGCACAAAAACCTATAAAAAACCACGCAGAGGGGACAAAAAGACCCTCCGCACCAACTAACGGTACAAAGGTGGTCCCTCTGCGTCTCAGAGCTTCCAGCAGGCGAGAAAAGCCAATAAAGCAAGCTGGACAGAAAAATAGCAACAAAATAACATAAGCAAAACTTAGCTTTGCAGAGCAGCAGGCCACAGGAATGATCCAGGGAAAAAACAAGTCCCACACTGAAACATTGACAGGAAGCATAGATCAAAGCATCAGGTGGAGTTAAGTAGAGAAGAAGCTAACGAGCTCACCAGATCACCTGAGGGAGGAAACTCAGAAGCTGCAGTACCACTTTCCTCCACAAACGGAAGATCCCAGAGAGAATCAGCCGAAGTACCACTTGTGACCACAGGAGTGAACTCTGCCACAGAATTCACAACAGTACCCCCCTTGAGGAGGAGTCACCGAACCCTCACCAGAGCCCCCAGGCCGACCAGGATGAGCCACATGAAAGGCACGAACAAGATCGGGAGCATGGACATCAGAGGCAAAAACCCAGGAATTATCCTCCTGAGCATAACCCTTCCATTTAACCAGATACTGGAGTTTCCGTCTTGAAACACGAGAATCCAAAATCTTCTCCACAATATACTCCAATTCCCCCTCCACCAAAACCGGGGCAGGAGGCTCAACAGATGGAACCATAGGTGCCACGTATCTCCGCAACAATGACCTATGGAATACCTTATGTTTGGAAAAAGAATCTGGAAGGGTCAGACGAAAAGACACAGGATTAAGAACCTCAGAAATCCTATACGGACCAATAAAACGAGGTTTAAACTTAGGAGAGGAAACCTTCATAGGAATATGACGAGAAGATAACCAAACCAGATCCCCAACACGAAGTCGGGGACCCACACGGCATCTGCGATTAGCGAAAAGTTGAGCCTTCTCCTGGGACAAGGTCAAATTGTCCACTACCTGAGTCCAAATCTGCTGCAACCTGTCCACCAAAGTATCCACACCAGGACAGTCCGAAGACTCAACCTGTCCAGAAGAGAAACGAGGATGGAACCCAGAATTGCAGAAAAACGGTGAAACCAAGGTAGCCGAACTGGCCCGATTATTAAGGGCGAACTCAGCCAAAGGCAAAAAGGACACCCAGTCATCCTGATCAGCAGAAACAAAGCACCTCAGATATGTTTCCAAGGTCTGATTGGTTCGCTCGGTCTGGCCATTAGTCTGAGGATGGAAAGCCGAGGAAAAAGACAAGTCAATGCCCATCCTACCACAAAAGGCTCGCCAAAACCTCGAAACAAACTGGGAACCTCTGTCAGAAACAATATTCTCTGGAATGCCATGCAAACGAACCACATGCTGGAAGAACAAAGGCACCAAATCAGAGGAGGAAGGCAATTTAGACAAGGGTACCAGATGGACCATCTTAGAAAAGCGATCACAGACCACCCAAATGACTGACATCTTTTGAGAAACGGGAAGGTCAGAAATAAAATCCATAGAGATATGTGTCCAAGGCCTCTTCGGGACCGGCAAGGGCAAAAGCAACCCACTGGCACGAGAACAGCAGGGCTTAGCCCGAGCACAAATCCCACAGGACTGCACAAAAGCACGCACATCCCGCGACAGAGAGGGCCACCAAAAGGATCTAGCCACTAACTCTCTGGTACCAAAGATTCCAGGATGACCAGCCAACACCGAACAATGAAGTTCAGAGATAACTCTATTCGTCCACCTATCAGGGACAAACAGTTTCTCCGCTGGGCAACGATCAGGTTTATTAGCCTGAAATTTTTGCAGCACCCGCCGCAAATCAGGGGAGATGGCAGACACAATTACTCCTTCCTTGAGGATACCCGCCAGCTCAGATAAACCCAGAGAGTCGGGTACAAAACTCCTAGACAGAGCATCCGCCTTCACATTTTTAGAGCCCGGATGGTACGAAATCACAAAGTCAAAACGGGCAAAAAACAACGACCAATGAGCTTGTCTAGGATTCAAGCACTTGGCAGACTCGAGATAAGTCAAGTTCTTATGATCAGTCAATACCACCACGCGATGCTTAGCTCCTTCAAGCCAATGACGCCACTCCTCGAATGCCCACTTCATGGCCAGCAACTCTCGGTTGCCCACATCATAATTACGCTCAGAAGGCGAAAACTTCCTGGAAAAGAAAGCGCATGGTTTCATCACTGAGCAACCAGAACCTCTCTGCGACAAAACAGCCCCTGCTCCAATCTCAGAAGCATCAACCTCGACCTGGAACGGAGGATAAACATCTGGTTGACACAACACAGGGGCAGAAGAAAAACGACGCTTCAACTCTTGAAAAGCTTCCACAGCAGCAGAAGACCAATTGACCACATCAGCACCCTTCTTGGTCAAATCGGTCAATGGTTTAGCAATACTAGAAAAATTGCAGATGAAGCGATGATAAAAGTTATCAAAGCCCAGGAACTTTTGCAGACTTTTCAGAGATGTCGGCTGAGTCCAATCATGGATGGCTTGGACCTTAACAGGATCCATCTCGATAGTAGAAGGGGAAAAGATGAACCCCAAAAATGAAACCTTCTGCACACCAAAGAGACACTTTGATCCCTTCACAAACAAAGAATTAGCACGCAGGACCTGAAAAACCGTTCTGACCTGCTTCACATGAAACTCCCAATCATCCGAGAAGATCAAAATGTCATCCAAGTACACAATCAGGAATTTATCCAGGTACTCTCGGAAGATGTCATGCATAAAGGAATGAAACACTGATGGAGCATTGGCAAGTCGGAACGGCATCACGTGATACTCAAAATGACCCTCGGGCGTATTAAATGCAGTTTTCCATTCATCACCTTGCTTAGTTCGCACCAGATTATACGCACCACGAAGATCTATCTTTGTGAACCAACTAGCCCCCTTAATCCGAGCAAACAGATCAGATAACAATGGCAAGGGGTACTGAAATTTAACCGTGATCTTATTAAGAAGGCGGTAATCTATACAAGGTCTCAGCGAACCATCCTTCTTGGCTACAAAAAAGAACCCTGCTCCTAATGGCGACGATAACGGGCGAATATGCCCCTTCTCCAGGGATTCCTTCACATAACTGCGCATAGCGGTGTGCTCAGGCACGGACAAATTAAACAATCGACCTTTTGGGAATTTACTACCAGGAATCAAATTGAATAATATAACAAGCCCAAATTGAAAACTATACATCCAAATTTCTCCAACATGCTCAAAACCCACCATGGGGGAGACTTAGTGGAGAAAAAGTATCGCCATGGATACATCTAGGACACTCCCATAACTGACATACTCAAAGCAAAAAATGGAGTACAAGTCCATAAAAATAACATTTTATTGAATACAAATTACAAAAAAATTCAATCTCAAGTATATATAAACTAAATCATAACCAAAAATAACATACAAAAGAAAAATGGAGGTAGCACAGATGAAAAAAACAGCGCAGAAATAGACTGATGCCACTTATATAAATGTAAAGTGCTTTGTGCAACAAATCCAAAAACAGGGGAAAAAAGATCAGGGGGTATACAGCCTCATTAGCTATTCAAAGTCCATGTGGACATTCACAGAGCCCTGTACACAGGCTCCAAAACAATCAAAGCAGTCAATGATTATAGCATGGCTCCCCGTGCATCCTTACCCCTGGAGCTGGCACTCAGACTGGATCCACGCTGTAGCCCCAACGCGCGTTTCGCGTCAGCTTCGTCAGGGGGCGGTGCTGCTGACATGAATTGGGTGCTATTTATCGGTCCTCTGACTATCTTTATTGATTACACCTGATACGGCGCATGTCACCGCTGACACAGTCGGGAATTGCATCCCGGGATGGCGTCCAAGATGGCGCCGCGGCCAGTTCCGTCGCAATGACGTCACTGAACCGCACGCGTCATCAACCGGCGCCACCCACAATGCCCCAGACACCGAGCGGCAGCTGACATGCGCACGGTGGTCTACTATGAATGCAGGCGTCTCTGGAGGGAATGCCCGTCTACCAGCCACCGCGAAAGGCCAGTGTAAACACCAATAATATCCTATGTGATGAAAGAGGAGGGGGAAGGAGGGGATAGACGGGGGACGGGGGAAGCAGCCTCAACTCCCGATAGTGGGACATCCAATAGATATCCGTAAACAATACATCATTAAAAATCCCACCAAACTTAATATTAAATCCCAAAAATAAAAAATAAAAAAATAAAAAGAAATATACATAAAGAATCTGACAAAAATACAATACAAGTGAAATAGTGAAAAAAAAACCGAATAATGCAGTAAAAAAATCATTACATTTTACAAAGATAGATGCATATGAATACATACACATACTGTATATAATATACATATATATATAAATGAATAATAACAAATTCTATGTGTAGAAAGTGATGAAGCAATTTCTGATTCCACAGGTGCTGTGGACCAACCGTCACGATGACCAAACCGTGGGCCACAAACATCTCCTCCAACAAAGGAACCCCACCGATAGTAAGTATACACAAACAAAACAAATAACTATAAGATAATAAAGAGAGAAAAAAAAAAAAAGAAATTAATAAAACATACAATTTAAAAACAACAGCAACAACCATAAAAAATACATAAAAAAGATCCGGATCAAACTATAGGAATGAACTAAAGCTCAACTGCTCATTAAGACCCGCTGGAGCAAGAGTGTTTAACATTGTAATCCAGCGGCATTCCCTCTGAGCCAATTTCTGTTTGGCATCACCACCTCTTATGCCTAGACGAATCCTGTCAATCCCCCACGCTTTCAGGTCTTTGGGGTTACAATCATGGTGTCTGCGAAAGTGTTTTGGGATGGGTTTCAGATATTCATCATCAATCACTTCACGTGCTGCTTTTATATCTCTTACGTGTTCGCGTATGCGAACACGCAACTCCCTGGATGTCAGCCCGATATACACAAGATTGCACGTACAGGTGGCATAGTACACGACATAAGTCGTACTACACGTGATGTGATCTCTAATTTTGAACTCACGTTTCCCATCTGATGATAAGAATGTCGCAGATCTGACAAGGTTTCTGCAGGCCAAACAGTCACCACATGGGAAAAAGCCATTCCTAGGCCTGCCTGCCTGGAATGGATCTGGTGTCTTAGCCACGTAGTGACTGTGGACTAACATGTCTTTAATATTGTTACATCTTCTTGCTGTCATACGGGGTTGGTCAGATAGACCAGTGTTTTTCAACCTTTTTTGAGCCGCGGCACACTTTTTATACTTAAAAAATCCCGAGGCACACCACCAACCAAAATGGCACAAAATGGTGCGTCCAGGTTTGAGATGAAAGTCTGCAGTCATTCTACCAGGGATTCAAGCTTCAGGAGGCTAATTTGCATATTCCAGGTGCCTTCTGGGAGAAGCGAAGTCTCCCTAAGCTAGAAGATCGTTGGGTACAGCCGGGACCAGCTGCTTCGAAAGCATCACCAAACCATTTTTGCCTGTAGGACATTATTGCAAGAGAGCTTGGCTGAGTAGATTACACAAGAAGGAAAACACACAGCAAGTCAGCAGGATCTAGGAGCAACATGGCAGATGTGACAACCTACATGGTGAGCTGCAGCATGTGCTACATGTTCACAGATCGACCAGAAGAAGAATCCAATTTCACCTGTCAGAAGTGTAGACTAGTGGCCCTTTTAGAAGAAAAGGTGCGGGGTCTGGAAGAAAGAATAGCAACTTTGAAACTCATCAAAGAGAATGAAGACTTTCTAGACAGAACAGAAGCATCTCTACTGGTCACAGAAGGTGCAAAAAGTGTCAGAGAACCTCCAAAAGCAGATGAGTGGAAGCATGTGACCAAAAGAAGCAAGAAGACCATGGAGAAATCACCAACCACACAACTGAAGAACCGATATCAAATCTTTGTAGAGGATGAAGATGGCACACCTAAGAATGAAGCAATACCAGCAAGCAAAAAAGAAAAGGGCACACAGCAACAAGTGACAGCAAAAAGTACAGCCAAGAAGCAACGAAGAGTGGTGGTGGTGGGAGACTCACTACTGAGAGGCACCGAAGCAGCCATCTGCAGACCGGACATAACTGCAAGAGAAGTATGCTGCCTTCCAGGTGCGATGATCAAGGATGTGACCGATAGGATACCAAAGCTCTTCAGCTCCAAGGACGTCCACCCATTTCTTCTGATACATGTTGGCACCAATGACACGGCAAGGAAGGACCTACCGACAATCTGCAAGGACTTTGAAGAGTTGGGGAAGAAAGTAAAGGAACTGGATGCACAGGTAGTTTTTTCTTCTATCCTTCCAATAGACGGGCATGGCACCAGGAGATGGAACAGGATCCTTGATGCAAACAACTGGCTAAGACGATGGTGCAGACAACAAGGATTTGGATTCCTGGACCACGGTGTGAATTACTGGTATGATGGACTCCTCGCCAGAGACGGACTACACCTCAACAAACCTGGGAAACACACATTCGCCAGAAGACTCGCTACACTCATCAGGAGGGCGTTAAACTAGAAGAAGAGGGGACGGGAAGAAAAACATTAGACTCGAACAAAGACGACCCAGGAAAACATACTCAGAAGGGAGGTAAGAACATTTCTAAAACAATCCACAGTGAGGAGATTGGAACAAAACAAAATCCTCTAAACTGCATGCTCGCAAACGCCAGAAGCCTGACAAACAAGATGGAAGAACTAGAAGCAGAAATATCTACAGGTAACTTTGACATAGTGGGAATAACCGAGACATGGTTAGATGAAAGCTATGACTGGGCAGTTAACTTACAGGGTTACAGTCTGTTTAGAAAGGATCGTAAAAATCGGAGAGGAGGAGGGGTTTGTCTCTATGTAAAGTCTTGTCTAAAATCCACTTTAAGGGAGGATATTAGCGAAGGGAATGAGGATGTCGAGTCCATATGGGTTGAAATTCATGGAGGGAAAAATGGTAACAAAATTCTCATTGGGGTCTGTTACAAACCCCCAAATATAACAGAAAGCATGGAAAGTCTACTTCTAAAGCAGATAGATGAAGCTGCAACCCATAATGAGGTCCTGGTTATGGGGGACTTTAACCCCTTTCTGCCATTGGACGTAATATTCCGTCCATGTGGGGTGGGCCTTAATTCCCAAGGACGGAATATTACGTCCAGCGCGATCGGCCGCGCTCACGGGGGGAGCGCCGCCGATCGCGGCCGGGTGTCAGCTGCTTATCGCAGCTGACATCCGGCACTATGTGCCAGGAGCGGTCACGGACCGCCCCCGGCACATTAACCCCCGGCACACCGCGATCAAAGATGATCGCGATGTGCCGGCGGTGCAGGGAAGCATCGCGCAGGGAGGGGGCTCCCTGCGGGCTTCCCTGAGACCCCCGCAGCAACGCGATGTGATCGCGTTGCTCCGGGGGTCTCCTACCTCCCTCCCTGCAGTAAGTCCCGGATCCAAAATGGCCGCGGATCCGGGTCCTGCAGGGAGGGAGGTGGCTTACCAAGTGCCTGCTCAGAGCAGGCACTTGGTAACGCTGCACTGCTCTCAGACAGATCGGTGATCTGTCAGAGTGCTGTGCAAACTGGCAGATCACCGATCTGTATTGTCCCCCCCTGGGGCAAAGTAAAAAAGTAAAAAAAAAAATTTCCAAGTGTGTAAAAAAAAAAAAAAAAAAAAATCCTAAATAATGAAAAAAATATATATATATTATTCCCATAAATACATTTCTTTATCTAAATAAAAAAAACAAAACAATAAAAGTACACATATTTAGTATCTCCGCGTCCGTAACGACCCGACCTATAAAACTGGCCCACTAGTTAACCCCTTCAGTAAACACCGTAAGAAAAAAAAAAAAAAAACGAGGCAAAAAACAACGCTTTATTATCATACCGCCAAACATAAAGTGGAATAACACGCGATCAAAAAGACGGATATAAATAACCATGGTACCGCTGAAAGCGTCATCTTGTCCCGCAAAAAACGAGCCACCATACAGCGACAACAGCAAAAAAATAAAAAAGTTATAGTCCTCAGAATAAAGCGATGCAAAAATAATTATTTTTTTCTATAAAATAGTTTTTATCGTATAAAAGCGCCAAAACATAAAAAAATGATATAAATGAGGTGTCGCTGTAATCGTACTGACCCGAAGAATAAAACTGCTTTATCAATTTTACCAAACGCGGAACGGTATAAACGCCTCCCCCAAAAGAAATTCATGAATAGCTGGTTTTTGGTCATTCTGCCTCACAAAAATCGGAATAAAAAGCGATCAAAAAATGTCACGTGCCCGAAAATGTTACCAATAAAAACGTCAACTCGTCCCGCAAAAAACAAGACCTCACATGACTCTGTGGACTCAAATATGGAAAAATTATAGCTCTCAAAATGTGGTAACGCAAAAAATATTTTTTGCAATAAAAAGCGTCTTTCAATGTGTGACGGCTGCCAATCATAAAAATCCGCTAAAAAACCCGCTATAAAAGTAAATGAAAAAAATGTATTTATTTCCATTTTCCCATTAGGGTTAGGGCTAGGGTTAGGGTTAGGGCTAGGGCTAGGGTTAGGGCTAGGGCTAGGGTTAGGGCTAGGGTTAGGGCTAGGGTTAGGGCTAGGGTTAGGGTTAGGGCTAGGGCTAGGGCTAGGGTTAGGGCTAGGATTAGGGTTAGGGCTAGGGTTAGGGTTAGGGCTAGGGCTAGGGTTAGGGCTAGGGCTAGGGTTAGGGCTAGGGTTAGGGCTAGGGTTAGGGTTGGGACTAGGGTTAAGGTTAGGGTTAGGGCTAGGGCTAGGGTTAGGGTTAGGGTTGGGGCTAGGGTTAGGGCTAGGGTAAGGGCTAGGGTTAGGGTTAAGGCTACAGTTAGGGTTGGGGCTAAAGTTAGGGTTAGGGTTTGGATTACATTTGCGATTGGGATTAGGATTACGGGTGTGTCTGGGTTAGAGGTGTGGTTAGGGTTACCGTTGGGATTAGGGTTAGGGGTGTGTTTGGATTAGGGTTTCAGTTATAATTGGGGGGTTTCCACTATTTAGGCACATCAGGGGGATCTCCAAACGCGACATGGCGACCGATCTCAATTCCATCCAATTCTGCATTGAAAAAGTAAAACAGTGCTCCTTCCCTTCCGAGCTCTCCCGTGTGCCCAAACAGGAGTTTACCCCAACATATGGGGTATCAGCGTACTCAGGACAAATTGGACAACAACTTTTGGGGTCCAATTTCTCCTGGTACCCTTGGGAAAATACAAAACTGGGGGCTAAAAAATAATTTTTGTGGGAAAAAAAGAGATTTTTTATTTTCACGGCTCTGCGTTATAAACTGTAGTGAAACACTTGGGGGCTCAAAGTTCTCACAACACATCTAGATAAGTTCGTGGGGGGGTCTAGTTTCCAACATGGGGTCACTTGTGGGGGTTTCTACTGTTTAGGTATATTAGGGGCTCTGCAAACGCAATGTGACGCCTGCAGACCATTCCATTTAAGTCTGCATTCCAAATGGCGCTCCTTCCCTTCCGAGCCCTCCCATGCGCCCAAACGCTGGTTCACCCCACATATGGGGTATCAACGCACTCAGGACAAATTGGACAACAACTTTTGGGGTCCAATTTCTCCTTTTACCCTCGAGAAAATACAAAACTGGGGGCTAAAAAATTATTTTTGTGGGAAAAAAATTTTGTTTTATTTTTACGGCTCTGCATTATAAACTTCTGTGAAGCTCTTATTGGGTCAAAGTGCTCACCACACATCTAGATAAGTTCCTTAGGGGGTCTACTTTTCAAAATGGTGTCACTTGTGGGGGGTTTCAATGTTTAGGTACATCAGTGGCTCTCCAAACGCAACATGGCATCCAATCTCAATTCCTGTCAATTTTGCATTGAAAGGTCAAACGGCGCTCCTTCCCTTCCGAGCTCTCCCATGCGCCCAAACAATGGTTTACCCCCACATATGGGGTATCAGAGTACTCAGGACAAATTGTGCCACAACTTTTGTGGTCCAATTTCTTCTCTTACCATTGGGAAAATAAAAAATTGGGGGCGAAAAGATAATTTTTGTGAAAAAAAAAGGATTTTTTATTTTTACGGTTCTGCATTATAAACTTCTGTGAAGCACTTGGTGGGTCAAAGTGCTCACCACACCTCTAGATAAGTTCCTTAGGGGGTCTACTTTCCAAAATGGTGTCACTTGTGGGGGGTTTCAATGTTTAGGCACATCAGTGGCTCTCCAAACGCAACATGGCGTCTCATCTCAATTCCTGTCAATTTTGCATTGAAAGGTCAAACGGCGCTCCTTCCCTTCCGAGCTCTCCCATGCGCCCAAACAATGGTTTACCCCCACATATGGGGTATCAGAGTACTCAGGACAAATTGTGCCACAACTTTTGTGGTCCAATTTCTTCTCTTACCATTGGGAAAATAAAAAATTTGGGGCGAAAAGATAATGTTTGTGAAAAAAAATGATTTTTTATTTTTACGGTTCTGCATTATTAACTTCTGTGAAGCACTTGGTGGGTCAAAGTGCTCACCACACCTCTAGATAAGTTCCTTAGGGGGTCTACTTTCCAAAATGGTGTCACTTGTGGGGGGTTTCAATGTTTAGGCACATCAGTGGCTCTCCAAACGCAACATGGCGTCCCATCTCAATTCCAGTCAACTTTGCATTGAAAAGTCAAATGGCGCTCCTTCCCTTCCGAGCTCTGCCATGCGCACAAACTGTGGTTAACCCCCACATATGGGGTATCAGCGTACTCAGGACAAATTGTACAACAACTTTTGGGGTCCATTTTCTCCTGTTACCCTTGGCAAAATAAAACAAATTGGAGCTGAAGTAAATTTTTTGTGAAAAAAAGTTAAATGTTAATTTTTATTTAAACATTCCAAAAATTCCTGTGAAGCACCTGAAGGGTTAATAAACTTCTTGAATGTGGTTTTGAGAACCTTGAGGGGTGCAGTTTTTAGAATGGTGTCACACTTGGGTATTTTCTATCATATAGACCCCTCAAAATGACTTCAAATGAGATGTGGTCCCTAAAATAAAATGGTGTTGTAAAAATGAGAAATTGCTGGTCAACTTTTAACCCTTATAACTCCCTAACAAAAAAAAATTTTTGGTTCCAAAATTGTGCTGATGTAAAGTAGACATGTGGGAAATGTTACTTATTAAGTATTTTGTGTGACATATCTCTGTGATTTAATTGCATAAAAATTCAAAGTTGGAAAATTGCGAAATTTTCAAAATTTTCGCCAAATTTCCGTTTTTTTCACAAATAAACGCAGGTAATATCAAAGAAATTTTACCACTATCATGAAGTACAATATGTCACGAGAAAACAATGTCAGAATCACCGGGATCCGTTGAAGCGTTCCAGAGTTATAACCTCATAAAGGGACAGTGGTCAGAATTGTAAAAATTGACCCGGTCCATAACGTGCAAACCACCCTTGGGGGTAAAGGGGTTAACTACCCGGATATTAACTGGGAAACAGAAACCTGTGAAACCCATAAAGGCAACAGGTTTCTGCTAATAACCAAGAAAAATTATCTTTCACAATTGGTGCAGAATCCAACCAGAGGAGCAGCACTTTTAGACCTAATACTATCTAATAGACCTGACAGAATAACAAATCTGCAGGTGGTTGGGCATTTAGGAAATAGCGACCACAATATTGTACAGTTTCACCTGTCTTTCACTAGGGGGACTTGTCAGGGAGTCACAAAAACATTGAACTTTAGGAAGGCAAAGTTTGAACAGCTTAGAGATGCCCTTAATCTGGTAGACTGGGACAATATCCTCAGAAATGAGAATACAGATAATAAATGGGAAATGTTTAAGAACATCCTAAATAGGCAGTGTAAGCGGTTTATACCTTGTGGGAATAAAAGGACTAGAAATAGGAAAAACCCAATGTGGCTAAACAAAGAAGTAAGACAGGCAATTAACAGTAAAAAGAAAGCATTTGCACTACTAAAGCAGGATGGCACCATTGAAGCTCTAAAAAACTATAGGGAGAAAAATACTTTATCTAAAAAACTAATTAAAGCTGCCAAAAAGGAAACAGAGAAGCACATTGCTAAGGAGAGTAAAACTAATCCCAAACTGTTCTTCAACTATATCAATAGTAAAAGAATAAAAACTGAAAATGTAGGCCCCTTAAAAAATAGTGAGGAAAGAATGGTTGTAGATGACGAGGAAAAAGCTAACATATTAAACACCTTCTTCTCCACGGTATTCACGGTGGAAAATGAAATGCTAGGTGAAATCCCAAGAAACAATGAAAACCCTATATTAAGGGTCACCAATCTAACCCAAGAAGAGGTGCGAAACCGGCTAAATAAGATTAAAATAGATAAATCTCCGGGTCCGGATGGCATACACCCACGAGTACTAAGAGAACTAAGTAATGTAATAGATAAACCATTATTTCTTATTTTTAGTGACTCTATAGCGACAGGGTCTGTTCCGCAGGACTGGCGCATAGCAAATGTGGTGCCAATATTCAAAAAGGGCTCTAAAAGTGAACCTGGAAATTATAGGCCAGTAAGTCTAACCTCTATTGTTGGTAAAATATTTGAAGGGTTTCTGAGGGATGTTATTCTGGATTATCTCAATGAGAATAACTGTTTAACTCCATATCAGCATGGGTTTATGAGAAATCGCTCCTGTCAAACCAATCTAATCAGTTTTTATGAAGAGGTAAGCTATAGACTGGACCAAGGTGAGTCATTGGACGTGGTATATCTCGATTTTTCCAAAGCGTTTGATACCGTGCCGCACAAGAGGTTGGTACACAAAATGAGAATGCTTGGTCTGGGGGAAAATGTGTGTAAATGGGTTAGTAACTGGCTTAGTGATAGAAAGCAGAGGGTGGTTATAAATGGTATAGTCTCTAACTGGGTCGCTGTGACCAGTGAGGTACCGCAGGGGTCAGTATTGGGACCTGTTCTCTTCAACATATTCATTAATGATCTGGTAGAAGGTTTACACAGTAAAATATCGATATTTGCAGATGATACAAAACTATGTAAAGCAGTTAATACAAGAGAAGATAGTATTCTGCTACAGATGGATCTGGATAAGTTGGAAACTTGGGCTGAAAGGTGGCAGATGAGGTTTAACAATGATAAATGTAAGGTTATACACATGGGAAGAGGGAATCAATATCACCATTACACACTGAACGGGAAACCACTGGGTAAATCTGACAGGGAGAAGGACTTGGGGATCCTAGTTAATGATAAACTTACCTGGAGCAGCCAGTGCCAGGCAGCAGCTGCCAAGGCAAACAGGATCATGGGGTGCATTAAAAGAGGTCTGGATACACATGATGAGAGCATTATACTGCCTCTGTACAAATCCCTAGTTAGACCGCACATGGAGTACTGTGTCCAGTTTTGGGCACCGGTGCTCAGGAAGGATATAATGGAACTAGAGAGAGTACAAAGGAGGGCAACAAAATTAATAAAGGGGATGGGAGAACTACAATACCCAGATAGATTAGCGAAATTAGGATTATTTAGTCTAGAAAAAAGACGACTGAGGGGCGATCTAATAACCATGTATAAGTATATAAGGGGACAATACAAATATCTCGCTGAGGATCTGTTTATACCAAGGAAGGTGACGGGCACAAGGGGGCATTCTTTGCGTCTGGAGGAGAGAAGGTTTTTCCACCAACATAGAAGAGGATTCTTTACTGTTAGGGCAGTGAGAATCTGGAATTGCTTGCCTGAGGAGGTGGTGATGGCGAACTCAGTCGAGGGGTTCAAGAGAGGCCTGGATGTCTTCCTGGAGCAGAACAATATTGTATCATACAATTATTAGGTTCTGTAGAAGGACGTAGATCTGGGTATTTATTATGATGGAATATAGGCTGAACTGGATGGACAAATGTCTTTTTTCGGCCTTACTAACTATGTTACTATGTTACTATGTGACTGCAGGCTTCTGAATTCTCACAGCACAAGCACTGCACACTTTTAGGATTCTCCCTTGCCGGTGGCCAGAGTGGACGGTCATGACAGCACAAGTATGTGATTTGGATACTTCTGGCCACATTCTAACTAGACGTGTCCGGCCTCAGTCAATTCATTTTCATTGAATGAGGCCACACATGTCTAGTCAGCACGTGACCGCATGTATATAAATCACCAACATCAGAGAATTATGATAGCAGTGTGCACTGTGAGAATTCAGAAGTCTGCAGTCACATAGTATGACTGCAGACTCATCACAACCTTGGACATCCCCTTTAATGTTCCTAACAAATAAAAATGAGAATTAGTATCACAAAAAAAACACATTTACATCCAGGTACCTGATAGATGACGTTGTTTGTGGAGTCGCCTCTTTCTTTTCATCTTCACCTTGTCCAGATGCCATGATGACTCTTCTCATCCACCGGCAGAGCTCGTTTCTGCAGACTTCCATCTTCTCCTGTCTTCTGCAGCACATCCCGACACAACACCCTTAAAGATAGCAGTGTTATTATGATGCTCCGGAATAACAATATCTGCCCTAGGCTGAGCCCCTGAGTAAATAATTGCCCCTCACTTTATTCCCAGCACATAATATGACCCTCACTGTCCCTCTTATGGTACATGCCATCCACACTACCCTCTCTCTCTTTTCCATACTTCACACTGCCTTCTCATACGGTGTCCCTCATAGAGAGCCCAGTCTCTCTACTGTGCCCCTTCATTACACTCCTCCTACTTGGCATACTGTCTCCTCCTGGCTGTTACCCTCACACTACTCAGTATCTATTCTGTGTCCACTCACACTTTCATCCCCCCATACTGTCTGCACACATTTCTAATAGCCTCCTCCTGTACATCCCCCCCCTGCTAACATACCCCTTTGCTCTCTCCATATTTCCTCCTCACACATTCCCCCCTCACACATTCCCCCGACTCCCCATACTGTCCTCACACATCCCATCACCGTTGCTCCCAGTACTGTCAGCACACATTTTTCCCCTCGCTACTGTGTCCACCCCCATCTCCACACTCACCCCCACAGAATATATCCACTGCCCTTACGATAGAATAAATCCATCCCCTTCCACAGATTAAATGCACCCTGCCCCACACATGCTAAATAAATTCCAGCCCCCCCCCACGTACACACTGAATAAATCCCCCCCACACACTGAATAAATCCCCCCACACACTGAATAAATCCCCCCCACACACTGAATAAATCCCCCACACACACTGAATAAATCCCCCCACTCACTGAATAAATCCCCTCACACACTGAATAAATCCCCCCACACACTGAATAAATCCCCCCACACACTGAATAAATCCCCCCATACACTGAATAAATCCCCCCCACACACTGAATAAATCCCCCCCACACACTGAATAAATCCCCCCCACACTGAATAAATCCCCCCACATACTTAATAAATCCCCCCACATACTCCCCATAAACCCACCCCACGCTGAATCTTCGGTATCTTCAGCTCCACAGCACAGGAGCACTTACCACCAAGTCTCTTCTTTCTCCTGCGCGCCGGATAGTGACGCCAGCAGCGTGATCACATGACTTGATCACGCTGCTGGCGTCGCTCTGACCCAGCGGTCAGAGCCTCAATTGTACTCGCAGCTGGTAGATGTCTGCGAGTACAATTGATCTCCGGGAGCCGGCGCGCTGCAGCTTCTCTGTGCCGGCTGTCAGCTTGACAGTCGGCACAGAGAACAGCTGACTCCCGTTCCCCGCGGCACTCCCGACCATGTGTCGCGGCACATTAGTGTGCCGCGGCACACTGGTTGAAAAACACTGAGATAGACAACTCTTGAGTAAGGGATCGGTGAATAAGATCAGCCAATGCTTTTTCAAAACACCTCTCATTTCATCCCATCTGTGATTAAATGTCGATACAAATCTCGGTTGGTTATCCCAGGCCTTGGGAGTTGTTTTCCTTCTCTCTACCAACAGATCATTCCTGCACGATTTTTTTGCCCTTACGTACCCCTTCTTAATGGACCGCCCACTATAGCCCCGTTGTTTAAAACGCTCCCCAAGGTCCACAGCCTGCCTCTCAAAAAGTGAATCAGAGGCACAGATTCTCCGAGCCCGAAGAAACTGACCTATGGGGATGGCTCTTATCGTGGAAGGTGGATGGGATGAGGTAGAATGTAAAAGTGCATTCACAGAGGTCTCCTTCCTGTACATATCGGTGTAAATTACACCATTATCCTGGACCCTCAGGGTAATGTCCAAAATGGAGATCTCCCTGTGATGATGTACATACGTGAGCTTAATGTTGGAGCCATTGTCGTTCAATCCCACCATGAATTCCTGTAACTCCAGGGCAGGGCCATGCCATATAAACAAGATGTCATCGATATATCTATACCAACCAAGGATTTGGTTGACCAAAGGGGCAGACTGTGCGCCGCCCTGGAATATCTCACGCTCCCAATATCCAAGGAATAGATTAGCATAGGACGGCGCACAGGCCGCCCCCATGGCAGTGCCCTGCCTCTGGAGAAAAAAACGGTCTTTAAAAACAAAAAAATTATGTGTAAGGATGAACTCCAACAGCTCCAACACCAGCTCACGCAGATCAGGATCCAGATTACTAGACTCCAAAAAGAATCTAGCAGCCCTCATTCCATCCACATGGCGGATGCTGGTATATAGTTGTTCAACATCCGCCGTGACCAGTAGCATGTCCTTATCCACGATAAGGCCATCAACCCTTCTCAGGACGTCCGTCGTGTCCCTGACATAGGAGGGCAGAGTCTCAACCTGTGGTCTCAGATAGTATTCAATAAATTTGCACGTCGTGTCACACAGCCCTCCCATGCCAGAGACAATCGGATGCCCTGGAGGAGACAACAGATCTTTGTGGACCTTGGGGAGTAGATAGAAAGTAGGTGTTATAGGGCATTGGGTCAAAAGGCCCCCCAGAATTTTTTTACTAATGATGCCCCGTTCAAAAGCCATATCTAAAATATTTTGTAGTTGGGCTTGAAATTTAGGAAGAGGGTTTTGTGGTAGAGGAGTATAGGTGTCTTTGTTCCGTAACTGCCTGAACGCCTCTTTTTCGTACCTCTCCACAGGCCAGATGACCACGTTTCCCCCCTTATCCGCCGGTTTGATGACCACATCATCCCACATTTTGATTTCCTGTATTGCCTCCCTCTGTTTAACTGTAAGATTATCTCTTTTTTTATGATTACTGATTTTACTGAAATCCTCCACCACCAATTTGGTGAAGATTTCAACCTGTGGACAGAGGGAGAAAGGGGGAAAAGTGGTACATCTGGCTAAAATATGAGGTGGAGAGGCACTTACCCCTGCAGTTAGAGACTCCTGTTCCAGCTCTTCCAGATCTCTCAAAGTTTCAATTTCAGTGGGGTCAGTTATTGCAGTATTTCCTGAAGAGCGCAAGTGAAGTCTTTTTAAAATTATCTTCCGGGCAAACAAATGCAGGTCCTTTAGCGCTACAAAAAAATCAAAGTTGTTACATGGGGAAAAAGAAAGACCCAATCCCAAAACCTCTTTTTGTGGTTCAGAGAGAACATGAGTGGACAAATTGATTACCTCCAGAACGTTTGTTCTTGATTTTTTATCCATAGTAGGAGATGCATTCATTTTTCTCTTATTCCTTAATCGTCCATTTCTCCACTCATTTCTATCCTGATCCCTTCTTGTCCATATAGATCTATTATTTTCTGTTCCCTGTGTTCTATCCTCCACCGAAGAGACAGAAGAAATGGAAGTAGAACGACTTCTGGGAAAAGTCTTATTAAAGGGTCGTTTATTGTACCATTTATATGTCCGGCCTTGCTGTCGATCAGCCAGATCACGCTGGTACTTCCTAGTCTTATTCTGTACTACTTCAGTTTCCCATTTTTTTAGAGCCACATCCATTTCATCTTTAAATTTACTTGCCATTTCACCTGTCAAACACTTATTGATCTCTTCTTGTATCGTGTTTAATTCTATATCCAGCTCTTTGAGTTGTTTCTCATTATGTTTGGACAATAATTCCATAAACCTTTTAGAGCACAGGGATGCTGCATCCTCCCATTGTTGAATAAATTCATTGTCACTCACAACAAAGGAGGGGAAGACTTGGACTCGTAATCCTCTCGGGACCAAACCACATCCTATGTACCGCTCAAGAAACGCCCTATTCCACCACAAACGTGTCCGTTTGTTGAGCAATTCTTTATACTTGTTTGTAATGATACTTGTATCACCGGATCTAAAATCTACTGTGCTACCAACACCTTCACTAAAAACTTGATCCAGCTGGTTTAGCCACACTTTTTCGCGTTCTCGGAAATCCATTCCTCTCAACTTGGCTACTGTGAAAACACAGATAATAGCATAATATAACAAGCCCAAATTGAAAACTATACATCCAAATTTCTCCAACATGCTCAAAACCCACCATGGGGGAGACTTAGTGGAGAAAAAGTATCGCCATGGATACATCTAGGACACTCCCATAACTGACATACTCAAAACAAAAAATGGAGTACAAGTCCATAAAAATAACATTTTATTGAATACAAATTACTAAAAAAATCAATCTCAAGTATATATAAACTAAATCATAACCAAAAATAACATACAAAAGAAAAATGGAGGTAGCACAGATGAAAAAAACAGCGCAGAAATAGACTGATGCCACTTATATAAATGTAAAGTGCTTTGTGCAACAAATCCAAAAACAGGGGAAAAAAGATCAGGGGGTATACAGCCTCATTAGCTATTCAAAGTCCATGTGGACATTCACAGAGCCCTGTACACAAGCTCCAAAACAATCAAAGCAGTCAATGATTATAGCATGGCTCCCCGTGCATCCTTACCCCTGGAGCTGGCACTCAGACTGGATCCACGCTGTAGCCCCAATGCGCATTTCGCGTCAGCTTCGTCAGGGGGCGGTGCTGCTGACATGAATTGGGTGCTATTTATGGGTCCTCTGACTATCTTTATTGATTACACCTGATACGGCGCATGTCACCGCTGACACGGTCGGGAATTGCATCCCGGGATGGCGTCCAAGATGGCGCCGCGGCCAGTTCCATCGCAATGACGTCACTGAACCGCACGCGTCATCAACCGGCGCCACCCACAATGCCCCAGACACCGATATCCGTAAACAATACATCATTAAAAATCCCACCGAACTTAATATTAAATCCCAAAAAGAAAAAAGAAAAAAAGAAAAAGAAATATACATAAAGAATCTGACGAAAATACAATACAAGTGAAATAGTGAAAAAAAAAACGAATAATGCAGTAAAAAAATCATTACATTTTACAAAGATAGATGCATATGAATACATACACATATATAATATACATATATATATAAATGAATAATAACAAATTCTATGTGTAGAAAGTGATGAAGCAATTTCTGATTCCACAGGTGCTGTGATTTTCCAAGTGTCCGAATCGCATGACTGACTGCAGCCACCAAAGACCAACAGTCACGATGACCAAACCGTGGGCCACAAACATCTCCTCCAACAAAGGAACCCCACCGATAGTAAGTATACACAAACAAAACAAATAACTATAAGATAATAAAGAGAGAAAAAAAAGAAATTAATAAAACATACAATTTAAAAACAACAGCAACAACCATAAAAAATACATAAAAAAGATCCGGATCAAACTATAGGAATGAACTAAAGCTCAACTGCTCATTAAGACCCGCTGGAGCAAGAGTGTTTAACATTGTAATCCAGCGGCATTCCCTCTGAGCCAATTTCTGTTTGGCATCACCACCTCTTATGCCTAGACGAATCCTGTCAATCCCCCACGCTTTCAGGTCTTTGGGGTTACAATCATGGTGACCCATAAATAGCACCCAATTCATGTCAGCAGCACCGCCCCCTGACGAAGCTGACGCAAAACGCGCGTTGGGGCTACAGCGTGGATCCAGTCTGAGTGCCAGCTCAGAGGGGTAAGGATGCACGGGGAGCCATGCTATAATCATTGACTGCTTTGATTGTTTTGGAGCCTGTGTACAGGGCTCTGTGAATGTCCACATGGACTTTGAATAGCTAATGAGGCTGTATACCCCCTGATCTTTTTTCCCCTGTTTTTGGATTTGTTGCACAAAGCACTTTACATTTATATAAGTGGCATCAGTCTATTTCTGCGCTGTTTTTTTCATCTGTGCTACCTCCATTTTTCTTTTGTATGTTATTTTTGGTTATGATTTAGTTTATATATACTTGAGATTGAATTTTTTAGTAATTTGTATTCAATAAAATGTTATTTTTATGGACTTGTACTCCATTTTTTGCTTTGAGTATGTCAGGAATCAAATTGATAGCACAATCACAATCCCTATGCGGAGGTAGGGTATTGGACTTGGGCTCATCAAATACATCCCGGTAATCAGACAAGAACTCTGGGACCTCAGAAGGAGTGGATGACGAAATTGACAGAAATGGAACATCACCATGTACCCCCTGACAACCCCAGCTGGACACCGACATGGATTTCCAATCTAATACTGGATTATGGGCTTGTAGCCATGGCAACCCCAACACGACCACATCATGCAGATTATGCAACACCAGAAAGCGAATAACCTCCTGATGTGCAGGAGCCATGCACATGGTCAGCTGGGTCCAGTATTGAGGCTTATTCTTGGCCAAAGGCGTAGCATCAATTCCTCTCAATGGAATAGGACACTGCAAGGGCTCCAAGAAAAACCCACAACGCTTAGCATATTCCAAGTCCATCAAATTCAGGGCAGCGCCTGAATCCACAAATGCCATGACAGAATATGATGACAAAGAGCAGATCAAGGTAACGGACAGAAGAAATTTTGACTGTACAGTACCAATGCTGGCAGACCTAGCGAACCGCTTAGTGCGCTTAGGACAATCAGAGATAGCATGAGTGGAATCACCACAGTAGAAACACAGACCATTCAGACGTCTATGTTCTTGCCGTTCAACTCTGGTCAAGGTCCTATCACACTGCATAGGCTCAGGTTTAAGCTCAGGTAATACCGCCAAATGGTGCACAGGTTTACGCTCACGCAAGCGTCGACCGATCTGAATGGCCAAAGACATAGACTCATTCAAACCAGCAGGCATAGGAAATCCCACCATGACATCCTTAAGGGCTTCAGAGAGACCCTTTCTGAATATTGCTGCCAGCGCAGATTCATTCCATTGAGTGAGCACTGACCACTTTCTAAATTTCTGACAATATACCTCTATCTCATCCTGAGCCTGACAAAGAGCCAGCAAATTTTTTTCTGCCTGATCCACTGAATTAGGCTCATCGTACAGCAACCCAAGCGCCAGGAAAAACGCATCGATATTACTCAATGCAGGATCTCCTGACGCAAGAGAAAATGCCCAGTCCTGAGGGTCGCCGCGCAAAAAAGAAATGACGATCCTAACCTGTTGAATTGGGTCACCAGAAGAGCGAGGTTTCAAAGCCAGAAATAGTTTACAATTATTTTTGAAACTCAGAAATTTAGTTCTATCTCCAAAAAACAAATCTGGAATAGGAATTCTCGGTTCAAGCAAAGAATTCTAGACCACAAAATCTTGAATATTTTGAACTCTTGCCGTGAGCTGATCCACACATGAAGACAGACCTTTAATGTCCATTGCTACACCTGTGTCCTGAACCACCCAAATGTCTAGGGGAAAAAAAAGACAAAACACAGTGCAAAGAAAAAAAAATGGTCTCAGAACTTCTTTTTTCCCTCTATTGAGAATCATTAGCACTTTTGGCTTCCTGTACTGTTATGAAAGGCAATTCAGAATCACAATGGACATGGAGGTCAGAGCACATACAGTGAACTGACAATAACCCAAAATAAAAGAACAAGCTCTGAGACGTGGGAACTCTGCAGACCGCAATCCCTAAGCCTATCAAACCACACTAAAGGTAGCCGTGGAGCGCTCCTGACCAGAACCTAGGCGCCTCGTCACAGCCTGAGAAACTAGCTAATCCTGAAGATAGAAAAATAAGCCTACCTTGCCTCAGAGAAATTCCCCAAAGGAAAAGGCAGCCCCCCACATATAATGACTGTGAGTAAGATGAAAACACAAACATAGAGATGAAACAGATTAAGCAAAGTGAGGCCCGACTAGCTGAACAGAACGAGGATAGGGAAGATAACTTTGTGGTCAGCACAAAAACCTATAAAAAACCACGCAGAGGGGACAAAAAGACCCTCCGCACCGACTAACGGTACGGAGGTGGTCCCTCTGCGTCTCAGATCTTCCAGCAGGCGAGAAAAACCAATAAAGCAAGCTGGACAGAAAAATAGCAACAAAATAACATAAGCAAAACTTAGCTTTGCAGAGCAGCAGGCCACAGGAATGATCCAGGGAAAAAACAAGTCCCACACTGAAACATTGACAGGAAGCATAGATCAAAGCATCAGGTGGAGTTAAGTAGAGAAGAAGCTAACGAGCTCACCAGATCACCTGAGGGAGGAAACTCAGAAGCTGCAGTACCACTTTCCTCCACAAACGGAAGATCCCAGAGAGAATCAGCCGAAGTACCACTTGTGACCACAGGAGTGAACTCTGCCACAGAATTCACAACATTTGGCCATTCAGATCGGTCGACGCTTGCGTGAGCGTAAATCTGTGCACCATTTGGCAGTATTACCTGAGCTTAAACCTGAGCCTATGCAGTGCGATAGGACTTTGACCAGAGTTAAACGGCAAGAACACAGACGTCTGAATGGGCTGTGTTTCTACTGTGGTGATTCCACTCATGCTATCTCTGATTGTCCTAAGCGCACTAAGCGGTTCGCTAGGTCTGCCACCATTGGTACGGTACAGTCAAAATTTCTTCTGTCCATTACCTTGATCTGCTCTTTGTCATCGTATTCTGTCATGGCATTTGTGGATTCAGGCGCTGCCCTGAATTTGATGGACTTGGAGTATGCTAAGCGTTGTGGGTTTCTCTTAGAGCCCTTGCAGTGTCCTATTCCATTGAGAGGAATTGATGCCACGCCTTTGGCCAAGAATAAGCCTCAATACTGGACCCAGCTGACCATGTGCATGGCTCCTGCACATCAGGAGGTTATTCGCTTTCTGGTGTTGCATAATCTGCATGATGTGGTCGTGTTGGGGTTGCCATGGCTACAAGCCCATAATCCAGTATTAGATTGGAAATCCATGTCGGTGTCCAGCTGGGGTTGTCAGGGGGTACATGGTGATGTTCCATTTCTGTCAATTTCGTCATCCACCCCTTCTGAGGTTCCAGAGTTCTTGTCTGATTACCGGGATGTATTTGATGAGCCCAAGTCCGATGCCCTACCTCCGCATAGGGATTGTGAGTGTGCTATCAATTTGATTCCTGGTAGTAAATTCCCAAAAGGTCGACTGTTTAATTTATCCGTGCCTGAGCACGCCGCTATGCGCAGTTACGTGAAGGAATCCCTGGAGAAGGGGCATATTCGCCCGTCATCATCACCATTAGGAGCAGGGTTCTTTTTTGTAGCCAAGAAGGATGGTTCGCTGAGACCTTGTATAGATTACCGCCTTCTAAATAAGATCACGGTTAAATTTCAGTACCCCTTGCCATTGTTATCTGATTTGTTTGCTCGGATTAAGGGGGCTAGTTGGTTCACCAAGATAGATCTTCGTGGTGCGTATAATCTGGTGCGAATCAGGTGAGGAGATGAATGGAAAACTGCATTTAATACGCCCGAGGGTCATTTTGAGTATCTAGTGATGCCATTCGGATTTGCCAATGCTCCATCAGTGTTTCAGTCCTTTATGCATGACATCTTCCGAGAGTACCTGGATAAATTCCTGATTGTGTACTTGGATGACATTTTGAACTTCTCGGATGATTGGGAGTCTCATGTGAAGCAGTTCAGAACAGTTTTTCAGGTCCTGCGTGCTAATTCTTTGTTTGTAAAGGGATCAAAGTGTCTCTTTGGTGTGCAGAAGGTTTCATTTTTGGGGTTCATCTTTTCCCCTTCTACTATCGAGATGGATCCTGTTAAGGTCCAAGCCATCCATGATTGGACTCAGCCGACATCTCTTAAAAGTCTGCAAAAGTTCCTGGGCTTTGCTAATTTTTATCGTCGCTTCATCTGCAATTTTTCTAGTATTGCCAAACCATTGACCGATTTGACCAAGAAGGGTGCTGATTTGGTCAATTGGTCTTCTGCTGCTGTGGAAGATTTTCAAGACTTGAAGCGTCGTTTTTCTTCTGCCCCTGTGTTGTGTCAACCAGATGTTTCTCTTCCGTTCCAGGTCGAGGTTGATGCTTCTGAGATTGGAGCAGGGGCTGTTTTGTCGCAGAGAGGTTCTGATTGCTCAGTGATGAAACCATGCGCTTTTTTTTCCAGGAAGTTTTCGCCTGCTGAGCGAAATTATGATGTGGGCAACCGAGAGTTGCTGGCCATGAAGTGGGCATTCGAGGAGTGGCGTCATTGGCTTGAAGGAGCTAAGCATCGCGTGATGGTATTGACTGATCATAAGAACTTGACTTATCTTGAGTCTGCTAAGCGGTTGAATCCTAGACAAGCTCGTTGGTCGCTGTTTTTTGCCCGTTTTGACTTTGTGATTTCGTACCTTCCGGGCTCTAAAAATGTGAAGGCGGATGCTCCCTCTAGGAGTTTTGTGCCCGACTCTCCGGGTTTGTCTGAGCCGGCGGATATCCTTAAGGAAGGAGTAATTGTGTCTGCCATCTCCCCTGATTTGCGGCGGGTGCTGCAAAAATTTCAGGCTAATAAACCTGATCGTTGTCCAGCGGAGAGACTGTTTGTCCCTGATAGGTGGACCAATAAAGTTATCTCTGAGGTTCATTGTTTGGTGTTGGCTGGTCATCCTGGAATCTTTGGTACCAGAGAGTTGGTGGCTAGATCCTTTTGGTGGCCGTCTCTGTCGTGGGATGTGCGTGTTTTTGTGCAGTCCTGTGGGATTTGTGCTCGGGCTAAGCCCTGCTGTTCTCGTGCCAGTGGGTTGCTTTTGCCCTTGCCGGTCCCGAAGAGGCCTTGGACACATATCTCTATGGCTTTTATTTCTGATCTTCCCGTTTCTCAAAAGATGTCAGTCATTTGGGTGGTCTGTGATCGCTTTTCTAAGATGGTCCATCTGGTACCCTTGTCTAAATTGCCTTCCTCCTCTGATTTGGTGCCAATGTTCTTCCAGCATGTGGTTCGTTTACATGGCATTCCAGAGAATATCGTTTCTGACAGAGGTTCCCAGTTTGTTTCAAGGTTTTGGCGAGCCTTTTGTGGTAGGATGGGCATTGACTTGTCTTTTTCCTCGGCTTTCCATCCTCAGATTAATGGCCAGACTGAACGAACCAATCAGACCTTGGAAACATATCTGAGATGCTTTGTTTCTGCCGATCAGGATGACTGGGTGTCCTTTTTGCCTTTGGCTGAGTTCGCCCTTAATAATCGGGCCAGCTCGGCTACCTTGGTTTCGCCATTTTTCTGCAATTCTGGGTTCCATCCTCGTTTCTCTTCAGGACAGGTTGAGTCGTCGGACTGTCCTGGTGTGGATACTGTGGTGGACAGGTTGCAGCAGATTTGGACTCATGTAGTGGACAATTTGACCTTGTCCCAGGAGAAGGCTCAACGTTTCGCTAATCGCAGACGCCGTGTGGGTCCCTGACTTCGTGTTGGGGATCTGGTTTGGTTATCTTCTCGTCATATTCCTATGAAGGTTTCCTCTCCTAAGTTTAAACCTCGTTTCATTGGTCCGTATAGGATTTCTGAGGTTCTTAATCCTGTGTCTTTTCGTCTGACCCTTCCAGATTCTTTTTCCATACATAACGTATTCCATAGGTCATTGTTGCGGAGATACGTGGCACCTATGGTTCCATCTGTTGATCCTCCTGCCCCGGTTTTGGTGGAGGGGGAATTGGAGTATATTGTGGAGAAGATTTTGGATTCTCATGTTTCTAGACGGAAACTCCAGTATCTGGCTAAATGGAAGGGTTATGCTCAGGAAGATAATTCCTGGGTTTTTGCCTCTGATGTCCATGCTCCCGATCTTGTTCGTGCCTTTCACGTGGCTCATCCTGGTCGGCCTGGGGGCTCTGGTGAGGGTTCGGTGACCCCTCCTCAAGGGGGGGTACTGTTGTGAATTCTGTGGCAGAGCTCCCTCCTGTGGTCACAAGTGGTACTTCGGCTGATTCTCTCTGTGAGCTTCTGTTGGTGGAGGGAAGTGGTACTGCGGCTTCTGAGTTTCCTCCCTCAGGTGATCTGATGAGGTCGTTAGGTGCTTCTCTACTTAACTCCACCTAATGCTTTGATCCTGGCTTCCTGTCAATGTTCCAGTGTTGGACTTGCTTTTCCCTGGATCATTCCTGTGGCCTGCTGCTCTGCATAGCTAAGTTCTTCTTTGCTATTTGTTTGCTATTTTTTCTGTCCAGCTTGTCTAATTTGTTGCTGGAAGCTCTGGGACGCAAAGGGTGTACCTCCGTGCCGTTAGTTCGGTACGGAGGGTCTTTTTGCCCCCTTTGCGTGGTGTTTTTTAGGGTTTTGTGTAGACCGCAAAGTTACCTTTTCTATCATCGATCTGTTAAGAAAGTCGGGCCTCACTTTGCTGAATCTATTTCATCTCTACGTTTGTCTTTTCATCTTAACTCACAGTCATTATATGTGGGGGACTGCCTTTTCCTTTGGGGTATTTCTCTGAGGCAAGGTAGGCTTATTTTCTATCTTCAGGCTAGTTAGTTTCTCAGGCTGTGCCGAGTTGCATAGGCAGAGTTAGGCGCAATCCACGGCTGCCTCTAGTGTTGTTTGGAGAGGATTAGGGATTGCGGTCTGCAGAGTTCCCACGTCTCAGAGCTCGTTCTATGATTTTGGGTTATTGTCAGATCACTGTATGTGCTCTGACCGCTATGTCCATTGTAGTACTGAATTGCCTTTCATAACAGCCAGCATTGAGAGGGAAAGCTCAGGCTGAGTATGGGGCCGTAGAGCCAGGAAGAACATCTCAGAGGCTAGAGGAGCCAGCATTGAGAGGGAAATCTCAGGCTGAGTATGGGGCCACAGAGCCAGGAAGAGCATCTCAGAGGCTAGAGGAGCCAGCATTGAGAGGGAAAGCTCAGGCTGAATATGGGACCGCAGAGTCAGGAAGAGCATCTCAGAGGCTAGAGGAGCCAGCATTGAGAGGGAAAGCTCAGGCTGAGTATGGGGCCATAGAGCCAGGAAGAACATCTCAGAGGCTAGAGGAGCCAGCATTGAGAGGGAAGGCTCAGGCTGAGTATGGGGCCGTAGAGCCAGGAAGAACATCTCAGAGACTAGAGGAGCCAGCATTGAGAGGGAAAGCTCTGGCTGAAAACATGAACTTGTGCTGAACTTAAACTGCCATGGATTGTGTGCTGTCAAGTAAAGTTACACTGTTAAAGCAGAATACAGTGTCTGTTCCTGAGTGTGTGATATCGTCCAGAGACAGGACTATGGAATCAGCAGGATCTTAGAACGCAAACATGAGTTTTTTACAATACTCTTACATCACATGTCAGACGGGAAAATATATTTTCCTTGCAGGGTGCCAGGGTGTGGGAGCACGATAGCCCCTCGCCATGACTATCACCCTGGCCACCTCACATTAGTACACTAGATGCGTCATAGATTGAGCTTAGTTACTGTTTTTGCCATGAGGATTGTATACAATGTCCCTCCTAGATAAAAGTGAGTGACTATTTGTGCCATGATGTTGCATACCAGGTGACCTCCTGGATTAAGTGAGTTACTGTTCAGCCATGAGGTTGGTATATGAGGTGCCTCCTAGATTAACATGAGTTATTTTTTCAACCATGAGGTTGGTGTACCAGGTGCCCTCTAGATTAAGCTGAGTTAATGTTCAGCCATGAAATTGGTGTACCAGGTGCCTCCTGGATTAACATGAGTTCCTATTTCAGCCATGAGATTGGTGTATCTGGTGCCTCCTAGATTAAGCTGAGTTACTGTTCAGCCATGAAATTGGTGTACCAGGTGCCTCCTATATTAACATCAGTTAGTGTTTCAACCATGGGGTTGGTGTACTAGGTGCCTCCTAGATTAGCATGAGTTACTGTTTCAGCCATGAGGTTGATGTACCTGTAAAGGTCGGCCAGGGTTGTAGTCATAACTGAGGACACCGCAACACCTGAGCCCTGGCCTCCCTTCACAGACACAATCCGATCCTGTGGAGCATCCTTTTCTCTACATACTGGGAACTGTAATGATCCTTGGATGAATGAGCAGACGTATAGTCACAGTAAAACTTGACATGCAACACTTTCATGTCCGAACTTCTCAGAACATGCAGATCCAGCATAGCACTAATGACAGTCTTCACATCACATACCAAGTCTTCCTTTCTTTCCCTACTTGCCTTGTCACACGGTTCTACAATGGGTCGTACCTCTATGTACGCATCACCGGCATGTTCCCTGTGCAACCCGGCTTCCTTTGGGAGTTCCTTCCATTGCTTCACATCAGCTAGAAAGGCTTCTGCCTGTGCTAGGTTCTGCCACATTCTGAACATCCGCCCGCGTGATCCTGCTGTGATACTTCTCTACAGGTACCTTCCTGACCACACTTCCGACCATATATGTTACTCCCAGCTATCTGGATGTCTGGGCAATATCTTCTGTCCAAATGTTACAAAGGTTTCTTACTAGCCCGAGCCAGAGGCTGCCCGAGCACACAGGGGTTTGAGCCCCGACTCAGCTTCTCCAGCTCCTGAGTCCGACTGCTGGACAACAAGAAAGTTCTCTCTCTCTAGTCTAGTGAGCCCTCCTCTACCCATTATGTTATGAAGAGTCATAATAGTGAGCTCAATACCTACATCTAGTGGACCAAGGAACCCACTTCACTCTCCCTATCCTAAACTATATGAGGTAGCATAAACATAGGTACCACATTGTGCAAATAGCAATGACATAACGGGAAAACAACAATACATATAAACATCCCTTTATCATGGAGGTTTAAAGGGATAAAACCCATCACCTTACATACCAGGTGCCCCCTGGATTAACAAGAGTTACTGTTTCAGCCATGAGGTTCATGTACCAAGTGCCTCCTAGATTAACATGAGTTACTGCTTCAGCCAAGAGGTTGGCACATCAGATGCCTCATAGATTAAGCTGAATTATTGTGCAGCCATGAGGTTGGTACATCAGGTGCCTCCTACATTAAAGGTACCTTCACACTGAGCAACTTTAGAACGATAACGATAGCGATCCGTGACATTGCAGCGTCCTGGATAGCGATATCATTGTGTTTGACACGCAGCAGTGATCAGGATCCTGCTGTGACATCGCTGGTCGGAGCTAGAAGGGCAGAACTTTATTTCGTCGCTGGATCACCCGCTGACATCACTGAATCGGCGTGTGTGACGCCGATCCAGCGATGTCTTCAATTGTAACCAGGGTAAACATCGGGTTACTAAGCGCAGGGCCGCGCTTAGTAACCTGATATTTACCCTGGTTACCATTGTAAATGTGAAAAAAAAAATACTACATACTTAATCTACGGTGTCTGTCGCGTCCCCCGGCGTCAGCTTCCCTGCACTGTGTCAGCGCCGGCCGGCCGTAAAGCAGAGCACAGCGGTGACGTCACCGCTCTGCTTTACGGCCGGCGCTTACACAGTGCAGGGAAGCTGACGCTGGGGGACGCGACAGACACCGGAATGTAAGTATGTAGTGTTTTTTTTTTTTTACATTTACAATGGTAACCAGGCTAAACATCAGGTTACTAAGCGCGACCCTGCGCTTAGTAACCCGATGTTTACCCTGGTTACCCAGGGACTTCGGCATCGTTGGTCACACAGACAGCTCTCCAGCGACCACACAACGACTAAACAGCAACGCTGCAGTGATCGGCATCGTTGTCTATATCGCTGCAGCGTCGCTTAATGTGACGGTACCTTAAGATGAGTCTCTTTGCAGCAACTTGTCAGCAGAGCTTGCTGTTTAAACTTTGTTGTCTCTATCAGTGGGACCTGCAAAAGGGACTCCATGGATCTTGGTGGGCTGTGACTCGCTCATCAACTCTGTTGTGCTTTTTGCTAGAAGGCCGTTTCTCTTGTTTCCTCACTTTGATTTCCATGCATTAATAACACTACACACGATCAAATGACTTTGCCCACTTATCATCCAAAGGTACCTTCACACTCAGCGACGCTGCAGCGATACCGACAACGATGTCGATCGCTGCAGCGTCGCTGTTTGGTCGCTGGAGAGCTGTCACACAGACAGCTCTCCAGCGACCAAAGATCCCGAGGTCCCCGGGTAACCAGGGTAAACATCGGGTTACTAAGCGCAGGGCCGCGCTTAGTAACCCGATGTTTACCCTGGTTACCAGCGTAAAAGTAAAAAAACAAACAGTACATACTTACCTACAGCTGTCTGTCCCCGGCGCTGTGCTTCTCTGCACTCCTCCTGCACTGGTTACCAGTGAAGACATCGCTGGATCGGTGTCACACACGCCGATCCAGCGATGTCTGCAGGGAGTCCAGCGACGAAATAAAGTTCTGGACTTTCCTCGGCGACCAACGATCTCCCAGCAGGGGCCTGATCGTTGGTCGCTGTCACACAGAACGATTTCCTTAACGATATCGTTGCTACGTCACAAAAAGCAACGATATCGTTAACGATATAATTATGTGTGAAGGTACCTTAAGTGTACATAGATGTAACTGTAGCTATTTAACTGTCGGCTTTCTGCTATCTAGCATTACTACGGGGATTCTACCATAGACACTGATATACATCCTCTCATAGGATTATTGAATGAATGTTAACTTTTGCCTCTGTGTAAGTTTTTCGGATACTGTTGTGACCTGAAATCATACCCCATGTTAATATGTGTACGTCGTGTACCAAGGTGTGTTGCTCAGGTGAAGTTACGAACGAGAAAACCGCCTCCTACACAGTTCACTCTTCATAATCATTCTACTTATTTATGTGGATGACTCAACCAGAAAATAGAAAACATTCAAAACATTATACAAACATTCAACTGGGAGGCTGAGACTCTTGTGCTGTACAGCGTGGTGCCTAAGCAATTTGCACCTACTATACTTTCTATAAATCTACCTGCTAGTGTGTCTGTGTAAAAGGGCTGCGTTGTACCTTTTAACACCCTGGGAACTTGAACAATTATATGAGTGTAAGGTATGGGCTCGCCTGCAGGTACAGCACAACAGTTTACAACCTTACAATCAATTACCTCTTTCCCCCAACCAAATGTCCCTCTCCCATCCCCATGTGACTTCAATGAATTCAGAGGAATAGTCTGTACTCAACTATACTGAGAATACCTTTAGCCATAAACAAAGTTTATCAAAGTTGGACAATTATCCCGTACTATAAGGTTCCTGGGAAACTCTCTCCTGAAACAAAAAGAAGTTTTGTCTGAAGTCCGTTGCGTGCCATGTCGGCATTTAGATGTAGATTAGGAGTCTTAATTACAGAACAAACAAGACGTGTGGCAGTAAATCCTGAAGTTCTAGACACTGATTTTGGCAATAACCATAGACCGAGACAGTCAATATGACTATCTAACTAATTACAGGCCCTATCTCAGTCTTGAGTATTTTGGCTCCAGAATGTAGTAAGATGCATGCACGGTTAAACACTGCGGCCTTAGTTTTCTTACAAACACAGGTCTCCTCCGGACAATCGGTGTATATAAACAGATATGGGATGCCTCCAGCAGGTGAATGGTACCTCTGATGACTATGCTTTAACTCCTCAGCCGAGTTCAACACCTCTCACGCTAGGTCCCAGCTTTTCTGTCTCAGCAGTGTTCATGGTAGAAATCTCCTCACATCTGGACAAGTTCTGGTCACAGACGCGATCAACTCCATTCTGTCGCTGGTCTGATATGGGTGGGATGCTTCGACGAGAGGATGTCGCTGGATTGCCCTCCAGCACATCCTCTCCCTGTTCTGAAGAAATACATACTGCTCATAAGATGGCCGCTTTTCCTCTTCCTGTGTTTCACATCACCTCTGACATTCTGTGGGTATCTTGCAGTTTTTCAGCAATGTTAAGCAACACAACATCTTGTGACCGAATAACAACATTACTGCAGATCAGCAAACTTATTTCGAACAGGTACAGTATTATACTGATGCGGACACAGGTATGCTATGCACATTTATACCAAGTATGCAAATCTCATGTATGCAGCCACATGACCACCCACTCTCACCGGCAACACCGGTAGATCCTAAAGCATGTGCACCGCACACTGTCAGGATTCAGAAGTTGGTAGTCACATAGAGTGACTGTAGACTTTCATGGCAACCTTGGATGGTTATGATGCTGTTAAAACAGTTGTCCACTATAAGGACAACCCCTCTTGATCGAAATGTTTTGCCCCCTATAAAATAATAGAGCTTGTATTCACCTCCCGTACTGGCGCCCATGGTGGCAGCACTCGCTCTCTTTGGGGCTTTCATGCAGTGTTGTGGCACATGACGCCAGCGCTCCAATCAGTGTTGGCATAACTGTCTCCGCCTTTGGATGTTTCAAATATAAAGAGAAAGTCTGGGCTGCAGCTGATTGCTGACTTCCTCTGAAGGTGGGGACAGGGACAACAGTGCTGATTGGGCACTGGCTTCACATGTCACAACACCGTACGGCAGACCCAGGGAGAGCGAATGCTGACACCACAGGAATGGCGCCAGCACGGGAGATGAGTATAGGCTTTATTATGTTATCTGGGTCAAGCAAGGAGTATGAGAAGCTGTTGTCTAAGTAGTGGATAACTTCTTCAGCTGCTCCAGACTTAGTTGGGATCCCCTATTAATTATAGACCCCTGTGCCAGCTCAATCCTACCACAGCTCATCTATGTGTAGGCTACTCCTTTTCAGTTAGTTGACCTGTGAGGTGTAACTTGAAGCTCCTAAGTCCATGCCATTCATCATATGGATATATTTTCATGTGGTGGTCTTCGACACTATGGCCCATACATGTCTACTACCCCTGCATCTCCATGACTATAACCCTGAATCATCTCTTTCATTGGAAAGTAAGTTCTTGGAAAGTAAAAGCTTAACTTTTACTGATGCTCTGTGCAACGCTGATATCCATTTTTAGAAAAGGACGGCACACTTCTGCAGCCATGCCCTACCGTTTCACCACTTTCCCATAAGTTTTGTCATCGTTGGAAACTTGTGGATGATTTATAAAGCTTTACCTTTGCTTGTGTCTTGGCTTTGTTTAGCAGCAAGCGCCTCATTACCCACCAGGCGTGCGCCTCGTTGACTCGTGAAAAACAACATATGCTACACTGGGTCTAAAAAAGCTTTGCGAAATCGAATTTAGTTCAGAAAAAAGAACATTACTACATGCAGGCATTCATACCCCATCATCGTACCTACAGTCAAATGTCTATCACGCATTGATCACATGTTAATTAACATTGCATGATGCCGGCCAGTATCACTTGGACAACAGCTGTCGCTACTCGGTAAAAGCAATTAAATGAATTATATATAAGATCGTGCAGGCAGCCAAATGGTAACGACCACAGTGACATCTGCAGGCTGTAAGTCGGAATTAGTCACTATCCAAAATACAGCTGCAGGAGCAGAAGCTTTATAAAAAATAAATGTAATTCCAAAGTCTATATTCCTTTACCCATTGCAGTAAATTGTAGCGCTCAATCCCATTACACGCCATATTTGAAACTATTGGATTTATATCTCATGAATTAAAATGTTCAGTTGGTGGTTGGGTCATTCCAAACTCTGTCCATAATCAGCGTTCAATATCACTGTAGCATTATACATTTATTATGAACCTATACAAATGTGGAAAAATTTGGAAGTTCTCCTTTTTTTATTGTTTACAGGAAATTTTACATTTCTTACTTAAAGCTTCATCATACAACAAAAAAAAAAAGCATGAATCCTAGTTAATATACTACGCTTATGACAAACTAGTAAAGGGTTTACCATCACATAAAAAGTGGTTCACACCTCCGATTTTCGCATACAAATTCTATCCGTGCTTTTCACAGATAGAACTCGTACTGAAAATATTCTATGGGGCTGTGCACATATCAAACGTTTTCCTCGGTAGTTAAAAAAAATGTAAAAAGTTTCAAAAGTTTAAATCATCCCAAAAAATCATCCAAAAATAAAGAACTTACAAAAATTAGCATAATTGGTATCACATCAGTCAAAGTCTGATCTATCAAAGTATAACCTTTATGGTAAATGCAATAAAGAAAAAATATTGTAAAGCCAGAAATCAAAGAAAAGCTATCAAAGCATTGCATGGTAACCAAAATACTAATAAAAACAAGCAAAAAACAAACCCTCGTATAACTTCATTAAAGGAAGATTAAAAAGTTATAGGTCTAGGAAAATGGCAACACAGCAAGTCCTGAATTTTTTAAAACCTGTAAAATGTAAGAAAAAAACTATACAAGTTTGTTATAGCTGTAATAGTACTGACTTTTTAACAAGTAATTTTTAATGCATAATGTATTAAGGCAGGAAATGCAAAAACCAAGGGCGGAATTCAGGTTTTTTTTAATATTTCACTCCACCTGGAATTTTTCTATTTTCAGCACATTGCATAGTTGAAATCAGTTGCGTCAATCAAAACTTCAACTCGTCCCTCACACAGTTATGTTTTCTTTCGGGAAAAAATGGCGTGGTCTCCCGCACAATTTTCATAACCAGCAGAGGAAAAGCCAAAGGCTGGGGGCAGTTGTTTAAAGGCTGGGAAGGAGGTAATACCCATGGAGCTTCCCAGGCTATTAATAACAACTCACAGCTGTATAACTAGCCTTTACTAGCTGCTAACATGGGGGACCCTTAAAAATATGGCATAGGGTCCCCCTATAATTAATAACCAGCAAAGGCTATGCAGACAGCTGCGGGCTAATATTAATAGCCTAGGAAGGGGGCATGGATATTGCCCCCCGGCTAAAAACAGCAGCTCTCAGCCATCCCAGGCACTTAGCCTCGCCCTTCCTACTTGCCCTGTAGTGGTGGCAAGTGGGATGATACTTGGTGGGGTTGATGTCACCTTTGTATTGTCAGGTGACATCAAGCCCAGAGGTTAGTAATGGAGAGGCATCAAAAAGAAGCCCCCATTACTAACTCCATATTCACAATGTAAGAAAACAAAGACACCCAGAAAAAAGTCCCTTACTTGAAAGAATAACACAGACTCCTTTAATATTCTTAATTAAGCTATACTTACGACCTCGCCCATTCCCCCGATGCCCTCGTCATTGGCAAAAGAGGTAAAAATAACAAACAACAGTATTCCTCACCTTTCCGCAGAGATGTTTTTAATCCATTTGTTCCACGACGGGTCCAGCTCTGCTACATCTAGATGGCAGGCTGCATGGATGCATGATGCATCCATATGGCCTGTCATCCAGTCAACACTGAGCACCGTGTGGTCACTGTCTCTCTGTGAACTGCTATTCCCTGTCTGAGGACACCTCTGGCATGAGAAACTTCTCCTGCTTGCAGCGCCATCAGACAGGTCCCAGGAGTTCACAGCCAGTGATCTCACTTCACCTTTCTGACATCAATGCGAGCGCTATGGATGGGAAAATTTCCTATGGCCTCTCGCGCCAACGTCACATGCTACTCCAGGACAGACCAAGGACGCACGGCAGCTGACCCCTAAAGGATTAGTAGATGGAAAGGTCTGGAAGGTAAGGTCAGTTGATGCAGGCAGGCACTGGCAGGAATGGACTGGTACGGCTAATGCACAGGTTGGCACGGCAAGTGCTGGCAGATACGGCTGATGTACAGACTGTCACGGAAGGTGCAGGGGAGTCTGGCTCATATATAGAATGGCACAGCAGGTGCAGGTGGAACCAGCTGATATACAGACTGGCACAGCTGATGCAGGCAAGTCTGGCTGATATGCAGACTGGCACAGCAGGTGTAAGCATAGCCTGCTGATGTACACACTGGCATGGCAGGTGTTGACAGATCTAGTTGAAATACCAACTGACAAAGCAAGTACTGGCAAAAAGGTTAGGGATAGACAGACACTAGTGGGAACTAGCAGACTGGGATCTGAGAATTAGCAATCATGTTTTGGAACAGACTAACAACATTGCACAGGCACCTCCACGCAGGCGGAGGTGCCTTAAATAATAAGTGTCTCCCAGCCATTGGCTGGGGACACTTTTGGACTTCATATGAAGCCCCTTTAAGACGGAGTAAGCATGCCCTATTCTCAGTACCCATGAATATGTGCTCTGTATGCGCACCCCAGTCAGCAGCAGAGGCGGAAGAGCGGGACGGGAGCTGCGGCAGTGAATGAGTCAGCGTTTCTGCTAGGGGAGAAGGGCAGTGTGCAGGGATGCTGGCACTACAATACTCACCTTTTATGCTCCCTCTTTTTAAAGCCCGCAAGAAATCTCTTCAGGAGGAGGGTGAATGGGTATTTTCCCTGGGCTCTCTGAACCTCTCCTCAGGACTAAACCCCTTCATATCCACAAGAAAAAAGTTTTTCCTCTTATCCTCTTGGTGGTAAGAATGTTCTCTACCTTGAAAATGTCTTCAATGATGACTGGAGGAGGAATGGTACCAGGATCATTGAGAAAAGGAATGCGGAAGACAGGCTTTAGGAGAGACACATGAAAAGAGTTGAGGATTCGTATGGAGGCAGGAGTTTGAGCTTGTAGGCTACCGGATTAACCTGTTTCAGATCTTTGAATGGACTAACGAAGCAATGGCCTAGTTTATATGAAGGTACTTTGAGATGGACATACTTAGACAACAACCAGACCTTGTCCCCAGGACAAAACAGAGGCTTATCCAGACAGCTCTTGTCAGCGTGTCTTTTCATCCATTTAGAGTAGTGTTTCTCAACTCCAGTCCTCAAGACCCCACAACAGGTCATGTTTTCAGGATTTCCTTAGTATTGCATAGGTGATGGAATTAATGCTTGAGCAGGTGATGAAATTATCACCTGTGCAATACTAAGGAAATCCTGAAAACATGACCTGTTGTGGGATCTTGAGGACTGGAATTGAGAAACACTGGTTTAGAGGACTTCAGTAAAGCAGACTTGGCGTTTTTCCAGATTTAAAAAAACCTTGACAAGGGATTCAGCAACAGAAACATCGTAGGTAGTCAAAACAGGGAACGGAATATTGGGATGTTGTCCGTAGATGACAAAAAATGGAGATTTCACAGAGGATTCACTTACATGATGTATGAGAATTCTGCTCAAGCCATCAAGCCATAGTGGTGGACATTAACGACGTGCCGCAAAAATATATAGAAAAAACTTCTCTGCAAGCACTGGAGCAGATGGAAGATGGCAGAGTAGAGTGAAACGATCCACATCCACCCAGATGACGGTGCACCTGGCAGATACTGGAAGATCAGTGATGAAATCCATTGAAATATGCTGAAAGGGAGCAGATTATATGGGCAAAGGAAATAGCCAACTAGTCGGAAGCTGTTTCAGAGTCTTATTCTGGGCACAAGAGGGACAGGAAGAGATGAACTCTGCAATATCCTTGAGCATGGTTGGCCACCAATAATGTCTGGAAATGAGGAAAGCCATTTTCTTCTGACCACCATGGCCAGCAAATTTAGTTGAGAGACCTCACAGAAGGACAAGCTTTCCAGAAGGAAGTCGGGACAAATCCAACAGAGCGATAGTAATTATTTTGAAGGGCTCAATGACGTGTAGAGGCTTTTCCTCCTGCTGAGAAGACAGAAAAGATCTAGAGAGTAAAGGTACCTTCACACTCAGCGATGCTGCAGCGATATAGACAACGAGCAGATCGCTGGAGCATCGCTGTTTAGGTCGCTGTAGAGATGTCAAACACAGCAGCTCCAGAACAATGCAGGAGCAATCCAGTGACATAAGGGTTACTCACTTATCGTTCTCACAGGTCATAACAGGTCGTTAGCTCCATGTAAATCATTGCAGGCATCGTTGCTTTTGCTGACGATACGCTGATCTGACAACCAAATAAAGTTCTGGACTTCTAGCTCCGACCAGCGATATCACAGCAGGATCCAGATCGCTGGTGCGTGTCAAACACGAGATCGCTATCCAGGACGCTGCAACGTCACAGATCGTTGTCGTTCTCGTTGTAAAGTTGCTGAGTGTGAAGGTACCTTAAGTCCAACTTAAGGTACCTTCACACTCAGCGACGCTGCAGCGATATAGACAACGAGCAGATCGCTGGAGCATCGCTGTTTAGGGCGCTGTAGAGATGTCAAACACAGCAGCTCCAGAACAATGCAGGAGCAATCCAGTGACGTAAGGGTTACTCACTTATCGTTCTCACAGGTCGTCACAGGCGAAGAACAGATACCTCCTGGCTTGTTGTAGATGTAGCTGCTGTACGGACTGCAAAAAGGCCAGATTCTTATGGTCAGTGTAAATAGTAACATAGTAACATAGTAACATAGTTAGTAAGGCCGAAAAAAGACATTTGTCCATCCAGTTCAGCCTATATTCCATCATAATAAATCCCCAGATCTACGTCCTTCTACAGAACCTAATTGTATGATACAATATTGTTCTGTTCCAGGAAGACATCCAGGCCTCTCTTGAACCCCTCGACTGAGTTCGCCATTACCACCTCCTCAGGCAAGCAATTCCAGATTCTCACTGCCCTAACAGTAAAGAATCCTCTTCTATGTTGGTGGAAAAACCTTCTCTCCTCCAGTCGCAAAGAATGCCCCCTTGTGCCCGTCACCTTCCTTGGTATAAACAGATCCTCAGCGAGATATTTGTATTGTCCCCTTATATACTTATACATGGTTATTAGATCGCCCCTCAGTCGTCTTTTTTCTAGACTAAATAATCCTAATTTTGCTAATCTATCTGGGTATTGTAGTTCTCCCATCCCCTTTATTAATTTTGTTGCCCTCCTTTGTACTCTCTCTAGTTCCATTATATCCTTCCTGAGCACCGGTGCCCAAAACTGGACACAGTACTCCATGTGCGGTCTAACTAGGGATTTGTACAGAGGCAGTATAATGCTCTCATCATGTGTATCCAGACCTCTTTTAATGCACCCCATGATCCTGTTTGCCTTGGCAGCTGCTGCCTGGCACTGGCTGCTCCAGGTAAGTTTATCATTAACTAGGATCCCCAAGTCCTTCTCCCTGTCAGATTTACCCAGTGGTTTCCCATTCAGTGTGTAATGGTGACATTGATTCCTTCTTCCCATGTGTATAACCTTACATTTATCATTGTTAAACCTCATCTGCCACCTTTCAGCCCAAGTTTCCAACTTATCCAGATCCATCTGTAGCAGAATACTATCTTCTCTTGTATTAACTGCTTTACATAGTTTTGTATCATCTGCAAATATCAATATTTTACTGTGTAAACATTCTACCAGATCATTAATGAATATGTTGAAGAGAACAGGTCCCAATACTGACCCCTGCGGTACCCCACTGGTCACAGCGACTCAGTTAGAGACTATACCATTTATAACCACCCTCTGCTTTCTATCACTAAGCCAGTTACTAACCCATTTACACACATTTTCCCCCAGACCAAGCATTCTCATTTTGTGTACCAACCTCTTGTGCAGCACGGTATCAAACGCTTTGGAAAAATCGAGATATACCACGTCCAATGACTCACCGTGGTCCAGCCTATAGCTTACCTCTTCATAAAAACTGATTAGATTGGTTTGACAGGAGCGATTTCTCATAAACCCATGCTGATATGGAGTTAAACAGTTATTCTCATTGAGATAATCCAGAATAACATCCCTCAGAAACCCTTCAAATATTTTACCAACAATAGAGGTTAGACTTACTGGCCTATAATTTCCAGGTTCACTTTTAGAGCCCTTTTTGAATATTGGCACCACATTTGCTATGCGCCAATCCTGCGGAACAGACCCTGTCGCTATAGAGTCCCTAAAAATATAAATGATCACTGGGGGGCCCCTGAGGAAGAAGCATCCACCTCCATGAAAAACTGCTTATTATTGTCCGGTCGATGCAGCACAGGAGCTGAGTAGAAGGCCTGTTTAAAGATACAAAGGCGTTCTCTGCCTCAGGAGTCCATATCTTAGTTTTGGCACCCTTGCAGGTCAAGGCAAAGATAGGAGCGGTCCGAGAGGAGAAATGTGGAATGAGCTGGAAATAGTTTGCAAATCCAAGAAACCGCTGGATAGCTTTCAGACTGTCAAGACGGCGCTATTTCAAGATGGTGGACACCTTCTCGTGGTCCATTTTTAGACCCGTCTCAGACATGATGTACCCAAGAAATGGAAGAGAAGTCTGCTCAAAGACACACTTTTCTTACTTGGCTTACAGACAGTTCTTCCTTAATCTCTGCAGAACCTGGCAAACATCCCTCCGGTGAGACGGATTAATCTGGAGGGAACACCAAAGTATCGTCCAACGAAACTACCACACACATGTAGATAAGATTCTGGAAGATGTCGTTGACCAGTTCTTGAAAGACTGCAGGGGAATTTCATAGACAAAAACGACACTACACGATACTCATAGTGGCTATCGTGGATATTAAAGGCTCTCTTCCTTTGATCTCTCTGGCATATTCGGAACAGGCTATATGTATGCCCCCAGGAGGTTGAGCTTCATAAAGACTCTAGAACCTTTGAGACAATCAAAAAGTTTGGAGATGAGAGGCAGGGGATATTTATTTTTTATCACAATTTTGTTTAGTCACCTATAATTGATACAGTACATCCAATATGCAGCAGGCAAGCAAGGTAGATTAGATGGAGAAGCCGGAGGTCGAGCAGGACGAATAGGGGACAGGCAAGTGTTGTGACACTCCTGTCTCTAACTAAGTACTTCTTTGGATTTCCAGTCCAAGTCAGGCTCATGCTCCGCAGCCATGGCAGACCTTAGAGCAGAGGGTGAGACAGACCCAACAGCATATAGAGAGGAATCTTTTCTGCATGTAGCATTCCCACCCTAAGTTCCACAGGATGGGTAACAAAAAGGATGGTCTCGGCAAGAGGTTTTCCATCCACCAATGAAACTAACAATGCATCCTGTAGATGTTGGATTGGGATTTTATACCTATCCACAATGGCCTGTTGGATGAGATTACCTGTGGAACCAGAGTCCTGATAGGCCGACTTGACAAAACGGATGTTGCCACAGGAAACAGATACCATCAGTCAGCAATGGAGCGGAGTGACTCTTGCCCAGGGTTGCCTCTCCAACTGACCCTAGGCACTGGAGTTTCCTAGTTTCTTGGGATAGGAGCGGATTACATGCTCAGGACTGCCACAGTAGATGTGCCTTCCCTCGACACGATGGGAGTACTGATGATGCTTCACCATCTTCACCTGGTCGATTTCCAGGGACTCCATGGGAAATGCTGCAGCTGAGACTCGCTGTAAGGTTGGTCTTTTATAGGTAAGAGTCAGGTGCGCAGGTCTTCTCTTGCTGGTCACCTCCCTGGAACACTCCTGAAACCTCATTTCGATTGAGGTGGCCAGAGACACCAGGTCATCCAGTGAGATGGGTGTATCACAACCAGTCAGCTGTTCCTTGATTCACCCAGAAAGGCCTTCCCAGAAGTTGGCCACCAGAGCCTCATTATTCCAGGAGACTTCGGACTTTAGTTTACGGAAACAAACAGTGTACTGGCCCATTATGAGGTTTCCCTGGCACAGTCTGAGGAGGGAAGATGCTGTGGAGGAGACACGACCAAGCTTATAGAAGACCTTACGGAAAGTGTCAAGAAATGACTGGAGGTTTGACACTAGTGGATCTCCTCTGTCGCATAGGGGAATGAGCCATGCCAGATCTTCATTAGAGAGATGGGACATGATGAAAGCCACTTTGGCCCGATCAGAGACAAACTGATGGGCCAAGAGTTCAAAGTGCAGCATGCACTTATTAATAAACCCCAACAAAGGGCAGGGTCATCGATGTAAGGTGGAGGAGATGAAAGACAGGGTCCAACACTGGGCAAATAGCTGGAAGGCTGATGGGTCACGGCCAAGGTGGTCGCAGCTCAGGTAGGTGGGATGCGGCCGGAGTATTCAGCGTATCTAGATGGATGGTTTCCATCCACAGGTAGAAGAGGATTTTATCCTGCTGGTCTTCCTGGCAGGAGACCATCTTGTACAGGTCTGAGATGGAGGAAACCTGAGAGCCATTGGATTCCTTGGCTTGTGCAAACTGTAATGGGAGTGGTGGAACCACTGTGTCATGGTCTGAGGAGAGCCCGGAGGGGAGTGACTAGGTGAGCAACTGACTTTTCACTAAAGCCCCTAATGGTTGGGTTAAGCTTGGTACCAGATGAGCACCAGGTGTCACTCCAGGACAGACCATGGACGCACAGCAGCTGTCCTAAAGCCACCAGTAGCTGGAATGGCCCAGAGGGTGAAGACAGCTGATGCAGGCAGGCACTGGCAGGAATGGACTGGCATGACTGATACACAGGTTTGCATGGCAAGTGCTGCCAAATCCAGCTATACAGACTGGCACTGCAGGTGCAGGTGGGTCTGGCTGAGGTAGAGACTGGCACGGCTGCTGCAGGCAGGTCCGGCTTATATACAGACTGACACAGCAGGTGATGGTAGATCTGGCCGATATACTGACTGGCAAGGCAGGTGCAGGTGGGTTCGGCTGACAAACAGACTAGCATGGCAGGTGCAGGTTGGTTCGGCTGATATACAGACTGGCACAGCAATGCAGGCGGGTCCGACTGATATACAGACTGACATGGCTGATACAGGTGGGTCCGGGTGATGTACAGACTGGCATGGCAGCTGCTGGCAGATCTGGCTGACTTACAGACTGACAAGGCAAGTACTCGCAAGGAGGATAGAGATGGACAGATACTTTAGCATTATTGGGAACAGACTAACGTTACACAGGCAACTCCATGCAGGTGGAGGTGCCTTAAATAAGTGGCTCCCAGCCATTTGTTGGGGACACTATAGGACGGCACACGCAGCCCCTTTAAGAAGGAGGGAGCGCGCATGCCCTAAGCCAAGTGTCCTGGGATCTGCGCACCATGCGCACACCCCAGCCAGCAGCAGATGAGAAAGGAGGAGGAAAAGCAGGATGGGGGCCATGGCAGTGAGTCGGCATCCCTGCTGGGAGAGAGGGATAATGTGCAGGGATGCCGGTGCTACAGTCTTGAGCCTGAGTGTGCCACCCTTTTTTCTGTGGCACTCATTTTTTAACTGTCTCACTGTATTAATATTTCAGCAATGATTATTTGTATTTTTTTCTTCCGTGGCTCTTTCAGGATTTTTTTCTATATATAATTATTATATAATTTGCACTTAGAAGACCTGGTGGCTGAGTATCCTACATTTTCTCATCTTTTTAGCATGATGCATTTGCATTGACTGAAGAGGAGCCACTGTGCAATCTGGAAGTAATCTGTATTCCCTTCCCAAGCTTGTGATGGTTGGTACTATGCTGATACGCATAATTAGTTTAATTCTATATTATTTATTTTCACAGTAAACTGCTTATTTGCCATATAACGGTGCGGCCATGAATAGTGCGGCCATGAATCAAAGTTTTATTTATGCGGAGGTAAGTATTATCATTTGATTCAATAAGCATTTATTAGTATTCTATTCCATTATAAAGCCTTGCTCCTGAAGTACGGAGCAGATGGTTCTGTACCAGGTTGAATTTTCACTAAAATGATGAATCGTTGTTCAAAATATTATAATAAATTGTGTTATTTAATGTGGAAACTGCTTGAGCTGAGAATGCACAACAGTCATTTTATTACATTTACAGATTTAACCCATGGGTTGCTGCTGTAATGTACTGAGTGTAACGCATTGGGAAACACAAAGGGATCATAAAGGAGCTGGTGCATGCAGACAACATCACCTGTGCAATCACATTTCATGCCGCGCTATGATTTAATGCAGCATATATAAGGTCGCCTGCGTAACTCCACGTCTTCTCTGTGACATTATTCTGACATTATTATGATAGGGTTAGTTAAAGATTATCACGATATGCCGGTTTTATGGAAAATCAAATTGCCTTTCCTGTAACACCTATTTTATTTGCTAATACACCAAGATGACGAAAATATGTATTAACTAGAAAATGTCCCTGGTGAGGTGGTCCCTGGCATTCACATCTAGATAGAGCAAGAATATGGAGGTGGCCAGCCATGCTTGATTTTCTTAAGCAAGCACTCCAATCAAAGTTTTCATACAATTGTTCATTTTGTCTTTCCTATTAGGCCTATGGCATCAAGGATTAAACACTGATGAGCTGAATCCTTCTAAGCTCTATGTAGAAACAGGAGGTCAATTTTCCCTGCATCAGTCATCAATCTCTGCAAAAGTCTATGGCAGGGAGAGGAGGAGCAGCTGAGTCAGGAGGTGAAGAGAGGGATGGTAATTGCAGAGACAAGAAATCTCCTGTTTCTACATAGAGCAAAGAAAAGAGAAGAATTTGCCGGGTAGAAAGGCAAAATGAGCAATTGTAAGTACACAGTGCTGTATAATATGATGACTGCAATATATTAAGAGGATAAAAACTTTGATAGAAGGAGTAGTGCTTCTTTATCTTCTGTAAAAGTAATACATTTGCTCGTCCATTCCTTGCCTTGATATGGTAGCCATCAGCCACTTTACCAGATAGGTATGAGGTCAGGAGACACATGTTCTCCAAAACATATGTAGTTTCCATAGGTGGCAACAACATCTATTAGACTTTTATGAAATATCCGTTAAAAATACACAAATGTCCAAAGTGGGAATATCCCTTTAATCACCTTTTCTCAATCACGTACACAGTCTAGGGCCAATTTTCTGCAGTGATATCATAGTTGAAACAAGACGTTAGTCCATTCTGTAATATTGATCCAAAGGGTGGCAAAACAGCCTTCATCAGGCCCAAATGACCTTATCTTACAGAAAAAACATAACACAAAACACCAATAAGGAGAATCTGTGGAATAATGGAAATCAGAGGAGAGATAAACATGTTTCTAATGTACAAATGATGAAAAAACGGAAGCAAAACTTTGAAAACATCTCGACTTATTCAGTTTCGAGGATGAGTGCCACATTTTATCCTCTGCTTGCCACCACCTTTAACTTTTTTTTAATTTCTTCACTCACGCGACGGTATGAGACTTTATTTTATGTGCAACAAATTAAAAAATTTGAGGGTGCAGTTTTTTGACACAAATATATTTTGGAGTAATTAGTATAATTTTTCTTTACAAAATTTGTTCCCCAACAGACTATAAAAGAGGAGTGTCACGATCAGCTGCGGCCGCCAATGCGGCCTAGCCCATAGATGCCCCCAAGCCGACCAACCTCAGAAGGCGTGGGACGCGCGTCCCCCGGGGACAAAATACGGACCTTTAAGACTGCAGAGGGGGACCCGGCCTACCCGAACTAGAGGAGGGCAGAGACTGGAGTTCTGTGGCAGCTGAGCATGTGGACAAGGAATGAGACACGTAGAACCTGATTACACCGCACAACTTCAGGTATAGAGAGTAAAGTTTACTAAAGTAAAGTCAAACAAAACATGACGATGTAAGGCTCCCGATTCCACACTTCAGAAGGGTACCACCCACTGGACCCCAAGGCACCAACGGATCACCGAGGCACAGATAGGTGGGACATCAGGACCCAGGCAGGACATCAGGGTACATGAGGACATCAGGGTACAGGCAAGACATCAGGATACAAACAGGACATCTGGACTCAGGAAAGACCTCAGGACATCAGGACACAGGCAGGGCATCAGGACATCAGGGTCCATGAGGTCATCAAGTCACAGGCAGGACATCAGGGTACAGACAGGACATCAGGACATCTGGACCCAGGGTCACTAGCAGACATCAGACAGGAGTTGTTCGGTTCCGGACATCCGACACGACCTACAAGTACCACCAGAGTCATCCGGCTCCAAGCTCCAGACAGTGGTAATCAGGTTCCAGACTGCGGTGGTCAGGCTCCGGGCATCGGACCTAGGAAGGAACTCAAGCGTGATGGTGCAAATACCGCCGTACTGGACGTGAGCCAGACAGGGTTAACACCGCATGGTAGTCAGAGCACAGAGTAGTAGATGCTCAGCAGAAACACCGGTTTCAAGAGACTCTAAGTCACTGGGAGTGAGGCTCCAGATGCAGAGGGATTCCAGGAACATAATCACAGCAGGCACAGTTCAGACAGGTTCAGGTACAGGATCAAGCATTCGGGCCTGGATTTACTGCCTCCAGGACAGGTGCCAGAACAGGACAAAACAGGAATCAAGGCAAGGACTTTGGTACCAAAACATAGACAGGAGAGGTGCAGGAACAGAAACACACATAGCAAAGTTCAGGAGCTTTGTGGGTGTAGCTCAGGCCCCGCCCATAGGGCAGGGGAACTTTATATATGAGCTGCCCCTCAGCAGCTGAGGACAGCATTTGAAGTACACACCCTAACCCTGATAAAAGCAGGGGAGGTGTGGCCGCGCACGCCCTAAGCACAAACAGAAACCATTACAGCACAAACAGTGCAGGAACTGAGGCTCAGGGCACCTGGCTGAGACTGCAAGCACAGAGCCACGTGGAAAGTCATGCACCAGCTGCAAATGACCTCACAACCCGCGGACAGCTTCACAGCAGCAACCAGGGACCACACATGAGGAAGGTATGCAGCAGGGCAAATACCTAAACACCCATGTATGACTGCGCAGCAAAGCAGGGAACTAAGAAGGCTCATCCAAGTAACAGCCAACAGTATCCCAACTCAAATTAGGGGGAAAAGAGTAAAGGTTAAAAGCAAACATATGCATTGTCATGCCAAAAACCAGAAACAGACAGAATGGCATGACAAGGAGCTGTCCCATGGGGTAAAATAGTCCACTACAGGTACAGAAGTCACAGGCAGAGCTTATACAGGTTTGCCGGGACCCAACAACTCGGCTACATTGGGCAGACATGTAATTGCCCGGTCCTACAGCAGCGTTAGCACTGAAGATGCCTGCATTCAGCACTCTGTATCATCTATAGAGTATAGACAGAAGCGGTAATAAACTGCTTCTGTCTTCTCCACATGGTCCCGACTGTGTCTGACAGCTGAAGAGGAGACCCAACTCCCTCCTGTTAAATTGCAGGAGCTTGAACCCCTTTCTGCCAGCTGACGGAATAGTACGTCAGCTGGCAGATCCCCTGCTTTGAGGTGGGCTCTGGCGGTAAGCCCACCTCAAAGCCGCGACATGTCAGCTGTTTTGTACAGCTGACATGTGCGCGCAATGAGCGCGAGTGGAATCGCGGTCCGCCCGTGCCCATTAACTAGTTAAATGCCGCCGTCAAGCGCTGACAGCGGCATTTAACTAGCGCTCTCGGCCGCACGGCCGGAAGTGCTCGCACTGCTGACCCCCGTCACATGATCGGGGGTCAGCAGTGCATTGCCATAACAACCAGAGGTCTCCTTGAGACCTCTATGGTTGTTGATGGCCGATTGCTTTGAGCGCCACCCTATGGTCGGCGTTCAAAGCAACCCTGCATTTCTGCTACATAGAGGTGATCTGTGCATCACCTCTATGTAGCAGAGGCGATCGAGTTGTGCATGCTTCTAGCCTCCTATGGAGGCTATTGAAGCATGCCAAAAATTTAAAAAAAAAGTGATTAAAAATATAAAAAAAATAAAAAATATATAAAAGTTCAAATCACCCCCCTTTCGCCCTAATCAAAATAAAACAATTAAAAAAAAATCAAACATACACATATTTGGTATCGCCGCGTTCAGAATCTATCAATAAAAACAAAGGATTAACCTGACCGCTAAATGGCAATGCGATAACGGGCGATCAAAAGAACGTATCTACACCAAAACAGTATCATTAAAAACGCCAGCTCGGCACGCAAAAAATAAGCCCTCACCTGACCCCAGATCACTAAAATTGGAGACGCTACGGGTATCGGAAAATCGCAAATTTTTTTTTTATTTTTTTTTTAAGCAAACTTTGGAATTTTTTTTCACCACTTAGATAAAAAGTAACCTAGACATGTTAGGTGTCTATGAACTCGTAATGACCTGGAGAATCATACTGGCCGGTTAGTTTTAGCATTTGGTGAACCTAGCAAAAAAGCCAAACAAAAAACAAGTGTGAGATTGCACTTTTTTTTGCAATTTCATCACACTTGGAATTTTTTTCCCATTTTCTGTTACATGGCATGGTAAAACCAATGGTATCGATCAAAAGTACATCTCGTCCCGCAAAAATTTAGCTCTCCCATGGCCATATTGATGGAAAATTAAAAAAGTTATGGCTCTGGGAAGGAGGGGAGCAAAAAACGAAGTGAAGGGGTTAATTTACAATGGCTCCAAATCAAAGTGCCATACATTTATGACACTTGGTCGTTATATTGATTAGGTCATCCCCAAGAACCCAATTTTACTTTACAATATGACAGTAATTAACATACAAGTCTGTCTTTGGAAGAAAGTCGTTTCTAAATATATTCAGCGGCCCCACAGATATAGCAAACATAATGGCCAAGTGTGAAGTCAGCAGTGTCATCACTGAGCCACCACATCATCCCCTATTAGCATTATATACCTTCTGCCATTGTGACGCCATTACAGCAGTCACATCGGCGGTTCTACATGAGACCATGTGGAATCACAGATTGTCTCTAGAATCCGCGTGCGTGCAGAATAGATATGACGGTGATGGACAGGTATGTATTGATGACAGGACAGAAGAATACTGTGCCCGTCGTATGTCTTTCCTGATTTTCTGTCATTTATTGTCTTTGTTCAGCCACCTGGAAACATGAGAATCAATATATCCTGAATGTCACTACATTCTCCAATATTGTCCCTCGTACTCCTATAACCACATGCTATCCTACATTACTACTAAAACTATGAGAAAAAATACAAACAATATACGTAAAGAGAATATGTATCCCATCCCTCGTCTCACCAATCAGTTCTGGTCTGCAGCAGAAGCCTCCCCCCACTGCTCTGCATATGCAGAACACATACATACAATCTGTGTTCTATTAATTTATGAAAGAACAATTAATACTTACTCTTTAAGTGCGTGTAATCAGCATTAAAAGAAATTTGCAATTGGTTTTCCACTATTTAGTTCTGTAGTCTCTGTGTACATTGCCTAATTCTAGCTATACAATGAGTCAGTCAGTCCGCACTGATGGTTTAATGGAGAGCTTGTAACTCTTTTATCCGTCTTTCTCTGAGCTCCTTTTAGCTAATTTATGACCACAGATCACATCAAAGTTGAATGTATAGGAAAAGAAAAAGCTTGTAAAAGACAAACGTTGCACAGTTTGTAAAGAAACCCAGATCCCCCCCCCCAAAAAAAAAAGTCCCCTAAAGTGGACAACCGTTTTAACCCCTTTCTGATATCGGGTGTAACAGTACACCGACGTTGGACTTCTCTCCCTCAGCACCGGAGCCCGCACCGTTCCGGGTACATGACAGCTGATATATACATGGCAAAAGCCGCGGGTGAAATCATGATCCACCCGCGGCTGTTAACTAGTTAAATGCCGCTGTCAATCTCTGACAGCGGCATGTTACTCGCGGTTCCGGCAAGCACGCTGGAAATCCCGCCCATTTATGACCCCGTCACGTGATCGTGGGTCACCGATGGGTTGGAGTGACAAGCAGATGTCTCCAGCAGACCTCTATGGTTGTCATAGCCGGATTGCTATGAGTGCCGCCCAGTGGTCGGCGCTCATAGCAAGTGAGCATTTCTGCTACATACAGGCGATCTGGTCATCGCCTGTATGTAGCAGAGCCGATCAAAGTACTGCAGCTTCTAGTCTCCCATGGAGACTATTGAAGCATGCCAAAAGTAAAAAAAAAGTTTTTAAAAATGTTAAAAAACATAAAAGTTCAAATCACCCCCCATTTTGCCCCATTCAAAATAAAACAATAAAAAAAATATATACGCATATTTGGTATCATGTGTTCAGAATCGCCCAATCTATCAATATAAAAAAAAATAATTACTGCACGAAAAAGCCGAAGACTGCTGAGTGCAGTGAATACCGGCAGAAGGTAATGAGCGGCCCCGGAAGCAGATGCGGCTGGGAGACAGCGGGAAGGGAGGGGGCGTCGCTGGACAGGTAAGTATAATTATAAAGGACAGGCCGGAGCGAGCCGTCCCCTCCCCCCACGGCCTAAACGAAGGCCAGCATGACAATGGGTTGGAGAGGAGGGGGTGGGGCTGAAGAGGTTAATTACATTAGGGGTGGGGGCTAGTGGTGGAGGGGTTGGAGAAGTGTCAGGGGGCGGGGGGCGGCCAGTTCCCGCTCACCTTCACAAGAAGCATCCCTCCCTCCCGCCCTTTATTTTGTGGTTCTGTGGGGTTACATTACTCGCGGTGAGCGGGTAGTTATAGTACTCGTATATGGTTCTTTTTGGGTCATTGCGGCCGGGGCGGCAGGGGGGAGTCCTTGGAGTTGGTGGAAATTGGTTTGGGGGGTCCATCGGTATACGGCTCCTCTGTTTTGGAGTTTTGTTTAATAAACAGGCTGCTGTGGCCTACATAATTCCAAAGAAACACCTGTCTCTGTTTTAATTGGGAAAAATGGGTTTGGGTGGTCGTGTTGGGACAAAAGGTAAGGGATTGAAAGGGTGTGAGCAGGAGGTATTACCCTCTTTCCCATGAAGCGTCTTCGACAATACCAGGGTCATGTTTATTATTAATTTTTAGGTTTTTTTACAGCCCTAACTGGACCCGAACTGTAACATGGGTATCCCCCATCCTTAGCCATAAGTCTTAAAAGGGATTTTTTATGATCTTTTTAATATGAAGGCAGCATGGCGTTCTGCTGATCATCATGGGTCTCCCTGCATCTGGTGAATTCCCAGTAATGTAATAAGCTACGAGCGAGAGCTGCTCTTTTTTTAGTAGATTTTCACTTTGGTTAAATAGAGATTTCCCACATAGAAGACCCTCCAGTAGACAGAGACCACCAACAAGTAACCAAATGCCCAATAGAACTTACGAACAATCCTTTGTCTCAGTGAAACAAGTTAATTTTAAATGATTTTTTCAATTAAAGATGAAAATTATCTCTTCAGAGAGGAAGAGGACATGTCCTCACCTTGACATGTCATTCTTCGCAAGGAGAAACGTTAACCCTTGGATCACGGTCAGATGCCTCTCACCTAGCAAAAACAGAACTCATACTTTGTGTTTCAGGGTACTGCCACTTGTCAGTGCAGTGTCTGCAAATTGAGATGTGACAAGGCTCGTTATAGGGTTGTTATTGACTTCTAGGATTGCTTCTTCCAATAGGTGGCACTAGAGGTCTAGATATCACCCACCTATTAATAAGTCCGATCGCTATCACTCAAAGGGAGATCCTGACCCTATTTTCACTCACTTATCCAATTCAAGGTTATTGCCAACATTGGAAATTGATGGCCAGTCCAACTACTGGGAACCTCAACATGCCAAAAAGGGGCGGTGAAGTGCCCTATTGGAATGGAGAGGAGGCTTTCTCTAGCCCATGTGTTGCCACAGTTCCTTTCTAGTGGCATTTGAGAGCCCCATTCATAAGTTTGGTCCAGGTCCCAGCTGTCGGACCCACCAATCAAAAAGTTATATATGGATAAGTAGTAAGTATCAGTGCCATTAAGAACCCAATAGAGTGATGGTTGATCATGCTTGACGCTACACAGATACTCATCATGTACAGGACTGACAAGGATGGTGTTGTACTCCGCTATCTCCGCCAGTCTTATATAGAACTAGCATGGCTGAGTAAGAGGGGATCACCATAATGACCCTTTAACAAACCTTGAGGCCAAACTAGAAACTCCATTTACAGACACTTGTTTCTGGATGCTTCCCCCTCATCAGTTTAAAGCGGAAGAATTGTTATGGCTGAGTAAGAGGAGATCACCATAATGACCCTTTAACGAGCCTTGCCACATAATTTAAGATTAGAAGCCAAACTAGAAACTCCATTTACAGACACATGTTTCTGAATGTTTGCCCCTCATCAGTTTAAAGCGGAAGAATTGTTACGGCTGAGTAAGAGGAGATCAACATAATGATCCTTTAACGAGCCTTGCCACATAATTTGACATTAGGTGCCAAACTAGAAACTCCACTTACAGACACATGTTTCTGAATGTTTGCCCCTCATCAGTCCAAAGTCGGAGAATAGGTTTGGCTGGGTGAAAGGCCTCTGACTGGAAATCTAAGGGGTGAGGTTGCTCTTCATAGAGAGTGCCAAGTCTTCAGAAGAAGCCAGAGGAGCAAAGCATTGCCTATAAGTCTCCTTACACCAACGGGGCACTTATCATAAGGGGAAACTATCCCTTACAGCAAACAAATACTCTTTGATTTTGATTTTTTACTATACACAGACATGAGAAAATGATCTGATAACGTGGGTAATTATAAACTCGGTAACTTCACAGTATGACCCTGGCGAGACCCCGGTACTGAAATATTCAGAGTCACTGATACTCTCATGGTGTGTGAAAGACTTCTGTCGCTTGTACGCTACAGCGTGCATGAAAAAAATAATAATGTACTAAAATCAGCAGTAAAATACCCATCCAGCAGCAGATAACTTATCTGTAATGCTTTACTATGTGGATCAGCTGTAAATGCACTGGAAAACAATGATAGTGCATAAAATGAACATAGCGTTCCCATGTGTCAGTAACGCAGAGAATATTCCGTGTAAACACGCTAATCATCCCTTATTTGCTCTCCTTACCGTCCCTCCCATAGACATTTGACACCTGGCTCCTTAACAAGGTACCTGTCACCGGTGAGAGACAGATTGTCACTTGCACATTGTGCTCATATGCTCAGCGCAAGCAGCTAATGTGGAGAGACGGCAAGCTGGCAAAATGGTCTGATTAATACTGAAAGGTAAGGGACACACGATCCTCGGAGAATAGGACGGGTATTTTTATCTCTGCACACAGCGCCATCCATTTGCATATGATAAGTATAGATATCTAAATTTATTAGAAACCGCGAAATACAAGGAAATAACGCAAGTTGTAGCCCCCGATACATTCGCTGCTATTAGGATTTTGCTTTCTGCTTTTTTTTTTTTTTCCCCTTTAGCATTTTATATGAAAATGCCATTCATTCAATTAAAAGTTGACATTTTCAGACTCATTTCTTTTCTTCCTCGTAATATAAATTCATCAGCTTTCCAGTTCCAGCATAATCTGCTATTATATAATTAATAAAATATATAAATATTAATGAAGCGGTAAAGAGGCTTACCTTCAGCGCTCCATCCCCGAACATTATTTAGGATGGGTATCACTCGCTGTTTTTGAAGTTACTGCTATATTTTGAGATTAAGCGAGTTGTATTTTTTTAAAGGGGCAATGCTTAGACCCTGCTCTTATACTTAAGGGGGGGGAGGGGTTTGGGGGAAAAAAAATACATCCCATGGCTGCAATTTTGTTTAAAAAAACAACTTTGCTTTATTCACCATCCCCGGGTCCAAGGATGAGTCTCCTCGTGGTGTCTGATATTGTATTCAGCACTGACATCACGCCGTCAACATTGATCAACATGACGTCAGCCCTGCAGAAAACAACAGACACCGGGAGTACGGGGGAGTCCGGAGAGATATCAGTCAGCCAATCAATTGTCCAGCTGATGTCTTGCTTCTGGACTCGAACCCTTGTTCCTGTGGTCAGCATCTCTTTTCGCTGAGACACAACTGATAGACCTTTTATTTGGCTGTTTTAGTTCTGTTATCTTTGTTTCTGTTGGTTTTGGGTAAAAGGCGTTTTTCATTTACTCTGTTTGTCCTTCCTATCACCTTTCGAGTGCAGCTTTTAGTATTTATTTTTAGTTATTTATTTTACTCACTTATATAGCATCATTAATTCCACAGTGCTTTACAGACATTATGTTCTCCTACTGGTGTTTCCTGCTGGAGATAGACTTTGTTAGATTCGTTCTCTGTGCTGTAGTTTGTGTTGGTTGTCGTTGCTTTGTGTGTGATTCCTTTTCTTCTTAGGATTGCTAAAATAGCCGTTCCCTAAGAACTGATGAGGGCATTCAGGGTAAGCAGCCGTTGAGGGGAAGAGCTGCTAAGTACGTTCAGGGTAAGCAGCCATCGAAGGGAAGAGCTGCTAAGGACATTCAGGGTAAGCAGCCGTGGAGGGGAAGAGCTGCTAAGGACATTAAGGGTAAGCAGCCGTCGAAGGGAAGAGCTGCTAAGGACATTCAGGGTAAGCAGCCGTGGAGGGGAAGAGCTGCTAAGGACATTAATGGTAAGCAGCCGTCGAGGGGAAGAGCTGCCTAAGGCTTCACACAAGGTCCTCTCTTTCTCTCTATATGCTGCTGTGCCTGCGGATGTAATGGTGGACAGGTGACCTGAAATCTCCTGCCCGCTGGTTTCTGCTGTGGGGCATACAGTTACCCCCACAACCTCGGGATTCCAGCCACCGGTTTCTTGCGCTGATTCTGGAGTGAGCTCAGTCGCAGATCCACTCCCAGTATCTTTCCTCTTCTTTTCTTCTTCTCCCTTCACAGTCTCTCACAGACTGCTCTGTCAGGAGCTGCAGAACCTCATGTCTGCACATCCCCAGCTCTTCTCTAGTCTGACTTCCTAACTCCTCCTCCAGCCAGAATATATAGGGAAGCCACCCACAAACTGGATCAGAGCTCTCCCTTCTGGCCTGGAGTCAGAACAGTGTTGTGTGTACGTGTCACCTGTTAAAGGGATCTTCTTTACTTTCAGGCATGGTATCACCCTCCTGTGAGGAAGGCAATACCACTGCAACAACCGGCTTCCGGGGTGTTACATAAGCAGCCATTGAGGGGGGAGAGCTGCTAAGGGCATTCAGGGTAAGCAGCCATCGCTGGGGAAGAGCTGCTAAAGACATTCAGGGCAAGCAGCCTTTGAATGTAGGTGCCATTGTGTTTCCTTAGGACAAGAAGCAGGGTGCACTAAAATGTAATGTATTAAATATATGGGTGCTACATCCAGTAGTAGAGCACAATGCACTATAGTAAGAAGAAAATAAGAAACTACAAAAAGATGTGCTCACTCAGAATTATCTAACAGATATACACCAGGGGATTTGAGCACTAGCCAGTATATGCCGGGATATTCGTGTTGCATCAGATGCCTGCATGCTCTGCATGTTTCTGCCACAGTTTTGGAGCTTCTCCTTATCAGCATTTGTGATAGGGTATACACCTCAGTAGTGTCCCCATTATTTAGGAAGCCTCATATACCTCCCCTAACTGCGGAATTTAATTGCTGATTTTGCACACCATGTTGTTATGAGCAATTGGACCTGTGCTATTGGTTTTACTTGTTTTTATATGTACGGTATGTTTCTTGTTTGCCAATAAAAATATTTTTGTATATTTGTTAGATAATTTTGAGTGTGTACATCATTTTGTAGTTTCTTTTTTCTTTTTACCATAGTGCGTTGCATTTCCTTAGGGTGCCAACCTCTGGGGTCAGGTTTTCCTTGTCTGAACAGGAACCTATAAGGTTCAGGTGTTTGTCTTCCTGGATTGTTCACTACCCATGTGAATGTGCTTTGGCAGTCATAACAGCTGACAGCAATGTGTATGGGAGCTGTCAGCTGAAGGACGCTTTGGCTGATCGCGGACTACCACAAGTAATGTACTGACGGCTGTGTCCTCTGATGGAAATGTAGTAGCAGATGGCACCTATTCAAAGTGTAACATGGAAATGGCCAAATGGTCCCCTTTACAGGAAAGAAATCACAGACTGATATGGAATTCTTTACTAGCTAAGATCTGTTTTTCACAGGTAATCAAAATTACAAAAAAAATTGAAAGTAAGATTTACAATTAAAAAGGGGTTAGCTAAAGATATGAGATAAAAAGATGTGGATATGGAGATCTCTAAAAATAAGAGAGATCTGACCTGCTGAAAAGATTGCAGTATGTCAGTCACAATTTTGTCTCACATTTATGGATTTCTTGCCCATGCAGATCAGAGAATATTGTACATCAATAATAATTAACAAAAGCAAACTAAGAACAATCGTTGGTAATCTAAGACCTATAGACTTTACCTAGAAAACATGTATAAAGAATATTCCAGTAATGTTTGACCTAACTTGTTCCTTTAGCTGAAATTCACAAAACAAGATTTTATAAAGCTGGCATGTAGCAAGTAATACGACATATCGGTAAATTATCTTTATTGGTTCAAACAAAAGAACTTTACTTCTTCCATCGTCATACAACAGTTGGATAACATGCTTGATGGTCACAAATCTCATATAGGGCACAAGAGCTTGGCGGTTGCAGCCTTGCTGATTGATAGCGCTGGCTTGCGTAAGCTTTCTGTGCACGCAGTGCTGGTTTCAAGCTGTCAATCGCAAAGTCATGCTAAACCAGTAATCGGAACGGAGCCATCAGCCTCTCGGCAATACCAAGGCTGCACCGTGCACCATAGTTAACATAATTGATCCAACTCCAGTTTCTGCAGAACAGAGGAAACAATTAGAACACAAAAAAAATTTGATTTTTTATTGTTTTTACACTGTGTGCACAATTATTAGCAATTAGTACTTTTGATGATTCATTCTATTATTGAACAACTACAGAGCTGTCAGTCAATCCAAAAGGTTAATAACCCTGAAACCTGAATATTTAAAAAAGTAAAGGTAAGGTTTTGTCTCTTAGGAGAATATCTCCGTGTGCAGAATAATTTCCAACTGAATGCGAAATGTAAATTTTCCATCTCAATTGATCTGTTAAAGTGACAATAATAACGGAACAACTCAACATATACAAAAATCCATTTCTGACATTTCCATGAAAATATCAGTCACCAATATCGCTCCCTTCTTTGCAACAACAGTCATAAGCTCCGTTCATGGAGTCTGTCTAGTTTTTTTTAATCTGTTGATGATCCACTTTTTGGGTAGCACCAGCTATTTTCTTTAACTGAAAGATCGTGATTAAGAAGGGCTTACAAGTCTTCAGTAGTGTTTTCGTCATGTAAGGAAGTGGTCAGGTCATAATTCTCCATCTTTAAAGTCTTTCTTTGCCCCGTGTGGGTGGAGACTTTGATGCTACGATGAAGCATTGTCCTGCAGAAAAATCATGGTTTTCTTGATACCCCAATACTGAGCTGCTGCTGCCGTATGTGTCCCTATTACTGCCCCTGATACCTCAATACTGAGCCGCTGCTGCCGTATGTGTCCTTATTACTGCACCTGATACCCCAATACTGAGCCTCTGCTGCCGTATGTGTCCCTATTACTGCACCTGATACCCCAATACTGAGCTGCTGCTGCCGTATGTGTCCCTATTACTGCACCTGATACCCCAATACTAAGCTGCCGCTGCTGCCGTATGTGTCCTTATTACTGCACCTGATACCCCAATACTGAGCTGCTGCTGCCGTATGTGTCCCTATTACTGCACCTGATACCCCAATACTGAGCCGCTGCTGCCGTATGTGTCCCTATTACTGCACCTGATACCCCAATACTGAGCCGCGGCTGCCGTATGTGTCCCTATTACTGCACCTTATACCCCAATACTGAGCCGCTGCTGCCGTATGTGTCCTTATTACTACCCCTGATACCCTAACACTGAGCCGCTGCTGCCGTATGTGTCCCTATTACTGCCCCTGATACCTCAATACTGAGCCGCTGCTGCCGTATGTGTCCTTATTACTGCACCTGATACTCCAATACTGAGCCTCTGCTGCCGTATGTGTCCCTATTACTGCACCTGATACCCCAATACTGAGCTGCCGCTGCTGCCGTATGTGTCCTTATTACTGCACCTGATACCCCAATACTGAGCTGCTGCTGCCGTATGTGTCCCTATTACTGCACCTGATATCCCAATACTGAGCCGCTGCTGCCGTATGTGTCCTTATTACTGCACCTGATACCCCAATACTGAGCCGCTGCTGCCGTATGTGTCCTTATTACTGCACCTGATACCCCAATACTGAGCCGCTGCTGCCGTATGTGTCCCTATTACTGCACCTGATACCCCAATACTGAGCCGCTGCTGCCATATGTGACCCTATTACTGCACCTGATACCCCAATACTGAGCCGCGGCTGCCGTATGTGTCCCTATTACTGCACCTTATACCCCAATACTGAGCCGCTGCTGCCGTATGTGTCCTTATTACTACCCCTGATACCCTAACACTGAGCCGCTGCTGCCGTATGTGACCCTATTACTGCACCTGATACCCCAATACTGAGCCGCTGCTGCCGTATGTGTCCTTATTACTGCACCTGATACCCCAATACTGAGCCGCTGCTGCCGTATGTGTCCCTATTACTGCACCTGATACCCCAATACTGAGCCGCTGTTGCCATATGTGACCCTATTACTGCACCTGATGCCCCAATACTGAGCCGCTGCTGCCGTATGTGTCCCTATTACTGAACCTGATACTCCGATACTGAGCCGCTGCTTCCGTATGTGTCCCTATTACTGCCCCTGATACCCCAATACTGAGCTGCTGCTGCCGTATGTGTCCCTATTACTGCCCCTGATACCTCAATACTGAGCCGCTGCTGCCGTATGTGTCCTTATTACTGCACCTGATACCCCAATACTGAGCCTCTGCTGCCGTATGTGTCCCTATTAGTGCACCTGATACCCCAATACTGAGCTGCTGCTGCTGCCGTATGTGTCCCTATTACTGCCCCTGATATCCCAATACTGAGCCTCTGCTGCCGTATGTGTCCCTATTACTGCCCCTGATATCCCAATACTGAGCCGCTGCTGCCGTATGTGTCCCTATTACTGCCCCTGATCCCCCAATACTGAGCCGCTGCTGCTGTATGTGTCCCTATTACTGCACCTGATACCCCAATACTGAGCCGCTGCTTCCGTATGTGTCCCTATTACTGCCCCTGATACCACAATACTGAGCTGCTCCTGCCGTATGTGTCCCTATTACTGCACCTGATACCCCAATACTGAGCCGCTGCTGCCGTATGTGACCCTATTACTGCACCTGATACCCCAATACTGAGCCGCTGCTGCCGTATGTGTCCCTATTACTGCACCTTATACCCCAATACTGAGCCGCTGCTGCCGTATGTGTCCTTATTACTACCCCTGATACCCTAACACTGAGCCGCTGCTGCCGTGTGTCCCTATTACTGCACCTGATACCCCAATACTGAGCCGCTGCTGCCGTATGTGACCCTATTACTGCACCTGATACCCCAATACTGAGCCGCTGCTGCCGTATGTGTCCTTATTACTGCACCTGATACCCCAATACTGAGCCGCTGCTGCCGTATGTGTCCCTATTACTGCACCTGATACCCCAATACTGAGCCGCTGTTGCCGTATGTGACCCTATTACTGCACCTGATGCCCCAATACTGAGCCGCTGCTGCCGTATGTGTCCCTATTACTGCACCTGATACTCCGATACTGAGCCGCTGCTCCCGTATGTGTCCCTATTACTGCCCCTGATACCCCAATACTGAGCTGCTGCTGCCGTATGTGTCCCTATTACTGCCCCTGATACCTCAATACTGAGCCGCTGCTGCCGTATGTGTCCTTATTACTGCACCTGATACCCCAATACTGAGCTGCTGCTGCCGTATGTGTCCCTATTAGTGCACCTGATACCCCAATACTGAGCTGCTGCTGCTGCCGTATGTGTCCCTATTACTGCCCCTGATATCCCAATACTGAGCCTCTGCTGCCGTATGTGTCCCTATTACTGCCCCTGATATCCCAATACTGAGCCTCTGCTGCCGTATGTGTCCCTATTACTGCCCCTGATATCCCAATACTGAGCCGCTGCTGCCGTATGTGTCCCTATTACTGCCCCTGATCCCCCAATACTGAGCCGCTGCTGCTGTATGTGTCCCTATTACTGCACCTGATACCCCAATACTGAGCCGCTGCTTCCGTATGTGTCCCTATTACTGCCCCTAATACCCCAATACTGAGCTGCTGCTGCCGTATGTGTCCCTATTACTGCACCTGATACCCCAATACTGAGCCGCTGCTGCCGTATGTGACCCTATTACTGCACCTGATACCCCAATACTGAGCCGCTGCTGCAGTATGCGTCCCTATTACTGCACCTTATACCCCAATACTGAGCCGCTGCTGCCGTATGTGTCCTTATTACTACCCCTGATACCCTAACACTGAGCCGCTGCTGCCGTATGTGTCCCTATTACTGCACCTGATACCCCAATACTGAGCCGCTGCTGCCGTATGTGACCCTATTACTGCACCTGATACCCCAATACTGAGCCGCTGCTGCCATATGTGTCCCTATTACTGCCCCTGATACCCCAATACTGAGCCGCTGCTGCCGTATGTGTCCTTATTACTGCACCTGATACCCCAATACTGAGCCGCTGCTGCCGTATGTGTCCCTATTACTGCACCTGATACCCCAATACTGAGCCGCTGTTGCCGTATGTGACCCTATTACTGCACCTGATGCCCCAATACTGAGCCGCTGCTGCCGTATGTGTCCCTATTACTGCACCTGATACTCCGATACTGAGCCGCTGCTTCCGTATGTGTCCCTATTACTGCCCCTGATACCCCAATACTGAGCTGCTGCTGCCGTATGTGTCCGTATTACTGCCCCTGATACCTCAATACTGAGCCACTGCTGCCGTATGTGTCCTTATTACTGCACCTGATACCCCAATACTGAGCCTCTGCTGCCGTATGTGTCCCTATTAGTGCACCTGATACCCCAATACTGAGCTGCTGCTGCTGCCGTATGTGTCCCTATTACTGCCCCTGATATCCCAATACTGAGCCTCTGCTGCCGTATGTGTCCCTATTACTGCCCCTGATATCCCAATACTGAGCCGCTGCTGCCGTATGTGTCCCTATTACTGCCCCTGATCCCCCAATACTGAGCCGCTGCTGCTGTATGTGTCCCTATTACTGCACCTGATACCCCAATACTGAGCCGCTGCTTCCGTATGTGTCCCTATTACTGCCCCTGATACCCCAATACTGAGCTGCCGCTGCTGCCGTATGTGTCCCTATTACTGCCCCTGATACCTCAATACTGAGCCGCTGCTGCCGTATGTGTCCTTATTACTGCACCTGATACCCCAATACTGAGCCGCTGCTGCCGTATGTGCCCCTATTACTGCACCTGATACCCCAATACTGAGCTGCTGCTGCTGCCGTATGTGTCCCTATTACTGCCCCTGATATCCCAATACTGAGCCTCTGCTGCCGTATGTGTCCCTATTACTGCACCTGATACCCCAATACTGAGCCTCTGCTGCTGTATATGTCCCTATTACTGCCCCTGATACCCCAATACTGAGCCGCTGCTTCCGTATGTGTCCCTATTACTGCCCCTGATACCCCAATACTGAGCTGCTGCTGCCGTATGTGTCCCTATTACTGCCCCTGATACCTCAATACTGAGCCGCTGCTGCTGTATGTGTCCTTATTACTGCACCTGATACCCCAATACTGAGCCTCTGCTGCCGTATGTGTCCCTATTACTGCCCCTGATACCCTAATACTGAGCCACTGCTGCCGTATGTGCCCCTATTACTGCACCGGATACCCCAATACTGAGCCTCTGCTGCCGTATGTGCCCCTATTACTGCACCTGATACCCCAATACTGAGTCTCTGCTGCTATATGTGTCCCTATTACTGCACCTGATACCCCAATACTGAGCCGCTGCTGCCATTTGTGTCCCTATTACTGCACCTGATACCCCAATACTGAACCGCTGCTGCAGTATGTGCCCCTATTACTGCCCCTGATATCCCAATACTGAGCCGTTGCTGCCATATGTGTCCCTATTACTGCCCCTGATACCCCAATACTGAGCCGCTGCTACCGTATGTGTCCCTATTACTGCACCTGATACCCCAATACTGAGCTGCTGCTGCCATATGTGACCCTATTACTGCCCCTGATACCCCAATACTGAGCCGCTGCTGCCATATGTGTCTCTATTACTGCCCCTGATACTCCAATACTGAGCCGCTGCTGCCGTATGTGTCCCTATTACTGCACCTGATACCCCAATACTGAGCCGCTGCTGCCGTATATGACCCTATTACTGCACCTGATACCCCAATACTGAGCCGTTGCTGCCGTATGAGTCCCTATTACTGCACCTGATACCCCAATACTGAGCTTCTGCCGTATGTGTCCCTATTACTGCCCGACGTCAGACGACAACACTGACAAGGGGATGATGGGAGAAGGAGCGCAGCGCTCCGTCTCGCATCACTGCAATCAGCTGTATTAGCTAAATGCCAGTACAGCTGATCTTCCGATGACAGCAGGGGCCCCATAGCGACAGAGCAGGGAGATCGATTCTCCCTTCTGTGCCGCTGAATGTAACTGTATCGGCGCGCTGCTCGCGCCAATACAGTTACAGTAGCATAGCTCCGAGTGGGCCCCCTCAAAGCACCGGGCACCCACTGCCCCCCCCCCCCCCCCGGTAGCTATGCTACTGCTTTGAGTCCATCTTCAACCTGAAAAGGTCCATCTAGCTCTTCATTAATAATACCAGCCCATCTGCGAGCACTGAACACCGTGTACTTCTGTGTCTTGCTCAGGGCTGGTTGGGCTCAGCTTTTTTTCTTCAATAAATTGGTGAACAAGGGATAGTGTGGGGAGTCTTTATTCATGTCACAACACAGCTGTCAGGTGACCCCGAACCATTGGCTCATTCCCTGTCCTTTACACTAGGGGGCGCCCCAGCTTGCCATGTTCTCCAGGATACTTCAGATGGCGAAGATGCCGGGGCCTCCACCCTTGTCTTATGAGTTAGCCTTCCATCTGTTCTCTTCCCCCACCCAGGAGAGAGGGTGCGCTACTGTGCATCATAGTACACCAACCTGACAAACAAGGCAACACAGAGAAGGGTTAACAGAAAACTCCAGGCATACAAAATATTCACTCACATATAACAGAGGAATGCATCGGGGTGTGACACTAAAGGAATAAACAAAAACAGAGAAGGATAAGGAATTACCACACATACAAACCAAGCAACAGTCACCAATAACTCCTCCAACTCTCCTTCTCATATGTGCTCCTCACCCACCATTAGCCATGCAGCAAATGCTAGCTCTGACAAGGATTAGTAACAGAGCCCAGATTATAAAGGGGAAGGGAGTTGCTAACCGAGATCAGCTGTGAACACAGGGATTTCCAACATGGCCAATTAACCCCTGCACTTCCAGAAGAAATAAACACATTTAAAATGAAGGAGAAGTGCTTCTTCTCCGTGCCGGAGTAGGAGCCATCAGACGCTGAGGTCTTCTGGCTCCACACTGTCGTGGTAACCCTGTGACAATTCAAATAAATAATTTTTTGTGTGTTTTAATTTTGTATTCCTGGGTTAGTAGTGTCTGATAGATGCCTCTTTATTACTAAACAAAGTGCTTAATGGCAGCTGTGATTTCTTACAGATCACAGCAGTCATCCACCCCAACTACTATTACCCCAATTGCCATCGCACCAGTGCAATCGGAAGAGTCGGGTAAAGCGCCAGAATAGGAGCATCTGATGTGATTCACTCAGTCTGGGGCGACTGCGGGCTGCTATTTTTAGGCTGAGAAGGAGCCCATAACCATGGACCTTCGCAGCCTGCTAATATAAGCTCTCAGTTGTCTGCTTTACCTGGACTGGTTATCAAAAATAGGGGAAAGCTCACTTTTTTTATTATTATTTATTTATTAGGTTAAGCCAGGCTAAAAACACCTGCGTAAACGCACTTTTTTTTAAAAGCGGATTTACCACATGCAAGTCTATGTGGAAATTCCGCAAAGAAGACTGAGCGTTCCCACAAAAGAAATTGACATGCAACGGCTCAGAAACTCACACTCCAGGTGATTTTACGCAGAGTAAAAAAAAACAGAGTGGGCATGGGATTCCTAGTAATCCCATCCACTGTGCTTGTACTGTCCAACGCAGCGTTTTGGATGCACCAAAAAAAGCGCTGCTCCCAGATCGCTAGTATTACTGGTGGTGGGCGCGCAGCCTACGCTGAACGCTGTGGGGAAGTATCGCCGGGAGCTGTATGTGCCAGTATGCATCTCCCTCAGCTCCAGTCCTGTAGGCATGGTCTGTACTGTGCTGAGACAAAGCTTAATTCATAGGAACCAGCCAAGGGAAAGCTTCTTAATGTCACACTGTGAGGGTGTTCACACTACATTTTTTCTGCTGCTTTATAACATCCATTTTTCAAGTAAAAAATGCTTTAGGAAACTCCCTTTTCTGTTGTAATCATAAAATATCTTTTTTTTTTTGCTTCCTTTTGGCATTTCCTGAGCGTTTTTTGACACCAGTTTTTTTTTAGCATTTTCCTGTTTTTTGTTTGGCTTTTTTTTACATGATTAAGCAATAAAGAAACTGCTAGACTTTGTTTTGCAATGTAAACGCTAAAAAATCCAAAAAAAACTAAAAATCTGTCTTTGCGTTGACTTTTAAGCTAAGTATTGAGCATCTTAACAGTGGAAAATAGCAGAGAAAATTGTGCACTATTTATTTTAAATGCTTAGTGTTTTTTGAAAGCCTAAAGCATTCAAAAAAACTTCAATGTTTTAACATATGAACAGCAAGTCGTGTTTACATAGAAATGAATATGTTCATTTTTTGAGCGGTTTCAGCACTTTTGCAACATTTCCCGTATCAAAAAACGCCAGTAAAAGAAGCAGTGTGAATTTACCCTCAGAAAACAAGACTGTGATGTCCTAAATACAGTGCCCAAGTGTGGTGTGGAAATTAAAGAAAGGTGGAAGGATAAATGAATAGATAGATAGATAGATAGATAGATAGATAGATAGATAGATAGATAGATAGATAGATAGATAGATAGATAATAGATAGATAGATGTATCGTATAAAATACTCATGTTTATTGTAAAATACTTATTTCTTCATGCAGCCTGCAACTATGTGGCAGTGAAAATTGGAGATCTCTGTGGAAAGAAGGAAGATGAGGAACCTCCAATTCCTTATTCATGCCCAATGTCTGCAAAGGCAAAGCCTAGTAAGTATGAACAAATGCAGCATTTTTTCAGAGCACCTACACTCATTATATAGTAGATGGCAAATTAATGACAATAATCAGACCAAGAAAGAAAAGTGGCAGCCCTCACCAATCTTCAGTGCAGGTATTTCTTTATTACATAAATCTTCATGGCACGGGGGTGTATGTACAGAAGAATGTGATAGCTTGAACGACGGCCGTTTCGTGCTGTTGAAGCACCAGACCGGCACGAAACGGCCGTCGTTCAAGCTATCACATTCCTCTGTGCATACACCCCCGTGCCATGAAGATTTATGTAATAAAGAAATACCTGCACTGAAGATTGGTGAGTGCTGCCGCTTTTCTTTCTTGGTCTGATTGTTGCTAGCACTTCTTCACTGGTTCAAGCACCCGAGATCAGTGGGCCAGCTGGAGCCGATTAGCTGGTGTGTTCACAGCGTGCAAGTTTGGTGGTGCAGTCAGCTTTTTTCTTCGTTTTGTTTACAAATTAATGACAATATTGGCTAGTTAAGAGCAGAGTTATCGCTTATGGAAAGAGCTAAACAAGGGTAAGCTATGACCCGGTGGAAAGTTGGCTTCCAGAGATGAAACTCCTCTTCTCCACTCCCATCACACAGGCCCAGGTGACCAGACAAAGAATACCAAGTCATATTTACTACATTATTAAATGTTTACATCTTTTACTAAAACAAAAGCAAAAAATCGGGCTAGCATACTTGTTGGCATAAGTACGATGTGTAGGTAAAAGCCATCCCACGGCGACAAGGTGTACCCAATCAGGAAGGTCCCTAACTCTAGTAACCCAAACCACCATGTGCCCACAGGCCTCAAAATGGGAGGTGGGCAGAGCAGCACCTGGGCCTGTCTGTGTTTTGTTTTGCACCCTATGTTTTCTCCGTGTATTACTATTATTTAGTTATTTATTGCAGGATATCGATGTAGTGTTTATTCTAGGTTTTGTCTTTTATTATAAACTGCTTGATTACAGCAGCCATGCGGTCAGGAAAAGTTCAAGTGTCTACTGAGATTCTTGGCTTCCTCAAGACCCCAGAGCTGTCTGACATATTATTATAAAAGGTCAGACAGCAAAAAACTGGCAGCCGGTGGAACATAGAAATGGTGAAAATGAAAATATACAATCTAAGTCCAGCATCCGATCTGACAGTTCATAGTAAACTAAGAGTCAGGTTCCCAGAGGCGCGCTGGGTCTCGTGCGGTGGGAATGGGTGGAGCTTCAGAGTTCAGTGTCAGGTGGACGGTGAAAAATATTATGTTCTTCTCTTGGTGGTTAGTTGTGTAGTTATAAGTTCATCACTTAGAGTATGTGCACATGATGTCTTTTGGACAGAGATGTACCCCCCAAGTTTTTATGCCTGCTGTGTTTTCCTTGAAGCATCGTTTTTTCATCCATGCACTCTTTTTTGTTGTTGTTTTTTTCCTTCTTTTTATGAAATAGAGATCAGCTTCCAAGGGGAACCATCTGAAGAATGGTCAGGTTACTCCTTTTAACACTATGCGACTATGTAAATATGAAGCGGTTAACCCCTTCCCGACACGTAGGCGTCATGAAAGTCGGTGCCAATCCGACCTGTGACGCATATGCTGTGTCACAGAAAGATCGCGTCCCTGCAGATCGGGTGAAAGGGTTAACTCCCATTTCACCCGATCTGCAGGGACAGGGGGAGTGGTAGTTTAGCCCAGGGGGGGTGGCTTCACCCCCCCGTGGCTACGATCGCTCTGATTTGCTGTTGAAAGTGAAACTGCCAATCAGAGCGATTTGTAATATTTCACCTAAAAAACTGGTGAAATATTACAATCCAGCCATGGCCGATGCTGCAATATCATCGGCCATGGCTGGAAATACTAATGTGCACCCACCCCACCGATCGACCCCCCAGCCCCCGATCTGTGCAGCGCTCCCCTCCGTCCTGTGCTCCGCTCCCCCGTCCTCCTGTCCGCTCCCCCCGTGCTCCAATCACACCCCCCGTGCTCCAATGAAACCCCCCCGTGCTCCGATCCCCCCCCCGCACAGCGATCCCCCCCGTGCTCCGATCCACCCCCCTGCACAGCGATCCCCCACCCCGTGCTCCAATCCACCCGCACGCACACCGACCCTCATCCATGCTCCGACGCCCCCCCCCCCTGTGCTCCGACGCCTCCCCCCCGTGCTCCGACGCCCCCCCCCCGTGCCCTGATCTCCCCCCCCTTATACTTACCGAGCCTGCCGGTGTCCGTCTTCTTTCCCGGGCGCCGCCATCTTCCAAAATGGCGGGTGCATGTGCAGTGCGCCCGCCGAATCTGCCGGCCGGCAGATTCGTTCCAGAGTGAATTTTGATCACTGAGATATAACCTATCTCAGTGATCAAAATTTAAAAAAATAGTAAATGACCCCCCCTTTGTCACCCCCATAGGTAGGGACAATAAAAAAAATAAATAAATTTTTTTTTCCACTAACGTTGGGGTAAGAACTAGGGTTAGGGTTAGGGTTAGGGTTAGGGGTAGGGTTAGGGTTAGGGGTAGGGTTAGGGGTAGGGTTAGGGGTAGGGTTAGGGGTAGGGTTAGGGGTAGGGGTAGGGTTAGGGTTAGGGGTAGGGTTAGGGGTAGGGGTAGGGGTAGGGTTAGGGTTCGGGATGTGCACACATATTCTGGTCCTCTGCGGATTTTTCCGCAGAGGATTTGATAAATCCGCAGTGCTAAACCGCTATGGATTTACCGCGGTTTTTCTGCGCATTTCACTGCGGTTTTACAACTGCGATTTTCTATTGGAGCAGTTGTAAAACCACTGCGGAATCCGCAGAAAGAAGTGACATGCTGCGGAATGTAAACCGCTGCGTTTCCGTGCAATTTTTCCGCAGCATGTGTACAGCGATTTTTGTTTCCCATAGGTTTACATTGAACTGTAAACTCATGGGAAACTGCTGCGGATCCGCAGTGTTTTCCGCAGCGTGTGCACATACCTTTAGAATTAGGCTATGTGCACACGGTGCGGATTTGGCTGCGGATTCGCAGCAGTGTTCCATCAGGTTTACAGTACCATGTAAACATATGGAAAACCTAATCCGCTGTGCCCATGGTGCGGAAAATACCGCGCGGAAACGCTGTGTTGTATTTTCCGCAGCATGTCAATTCTTTGTGCGGATTCCGCAGCGTTTTACACCTGTTCCTCAATAGGAATCCACAGGTGAAATCCGCACAAAAAACACTGGAAATCCGCGGTAAATCCGCAGGTAAAACGCAGTGCATTTTACCCGCGGATTTTTCAAAAATGGTGCTGAAAAATCTCATACGAATCCGCAACGTTGGCACATAGCCTTAGGGTTAGGGTTGGGTTGGAATTAGGGTTGTGGTTAGGGGTGTGTTGGGGTTAGGGGTGTGTTGGGGTTAGGGTTGTGATTAGGGTTATGGCTACAGTTGGGATAAGGTTTAGGGGTGTGTTGGAGTTAGAATTGAGGGGTTTCCACTGTTTAGGCACATCAGGGGGTCTCCAAACGCAACATGGCGCCACCATTGATTCCAGCCAATCTTGTATTCAAAAAGTCAAATGGTGCTCCCTCACTTCCGAGCCCCGACGTGTGCCCAAACAGTGGTTTACCCCCACATATGGGGTACCAGCATACTCAGGACAAACTGCGCAACAATTACTGGGGTCCAATTTCTCCTATTACCCTTGAGAAAATAAAAAATTGCTTGCTAAAACATCATTTTTGAGGAAAGAAAAATGATTTTTTATTTTCACGGCTCTGCGTTGTAAACGTCTGTGAAGCACTTGGGGGTTCAAAGTGCTCAGCACATATCTAGATAAGTTTCTTGGGGGGTCTAGTTTCCAAAATGGGGTCACTTGTGGGGGGTTTCTACTGTTTAGGCACACCAGGGGCTCTGCAAACGCAACGTGACGTCCGCAGACCATTCCATCAAAGTCTGCATTTCAAAAGTCACTACTTCCCTTCTGAGCCCCGACGTGCGCCCAAACAGTGGTTTACCCCCACACATGGGGTATCGGCGTACTCAGGAGAAACTGGACAACAACTTTTGGGGTCCAATTTCTCCTGTAACCCTTGGGAAAATAAAAAATTCTGGGCTAAAAAATTATTTTTGAGGAAAGAAAACGTATTTATTATTTTCACGGCTCTGCGTTATTAACTTCTGTGAAGCACTTGGGGGTTGAAAGTGCTCACCACATATCTAGATAATTTCATTTCAGGGTCTAGTTTCCGAAATGGGGTGACTTGTGGGGGGTTTCTACTGTTTAGTCACATCAGGGGCTCTGCAAACGCAATGTGACGCCCGTAGAGCATTCCATCAAAGTCTGTATTTCAAAACGTCACTACTTCACTTCCGAGCCCCGGCAAGTGCCCAAATAGTAGTTTACCCCCACATATGGGGTATCACCGTACTCAGGAGAAACTGGACAACAAATATTGTGGTCAAATTTCTCCTGTTACCCTTGGGAAAATTAAAAAATTCTGGGCTAAAAAATTATTTTTGAGGAAAGAAAACGTATTTATTATTTTCACTGCTCTGTGTTATGAACTTCTGTGAAGCACTTGGGGGTTCAAAGTGCTCACCACACATCTAGATAAGTTCCTTGGGGGGTCTAGTTTCCAAAATGGGGTCACTTGTGGGGGGTTTCTACTGTTTAGCCACATCAGGGGCTCTGCAAACACAACGTGACGCCCGCAGAGCATTCCATCAAAGTCTGCATTTCAAAACGTCACTACTTCATTCCGAGCCCCAGCATGTGCCTAAACAGTGGTTTACCCCCACATATGGGGTATCAGCGTACTCAGGAGAAACTGGACAACAACTTCTGGGGTCAAATTTCTCCTGTTACCTTTGGGAAAATAAAAAATTGCGGGCTAAAAAATCATTTTTGAGAAAATAAATTTTTTATTTTATTTTCATGGCTCTGCGTTATAAACTTCTGTGAAGCACTTGAGGGTTCAAAGTGCTCACCACACATCTAGATTAGTTCCTTTGGGGGTCTAGTTTCCAAAATGGGGTCATTTATGGGGGATCTCCAATGTTTAGGCACACAGGGGCTCTCCAAACGCAACATGGTGTCCGCTAATGATTGGAGCTAATTTTCCATTTAAAAAGCCAAATGGCGTGCCTTCCCTTCTGAGCCCTGCCGTGCGCCCAAACAGTAGTTTACCCCCACATATGGGGTATCTGCGTACTCAGGACAAACTGGACAACAACATTTGTGGTCCAATTTCTCCTATTACCATTGGCAAAATAGGAAATTCCAGGCTAAAAAATCATTTTTGAGAAAAGAAAAATTATTTTTTATTTTCATGGCTCTGCATTATAAACTTCTGTGAAGCACCTGGGGGTTTAAAGTGCTCAGTATGCATCTAGATAAGTTCCTTTGGGGGTCTAGTTTCCAAATGGGGTCACTTGTGGGGGAGCTCCATTGCATAGGCACACAGGGGCACTCCAAATGCGACATGGTGTCCGCTAACAATTGGAGCTAATTTTCCATTCAAAAAGTCAAAAGGCGCGCCTTCCCTTCCGAGCCCTGCCTTGTGCCCAAACAGTGGTTTACCCCCACATATGAGGTATCGGCGTACTCGGGAGAAATTGCTCAACAAATTTTAGGATCCATTTTATCCTATTGCCCATGTGAAAATGAAAAAATTGAGGAGAAAAGAAATTTTTTGTGAAAAAAAAGTACTTTTTCATTTTTACGGATCAATTTGTGAAGCACCTGAGGGTTTAAAGTGCTCACTAGGCATCTATATAAGTTCCTTGGGGGGTCCAGTTTCCAAAATGGGGTCACTTGTGTGGGAGCTCCAATGTTTAAGCACACAGGGTCTCTCCAAACGCGACATGGTGTCCGCTAACGATGGAGATAATTTTTCATTCAAAAAGTCAAATGGCGCTCCTTCCCTTCCGAGCCTTACCATGTGCCCAAACAGTGGTTTACCCCCACATGTGAGGTATCGGTGTACTCAGGAGAAATTGCCAAACACATTTTAGAATCCATTTTATCCTGTTGTCCATGTGAAAATGAAAAAATTGAGGCTAAAATAATTTTTTTGTGAAAAAAAAGTACTTTTTCATTTTTACGGATCAATTTGTGAAGCACCTGGGGGTTTAAAGTGCTCACTATGAATCTAGATAAGTTCCTTGGGGCGTCTAGTTTCCAAAATGCGGTCACTTGTGGGGGAGCTCCAATTTTTAGACACACGGGGGCTCTTCAAACGTGACATGGTGTCCGCTAAAGAGTGGAGCCAATTTTTCATTCAAAAAGCCAAACAGTGGTTTACCCCCACATATGAGGTATCAGCGTACTCAGGACAAATTGGACAACAACTTTCGTGGTTCAGTTTCTCTTTTTACCATTCGGAAAATAAAAAAATTGTTGCTGAAAGATCATTTTTGTGACTAAAAAGTTAAATGTTCATTTTTTCCTTTCATGTTGCTTCTGCTGCTGTGAAGCACCTGAAGGGTTAATAAACTTCTTGAATGTGGTTTTGTGCACCTTGAGGGGTGCAGTTTTTAGAATGGTGTCACTTTTGGGTATTTTCAGCCATATAGACCCCTCAAACTGACTTCAAATGTGAGGTGGTCCCTAAAAAAAATGGTTTTGTAAATTTTGTTGTAAAAATGAGAAATCGCTGGTCAAATTTTAACCCTTATAACTTCCTAGCAAAAAAAAATTTTGTTTCCAAAATTGTGCTGATGTAAAGTAGACGTGTGGGAAATGTTATTTATTAACTATTTTGTGTCACATAACTCTCTGGTTTAACAGAATAAAAATTAAAAATGTGAAAATTGCGAAATTTTCAAAATTATCGCCAAATTTCCGTTTTTATCACAAATAAACACAGAATTTATTGACCTAAATTTACCACTAACATGAAGCCCAATATGTCACGAAAAAACAATCTCAGAACCGCTAGGATCCGTTGAAGCGTTCCCGAGTTATTACCTCATAAAGGGACACTGGTCAGAATTGCAAAAAACGGCAAGGTCTTTAAGGTCAAAATAGGCTGGGTCATGAAGGGGTTAAAGGATTTTTCAGGCAGGTTATGGAGCTTTCCTACCTAACTGAAACTTTTTGTGCACCTACCCTAAGGGTTCAGTTGAGGTAAAACATTCAGGTCCCAAATCATGTGTAATGGCTCACCAGATGAGGTGGGTCTGCCACGCCTCTGGTCTGGGTGGCCACATGGACCCCAGGCATTGGTGCAGTTTGCAGAGGACACTTGGAAATGTGGGAACTAGGACTAACTAGAGACCTAGGAACAGATGAACAGATGGAGAGGAACCCAGAAGGGATGGATGCGAGTTGAAACACACTAGTACAAATAATGGAGCACACCAAACAAGTAACCCAAGAGTCTCAATCCAAAGACACAGGAAAGTGTCACTAGACCTTAAATAGGTATAGGGAGATTATGTCATTGATCCACACTGGGCAACCTGCAAAACCCGACGTGGGGCACAACAGAGTGCAGCGGACCTAGGAAAAGGAAGCGGAGCACAGCATACCCAGGACAGGTGTGTGACATCATCATAGCAAATTTTGCCATATTTCTGGCATAAATTGCTTTGACAGGTCAACAGTGCCAGCTTATTAACACCTTCCCAACTAGGGCTGGCTCCCAGGAATGGTGCAGCAGAGAACAACCAGCATTAGACAGGGTAATGATCAGTTGGTACCATTTACTGAAGTTCTGCAAACAGTTCCAGAATTGACTAGTCACATACAGGGTTTTGGTCAGGCCTTCATGGTGAGAGTTCAGTTTCTCTGCTGTGACATAGTGTAGCCTATCTGCTGCTAATTATACCTCTGGTACACAATTCCTTGGACCCCCAGGGTTCCAAGGTAAACAGTTACTGGATCCGTGATCCCTTCCAGGGAGCAGGCAACTTGAATCACTTTGAAACACTTTCTCTTGCAGCAGTTTCCCTGATTCTATGCGCTGCTGAGCTCCAGTGCAAAAGCACACAACTGCTTGTTATATGAAAACTGAGTAGTGTTTCAGTTGAGCACGGACCCTGGAAGTCTCTGTGCTCTAGGGACTGATACCCTCCCTCGGGCCGGTTGTCCTGGCAGGGAGAGCACTCTTCTCTGCCTGTGGACCTCCTTGTTCCTGCCTCTTCCTACATCTTCACTGCTCTGCACATGGCAACCTCTTAGAAGCACCTCCTCCCCCCTGAGGGATCCTGAACACTTCTTGGTTCAGGCAAAAGTGCACAATCTTCCAGTAACGGATCAGGTAAAATGTGTGGATGCAGTTTTTCCCAGCAGAGAAACCAGCCCCCACCATAGCTGGAAATACATATATAAGTATAACACACATGCAGGCATTTTGCGACGCTACAGGCACGGGCACCACAGATGCTTTAGAATCAATATCTCAGTCGACTTTACTTTATTTTACAGATGAACTCCCAGAACAAAACCCAGCACCAGAAGTAAAGAAGACCCCAAAAGAAGATGCCCCAGCTCAGTCATGCAGGTCCTGAGGGTAGTGGCCCCCAGTTGTATCACTGGGCATGGCCACCTTTACCTCCTACACCTGGATCCTTTGCTTCTCATCCTCCTTTATGGTGTCAAAGCTGAAGAATTTACATTTTACCGCCGATGCAATAACTCTCACTTCTTTTCCCGAACCATAGGTTACCTTGTATGACCTTTAATTGTGAAATCTAGCTCAAGATCCAGAGACGTCAATTAATTCCATGTCACTTGTGAGATAATGATCGTTTCCCTTCAAGACATTTCAGGACATTTTCTTCTTAGGCCTAGTTTGGTTAAAAAAAAAAAAAGCCTGAAAGTAAAAGGACACAATCATTATCTCCCCGTCCTGATAATATCAATGTTCAGAGAGAAGATTTTGCTGCAGTCGTCACCTTTAGCTGCATTGTATCATAAGAAACATTGCAACACGACGCAAAAGACAACAGAAATTGCCAACGCTTTAGTAGGAAGGAAGCAAAGCATGGCTGCGACTAACTGGAAAAGACAAGTATTTTGTCAACACCGCCACTGGGGTTAATTGCAGGACACAGCAAGTACAGAGATGGATGACAGCGGCATCCAAAACCTTCTTCCCGGGAGGAAGATGTTGCTTGAAATTAACCTGTTCTGTTGACCTTAGTGAAAAAGATTCTGTGTTTAATCACAGTCTTTAATAAAATAAATCAATCAGACCTTGACAGCTCGAGTGTGGTTTGTTGGATTGGCTTTTTTTCTGATGTTTGTACACCCCAAAAATGTTCATTATTATCTCTTATTTTTTATCTTTATTTATAGCATTCTTAAATTTCCTTTATGAAAAATTGGAAGAGCGGCAAATAAACAGACCCGAAAGACTTAGCTTCAGTGTCAAAGGAAAATACAGCTTATGTAGTCAAATGTCAATGTGAGACACTCATATTTTAGCCCGTGTCATATCAATTTAGGAGATGCGCATAAAACAAATAATTTACTTTGATCGCCTCTTTATTAAACTGACAAGCTGAATTCCCGCTGGGATGAGGGCATTGTGTATCGCATATGTACGGAGTTACGGGCTTAGATGATTGGTGCAGCAACTTGTTTCCTTTGCTGTGTACGTATTTGACCCCAAACAGCCTAAATTCATCACAGCGGGGTTATTATGAGTAGTTCCTCGCTCATCAGAAGGATTGCCGACTTGATTGCATGTAGCAATTACCGAAGATTAGGTGGTGGGAGAAGGATCCAGACGAACGGAAATCTATCTATTTGAGGAAATGGCATTATGTTCCTAAAGCTACTGTAGAACGATGAGCCAGTAGTTATACAATGTTTCCAAATTTTAGAGCAATAACTCATTAATAAAGGTAAACAAAATACAAATATATAAATTTAGGAATGATACACAGCATAGTAATACTAGAATAAGCAATTACATACATGTACAGTACTGGTCAAATATTTGAACACACATGAAATGGTTTTCCTTGAACTTATTGGAATGTGCACATTGTAGATTTAGACAGAAGGCTGCAAAATCATGGAGGAACGCATATAAAAAAGAAATAAAGAAGCATGTGAGAGACAAACTAGATCATGCGTTAATCCTTAGATTTTTCTAAGTACCCCCCTTTTAATCTGCTGACTCCATTATATGCCATTGACATCCTTTCAAACAGCTCCATCAGGCATCACTTAGAATGGCTTCCAACAGTCTTGAAGGACTTCCCAGAAGAACCTTCACTCTGCGCCCAATGCATTCCAAATCAGTTTAATTTTGTTGATATTTGGTGATTGTGGAGGCCATGTGTAACAACCCTGCCGGCATCACTGCATGGCCTTCCATTCCCCACCTGCCTGTTACATCAACTCACTCACCCAGTGCCATGCTGTGAGATCTGTCTGCTGCCGGCTCCATGCCATGTTCTCCATGGCCGCTTACTCTGTGTACACTTCCTGGCTGTGTGGATAGGGGGGCGGCGCCAGCCACTCCGGATACTTATTGAGACTGTGTGCACCTCCCTTGGGTGTTCCTGGCCAATAGCCTTGAGGCCTCTGATACTTAAGGCATCCTCACACATTGGAGGATGCCTGAGCAAACTATTTCCTTCAGTTAGCACTTGCTACTGAGCTGCCAGGTCGTGTCTATTTCCTGTCTCAGAGGGCTGCAATACTGCAGGCCTTCATCTGTGTTCTGTTTGTGTATCCGTGTCCGTTCCTGTCTGAACTCTGGTCTATGTCCGTCCCTGCTCCTCCTTTGTCATTAGTCATTTCCCACTCTGCTGTGTGTACCTCCGCCTTTTCTCTCTGCTCTGTTCGCCACTGTCTGTGGCTCTGCTTCTCTCTGCTCAGTTCTACCACAACCTATGGTTCTGTGTCTCTCAGCTTTTCTCTCAGCTCTGCTCTCTGTAACTTTGCTCTGCACTCTGACCTTGCTTTACACTCTGTGGCTTTGCTCTCAGCTCTGCACTCAGACCTTGCTCCACACTCTGGCTTTGCTCTGTGGCTCTGCTCAGCTCTCGCTCTGCGGCTCCGCTCCTTGCTGTTCTACCTGGCTCCGCTCCTTGCGGTTCTACATCTTTAGCTCTTGGTGTTACCTCCTGTGGTTCTGCTCTTGGCTCTGCCTCCAGCGTCTCCGCTCTTGGCTCCGCCTCCAGTGTCTCCGCTCTTGGCTCCACCTCCAGCGTCTCCACTCTTGGCTCCGCCTCCAGCGGCTCCGTCCTTGGCTCTGCCTTCTCCTTCTCTACTCTCTGCTCTGCCTTCTCCTTCTCTGCTCATAGCTCTGCCTTTTCCTTCTCTTCTCTTAGCTCCACCTCCTACTCTTACTCCGCCTCCTGTGATTCAGCTTTGCTTCCACTCTTGCTCTATCTTTATTCTGCAACTTTCCATACAGGTCTCTACCTGTTCCTTTATATTCTCCAGTCTGAACAGGTTCTTACCTGTTTCCACACATCCATCTGAATACCAGTTCCTACCAGAGTATCAGTCCTGTCTGCCAGTGCCAGCCGTGCCCGCCTGTCTGCCTGAGTGCCAGCCGCGCCCATCTGCCTGCCAGTATCTCCGTCAAGCCAGTCTGCCCATCAGGGCCTCTGCCATACCCGTCTGTCAGCCAGTGTCACAGCCGTGCCTGCCTGTGTCCTCTCCCCTGGTGGGATCAGCATCCACAGTCAGACTCCACCCTGCAGTGGTACCTGGTAGCTTCCTATTGCACAAGTCTGACCTCACCATCAGAGGCTCCTGCGAACACCTAGGAAGCTACTTAGTTACGCCCCTTCCAGGGAAGTTCGGTCTGTGGTCCAGTGGGGCCACACACCCAGGCGCCCGCGCCAACCAGTCTCGGCGCGAGCGTTACACCATGTCATCTGAAGCAGCACTTTATTAAGCTCCTTCTTGGTACATAGTCCTTACATAGCCTGGAGGTGTTTTGGCTCATTGCACTGTTACAACACAAATGATGGTCCCACTAAGTGTAATCCAGATGGGATGGAATGTCAATGTAGAATACTATGTTAGTCATGTCTGGTAAATGTACCTTGTATTTGGAATAAATCACCAGTACTGTCATCAACAAAGTAACTCTACACCATCACACCTCCACCTCCATGCTTCACATTGGCATCACACATGTAGAAACCATCTGTTCACTTTTTCCACATCTCAAAAAGACATGAAGGTTCATACAAAAAGCTCAAATTTTGACTCATCCAATCACAGTATACATTTTCACATATCTAATGCCCAGTGTTTATATCGCAAGACCCAAACAAGTCTCCCCTTCCTGTTTACGGTTCTCAGTAGTGGCTTCTTGGCAGCAATTTGACTATGAGGGCCTGCTTCTCACAGCCTCTTCCTTTTGGGCGAAGAGTCAGCTGGTCGAATAACTCAGACGAGGATCGCAACACAATGCTCGGACTGGCTGGCGACTCTCCTGACTTAAGAGTGACAGATACATACAAATACCTACTGTCACACTCAAGTCAGGAGAGCCATCTACCAGTTCAAGCATTGCATTGCCATTCTCCTCTGAGTTATACAGCTGTGTGATTCTTTCCTTACACTTCATTTTGACAAACAAGATGGCTATACATCATTTATGAGAGCTGTTATCTGAGAAGCTGACAATTTGTTTTCTCTGAGTCTATAATGCTGACGAACTTATCCTCTGCAGCATAGGTAATTTTTGGTCTTCCTTTTTTGGGGGCACTCTTCATAAGATACAGTTTCATCATAGCGATTGATGTTTTAATGAATGCACTTGAGGATACTTCAAGATTCTAGAAATTTTCTGTATTGACTGAACTTCTTGAAAGTTACATAAATAGTGGACTGTCGTTTCTCTATACCTAGTTGAGTGTTTTTTATCATAATTTGATTTAGAACAGTTGTGGAATAGTCTCAACCCTGTATAGAACTGTGTTTTGACATAGCTGCTGCAAAATACATTTCATAGTCACAAACACTATCTGAAGGCCGGTGATTCAGCAAACGAACTTTTGACGAGGCCCACTTGCTCATTGGAAGCTATTCCAGGTGACTACCTAATGAAGCTGCTTGAGTAAATGCCAAGGGTGCACAATGCTGTCATCAGAGATGAAGGTGGTTATAAAGTCTTTGGTTTAAGACTAGTCAGTTGGAGGGAAAATTTGCACCATTATTACCAGGGAGCATACTTATAATGGAGGGACATGAAAAAAAGGAAAACTTATCCAAAATCAGTAAAAGATCAGAAATTGGAGGAGCTACTCAGCTTGAATTTAAAAATCCAGTGTAAGTTCCTTGTTAAGTAAAAAAATGGAAAAATGTTAATAGAGATTTGGAAGCACCAATGACCACACTGTTCACTCTTCTAAACATGACACCCATAGAATATACCATAAAGAAACAATTTGAGAACAGTTTTAAAGTTCGAACTGTTGTAGTTCCAACAGGACTGCTTATTGCCAGCACTTGATATAATAGGTAATCTACTCTATTTTCTATGCCCACAAGCAAAAGAAAAATATAACCTGCCTATATGAAAAAGACCTGGGTGTATGGGTGGATGACAAACTCATATTCAGGGGCCAGTGTCAGGCAGCTGCTACAAAGGCAAATAAAATAATGGGATGCATTAAAAGAGGCATAGATGCTCATGAGGAGAATATAATTTTACCTCTATACAAGTCACTAGTTCGACCACACTTAGAATACTGTGCACAGTTCTGGTCTCCGGTGTTTAAGAAAGACATAGCTGAACTGGAGCGGGTGCAGAGAAGAGCGACCAAGGTTATTAGAGGACTGGGGGGTCTGCAATACCAAGATAGGTTATTACACTTGGGGCTATTTAGTTTGGAAAAACGAAGACTAAGGGGTGATCTTATTTTAATGTATAAATATTTGAGGGGACAGTACAAAGACCTTTCTGATGATCTTTTTAATCATAGACCTGAAACAGGGACAAGGGGGAATCCTCTGCGTTTGGAGGAAAAAAGGTTTAAGCATAATAACAGACGCGGATTCTTTACTGTAATGGTACCGTCACACTAGACGATATCGCTAGTGATCCGTGACGTTGCAGCGTCCTGGCTAGCGATATCGTCCAGTGTGACAGGCAGCAGCGATCAGGCCCCTGCTGTGATGTCGCTGGTCGGGGAAGAAAGTCCAGAACTTTATTTCATCGCTGGATCTCCCGCTGACATCGCTGAATCGGCGTGTGTGACGCCGATTCAGCGATGTCTTCGCTGGTAACCAGGGTAAACATCGGGTTACTAAGCGCAGGGCCGCGCTTAGTAACTCGATGTTTAACCTGGTTACCATCGTTAAAGTAAAAAAAACAACCACTACATACTTACCTACCGCTGTCTGTCCCCGGCGCTCTGCTTCTCTGCACTCCTCCTGCACTGGCTGTGAGCACAGCGGCCGGAAAGCAGAGCGGTGACGTCACCGCTCTGCTTTCCGGCTGACCGGCGCTCACAGCCAGTACAGGAGGAGTGCAGAGAAGCAGAGCGCCGGGGACAGACAGCGGTAGGTAAGTATGTAGTGGTTGTTTTTTTTACTTTAACGATGGTAACCAGGGTAAACATCGGGTTACGAAGCGCGGCCCTGCGCTTAGTAACCCGATGTTTACCCTGGTTACCGGCATCGTTGGTCGCTGGAGAGCGGTCTGTGTGACAGCTCTCCAGCGACCAAACAGCGACGCTGCAGCGATCCGGATCGTTGTCGGTATCGCTGCAGCATCGCTTAGTGTGACGGTACCTTAAGAGCAGTGAGACTATGGAACTCTCTGCCTATTCTGTCACCGATATACGTGGATGAGCTGTGTCTGAGGGATGTGATCACAAATCGCTATATAAACAATGACAGGTAGCGTTACTCACTAACTGTGCCACCAGTCTCTATCAGCCGCGCGTGGTGATCCGGAAGGATGATGCAGTGATACATTCAACAGGTTTATTTACAGTACCTTGGTGAGAGTGAGGACTGTAGGTTAGAGCTGTTACAGAATCACCAGATAGAGATAATAGAAGCTTCAGGTTAGAGGTAACAAGAGAATCCTTTCTCCAGCTCTGCAGCACATGTGGGATCCAAGATGGCACGGAGTACAAAAACAGGAAGAGAAGGAAAAAGATAGGAGGAGCTAAAGACAGAAAGGTGTTGTGGGAAAATTCCATAACAAATATTACAGTGATATAGCAAACGGCCAGTAGATGGCAGCAAAGTATAACAAATGATAGAACCAGGCTTATTAGCACTACATAAAGGTCCATGTATAGCTGAAAGTCTATCATAATAAACTGAGCAGCACACTCCCTGCCTGAAATCCTTGGATTTCACTATACCATAAGTCTCGAATTGGGAGTGTTCACCAGAAGTGCATGGAGGGATACCTCAACCTGTAAGATAAAAACAACACATGCAATGCAACAATAACATATTGAATAACAAGTCTAGAACGATTTCTTGAAGTAATCCAAAGGATAACCCATCTTCGGATTGGAGAAGCCGCTCTAGGCCAAACTGTCCCCAACCCATTTGTAATCCAAAGGTTGAAGTTCCTTGAAAGAGTTCCTACTGATTGGATGGATAATCAATCCTCAACCGGTATGAGTAAAATAATCTCTGATATAGGCCTAATGAAAGTTTTGGGGTCACCTTGCTTAGTAACTGTCACTTCTACCTTGCGTACCTTGCCATCGTCACTTGGAAAGGTTTTAGAGATAAGTCCCATAGGCCATGTGCTTCTTTCCTCCTTCTGGTCTTTCATGAGGATAATATCTCCTACTTGTAAATTTGGCTTTACGTGTTGCCATTTTCTTCGTTTTTGGAGAAGTGTCAGGTACTCCTTCTTCCATCTATTCCAGAAACAATTAGCCAGATGTTGCACATATTTCCACCGTCTCTGATATTTGTTACCGGACACAGAGTCTTCAGGCGGGTTAGGAACAGTTCCAAGTTTCTGGGTGAGGAGAGTTGCCGGAGTGAGAATTGTAGGAGATTCTGGATCCGTAGATAAGGGTACAAGAGGTCTTGAGTTTACTATAGCAGAGACTTCTGCTAAGAAAGTGGTCAAGGTCTCGTGAGTGAGTCTTGAAAGTTTTGAGTCCATCAGCATAGATTCCAGTATCCGACGAGTAATGCCTATCATTCTTTCCCATGATCCGCCCGTATGGGAAGCATGAGGAGGATTGATGACCCAGGAACAGCCATTGGTTGTCAAGAAGTTCTGGACTGGTGTTGAATTCAGTTGTAGTTCTCGACAGGCACCTACAAAGTTTGTTCCACAATCAGATCTTAGTTGTTTTACTGGTCCTCTGATGGAGAAGAATCGTCTTAAGGCATTAATGAAACTGGAGGAGTCCATGGACTCTATCACTTCTATGTGTATTGCTCGTACACTCATGCACGTGAACAACACTGCCCAATATTTACTTTCCGCATGCCCGCCTCTGGTCCGACGTGCATCGACTGCCCATGGGCCAAAAACGTCCACGCCAACATAGGTAAATGGGGGCTCTGTGCTTGTCCTATCAGCAGGCAAATCAGACATCTGTTGTTGTTGCAGTTTTCCTCTTGTCTTACGACACTGAACACAATGATGAATTAAATGGGAAATCGGTCTCTTTGCTCCCACAATCCAGAGGCCTGCAGCTCTTAAGGCACCTTCAGTGAAGTGTCTGCCTTGATGTTTGATTTTTTCATGGTAATGTTGTATAAGTAGAGTGGTGATATGGTGATGACCAGGAATAATTAGAGGATTCTTTTCTGCCTCATCCAATTTAGCTTTGTTTAAACGACCACCAACTCTCAATAAACACCTTTCGTCTATTACTGGGTTTAAGTTGACAATGGGGCTGTTTTTAGGAACGTCTTGTTTTTTACGTATACATTCCAATTCCTTGTGAAAAACATTCTGCTGCACATTGCGTATCACAATGAGTTCACTCAGAGCAATGTCTTCTGCAGAGAGAGGCTTATGGCAGATATGCCAACCATGACAATCAGTGTTACTGTCCTTATTGCGATAGCATTGTACAATGTGTACTAACCTTGCAATGGCACGAACCAGCCTCGTCCATCTTGAGAAGCGATCAAAACGCCGACAGTCCAAGCCAACCTCCTCCTTGAGTTTGGATGATGAAGGTGCCGTCATCAGGACGGATCTCTGGGTCGACATCTGGATCCTCAAGGCTGAAGCTGTCTTCAACGGCAGTCTCTTTGCACTGTTCGTGAAGGAACTCCGGCCCTGTCAACCAAGAAGAGCTTGCGAAGGCACCAATAGACACTGGTCTAGTAGCAAGGTCCGCAGGGTTAAGATGGGATGGGACGTGCTGCCATTGCTGGGGTTTGGAGGATTTCCTGATCCTTTCCACTCGGTTACTGACATAGACGTAGAAGCGTTTCGTCTGGTTGTATATGTAGCCCAGAACTACCTTACTGTCTGTGTAGAATCTTATGTCATCCACGTGAATAGCTAGTTCGCTCTGTATGAAGTCTGCAATCTCTATGGCTAGTACAGCCCCACAGAGCTCGAGTCTGGGTATGGTGTGCTCGGGTTTAGGAGCCAGTTTAGCCTTTCCAAACAGAAATCCAACATGGGCTTCATTGTTAGAGTCTACAACCTTCAAGTAAGCGACAGCGGCAATAGCTTCAGTGGAGGCATCAGCGAATACATGAATCTCCTTCCTTTGACTTGTAGTTAGGGATGCTGGAGTGTAACAACGTGGTATGTGGATCTTATCCAAGGCGTAAAGAGATTCTCTCCATGACTTCCACTTTAGTTGTTTGTCTGCAGGGAGTGGTATATCCCAGTCCTTAATGTACTCTGAGAGTTGTCTCAGCAGGAGCTTCCCTTGTATAGTCAGGGGTGCGACAAACCCAAGTGGATCATATAGACTGTTCACCACTGACAGAACCCCACGCTTAGTAAATGGTTTTTCTGCACCACTAACCTGAAAGCTGAAGGAGTCATTTAGCAAGTTCCACCTCAGGCCTAGACTTCTCTGTACTGGTGGATTGTCTGAGCCTAGGTTCAAGTCCCTAAATTCTGCGGCATGATCATTAGGGTGAAAGGCCTTCATGACAACAGCACTATTGGAGGCAATTTTATGCAATCTTAAATGAGCTTTAGAAAGCATACCTTGTGTCCGTTTGAGCAGATCTGTGGCAGGGATTTAAGACCGTCGTCCACGTAGAAGTCCTTTTCAACGAACTGTTGAGCATCCTTCCCGAACTCTGCTGCACCATCGGAGGCGGTCCTACGTAGGCCGTAGGTGGCGACTGCAGGAGAAGGACTGTTTCCGAAAACGTGCACCTTCATGCGGTATTCGATCATTTCCTTGTTGGTGTCGTTGTCTCGGTGCCATAGAAAACGGAGATAATTTCTGTGATCTTGTTGCACGATGAAACAATGGAACATTTGTTCGATGTCGGCGGTAATGGCGACCGGTTCCTTTCTGAATCTCATGAGCACTCCCACCAGGTTATTAGTCAGGTTCGGACCAGTGAGGAGAACGTCATTCAGAGATACGCCGTCATGTTTGGCGCTTGAATCGAACACCACCCTGATTTGTTTCGGCTTTCTTGGATGATTCACTCCAAAGGAAGGTAGATACCAGCATTCTTCATCAGCTTGCAATGGTGGAGCTGGCTCTGCGTGATCATTGCGAAATATCTTGTCCATAAAAGCTATGAAACGTTCTTTCATTTCAGGCTTGTTCCTTAATGTTCTCTGCAGTGAGATGAATCTAGATAAGGCCTGTTCTCTGTTGTTAGGAAGCCTGGTCCTTGAAGCTTTGAAGGGTAAGGGAGCAACCCAGCGGTCAGATTCATTTTTGAAGAATCCACTGTCCATGATTTTAAGAAACTCCTTGTCTTCTATGGATAAGGCAACTTTGTTGTCATCTTTTGTTGTGTGAAACACTGTTCTCCCTAAGTCATCACCGTAGGGAGTGGGAATGATGTCAGGCTCCTGGATGGAATCAGAGAACCTCTCTTTCACTTCGTAGTGATGAAGGCATGGCTTAAAGTGAGTTGCGCGACCATTTTGGAGCACATACGTTTTACAGGCGTTGACTTCAGATGCCTTGTGACTCCTATCCAGACATACATCGCCCACGATTACCCAGCCTAGGTCGAGTCTTTGGGCGCATGGAGCATCATCTGGGCCGTTGCATTGTTGGCGTACCTTGTGGACCTTCAGAATGTCCCTTCCGAGTAGGATTAGAATATCAGCATTCATGTCCAGAGGAGGAATTTCATTAGTCAGGTGCCTCAAGTGGCGATGATAAAGTGCGGCTTCCGGAGTGGGAATCTCCTCCCTGTTATCAGGTATCTGGTCACATTCAATTAGGGTTGGCAAAGGTATATGCACGTTTCCCTTGATTGAAGAGACTATGTACCCAGAGGCTCTCCTGCCAGAAGTCTCAATACGACCAGAGCAGGTGTTGAGGGTGTATGGAGTCATTTGTCCCTTTATGTTGAAGATCTCAAAGAATTTGGGCCTTGCTAGAGATCGGTTACTTTGCTCATCTATTATGGCATACATTTTGGAGGCCTTGTCGGGTTGTCCTTCTGGATAGACCTTAATCAGACATACCTTGGCACAGCATTTAGGATCAGTCCCTTCTCCACATACCTCAGTACATGAGGAGGAAACAGCGGTTGCAGTTGGGTCAGGGACCTGTGGCTCCCCGCCATGCTTTTGAGCAGGGTTAGATGCTGCAGAAGGTTGTGAGTTGTATGGAGCTGGCGTGGGATGCATGGCTGTGACGTGTTTATCACTGCTGCATTCAGTGCACTTAATGGCGGCCTTACACTCCTTAGCGAGGTGGTCTGAGGAGGTGCAACACTTATAACATATCCCAAGCTCCTTGAGGGTATCTTTACGCTCCTGCAAAGTCCTTGCTCTGAATCCACGGCATTCTTTAAGTGGGTGAGGCCTTTTGTGGATAGGGCACATACGGTTACTGTCCATGACTTTAGGAGCAACATTATTTGTCTTAGTGAAGGCAGGTGTAGTAAGTGGAACGTCAGTCTTTCTCACAGATACTGTGTTCCTTGAATCTCTACGTTTGGCAATGTTATCATACCTTGTAGATGATGATGATGCTGGTGGAGTAGGCTCAGTGAAGTCGAAGCTGGGATCATTCTTCTTCCGAGCTTGGTCACTGATGAACCTGGAAAAATATGAAAAGGGGGGAAAGGACACATTATACTGCCTTTTATACCATGAGCCGTGGTCTGCCCATTTATCCTGCATGCCGTGTGGCAACTTGGACACTATTGGATTAACGCCATGAGCAGTATCTAGGTAGCTCAGTCCTGAGAGACGTGGGTCTAATTTTGCCAATTCTATTTCCTTTAGCAGGTCGCTCAGATCTTGAAGTTTTCTATTATCCTTGTTAGTTATCTTTGGGAAGGTTTGCAGTCTTTTAAATAAGGCACATTCTATAGCTTCTGAGCTGCCATAGGTTTGTTCCAGTCTCTCCCAGGCTGCAATAAGACCTGCATCTGAATAGTCCACATGAACTGCCCTTATTGTCTTTATGCGCTCTGCTGATTCAGGGCCTAACCAGTTAACAAGCAAATCCAGTTGTTCCTTGCCGGTGAGATTAAGGTCTTGGATCACTGCTTGAAAGGTGGATTTCCAGGCTCTATAATTCTCAGCACGATCATCAAACTTTGAGAGACTAATGTTTATTAACTCCCGGCGAATCATGTATCTGGCGAAGTCAGACATGTCCGATCTCTCGGTCATTGTTGCAGGATGAACTTGTGGTATCCGTAGGGAATGTAAGTTCTCTGGCTTATATGACTGCGACAAATCAGGACGAAATGATGCGGCATAAGGGTTAAACTGCGGTTTAGTCTCTATAGGTTTTGCTGGCTGTGGCCTAAATTGTAAGTTAGTGCTGGAAGTTACCTTGTCCGCAGTAGGTGGCGACATTTCTTGACTTGCGGGCGCATCCGTGTTAGAAACTGGAGGTGGTGCTGGTGCAGATGTTGCATGTCTTAGCACGTAGTCTGAAGTTCGATCAGCTGCGTCTTCCATTTCTTCTGGAATAAGACAGTCCGGATTATCATCTTGTCCCAGTGCTTGTTCAAGGACCTTCAGTTTAGCAAGGGCTGTTGCTTCTTCCTTTTCTGCTTGGAGTATTTTTAATTTCCTTTGAGCTTCCATTTTGTTTCTTTGAGCCTCCATCTCATTTCTTTGAGCTTCCATTTGGGCTTCTACTTCGACTTCAGCCTCCTTCTTAGCAAAGGAGCTTTTTACTCTAGCTTCCTCTGCAGCTGCACGGATCTCCAGTAGCTTGTCAGACAATGTTGATTTCCTGGAGTGAGATGATCTGGAAGACCGAGCTGTGATTTTGGTCGATGTTGTGCGATGTGACCTAACCTCTTGGAGGTGAGCGATGCGGAGTTCTGCTTTATCCTGGGCATCTCGTACTAATGAGGTCTTTTCTTGGAGAAGAGTTTCCCTTTCAGTTACTTCTGCATGGGCATCTTCCATGTCACAGTTACTCAGGAATGTGATGAACTTTGCAGACAGTCTCTGGTAGCAATCATAGGCGGCAGATAAACTCTTCAATGTGGCGGTTAAACCTGCAGCGTCACTGTGATAGCGTGGAAGAGCTGCTAAATAGTGATCAACTCTGCCCCATAAATGTTCTAGGTTATCATGGAACTCATCTCTAGTAGTCTCAAAGTTCTCTCTGGCCTTTTGTGTCGGCTTGGTTACACGTTTGGGTCGTACGTCTTGCTCTGCAGTAAGTGTGGGCTCTGCTCCTGCAGCATCTACGGTGTCGGGAACCTGATGTGCTTCACTTGCAGATGGGTCCATGGTGCCCTTTGTGGACATGTTTTAGATAAGACGGCGGACGGTTAAGACTTGCTAGCAGACAATGCATATGCACACAGACACTGTAGACTTAGGTCTCTTGTTACTATTCTGCCACCGATATATGTGGATGAGATGTGTCTGAGGGATGTGATCACAAATCGCTATATAAACAATGGCGGACAGCGTTACTCACTAACTGTGCCACCAGTCTCTATCAGCCGCGCGTGGTGATCCGGAAGGATGATGCAGTGATACATTCAACAGGTTTATTTACAGTACCTTGGTGAGAGTGAGGACTGTAGGTTAGAGCTGTTACAGAATCACCAGATAGAGATAATAGAAGCTTCAGGTTAGAGGTAACAAGAGAATCCTTTCTCCAGCTCTGCAGCACATGTGGGATCCAAGATGGCACGGAGTACAAAAACAGGAAGAGAAGGAAAAAGATAGGAGGAGCTAAAGACAGAAAGGTGTTGTGGGAAAATTCCATAACAAATATTACAGTGATATAGCAAACGGCCAGTAGATGGCAGCAAAGTATAACAAATGATAGAACCAGGCTTATTAGCACTACATAAAGGTCCATGTATGGCTGAAAGTCTATCATAATAAACTGAGCAGCACACTGCCGTATGATGTTGTAATGAGTGATTCATTACTTAAATTTAAGAGGGGACTGGATACCTTTCTGGAAAAGTATAATGTTACAGGGTATATACACTAGATTCCTTGATAGGGCGTTGATCCAGGGAACTAGTCTGATTGCCGTATGTGGAGTCGGGAAGGAATTTTTTTCCCCAATGTGGAGCTTACTCTTTGCCACATGGGGTTTTTTTGCCTTCCTCTGGATCAACATGTTAGGGCATGTTAGGTTAGGCTATGAGTTGAACTAGATGGACATATAGTCTTCCTTCAACCTTAATAACTATGTAACTATGTATATCTAAACACTAGTGTTGAGCGATACCTTCCGATATTTGAAAATATCGGTATCGGATTGTATCGACCGATATCCGAAAAATATCGGATATCGCCGATACCGATATCCGATACCAATACAAGTCAATGGGACACAAATATCAGAATGTATCCTGTAATGGTTCCCAGGGTCTGAAGGAGAGGAAACTCTCCTTCAGGCCCTGGGATCCATATTCATGTGTAAAATAAACAATAAAAAAAAAAAAATATTGATATACTCACCCTTGGACGTGCCCTGGGTGTCACCGCTGCAACCGCCATGCTTCCCTTCCTAAGAATGAGCGCGTGAAGGACCTTCGATGACGTCGCGGCTTGTGATTGGTCGCGTGACCGCTCATGTGACCGCTCACGCGACCAATCACAAGCCGCGACATCATCGCAGGTCCTTCACGCGCTCATTCTTAGGAAGGGAAGCATGGCGGTTGCAGCGGTTACAACCAGGGAGCGTCTGAGGGCGAGTATATCAATATTTTTTTTTTTTATTCTTTATTTTACACATGATTCTTCTTCCCGATACCGATTCCTGATATCGCAAAAATATCGGAACTCGGTATCGGAATTCCGATACCGCAAATATCGGCCGATACCCGATACTTGCGGTATCGGAATGCTCAACACTACTAAACACGCTACTGTAAGATGATGTGAATAAAGGGTAAAATGAAATATTCTTCCTTTTTCATCAATAATCTAAGTTCATAGTTGATTAATTGCAGGCAGGGCTGCTACCAGGAATTTCAGGGCCCCATACTGGCAAAATTTTTCGGTCCCCTTGATACCCTGCCCAGGCTCCACCCCAGCTCCGCTTCCACCCCTCAAACGTTCCACAGCCCCACCGCCCCCTCTTTCAAAAACTCCACTTCTGCACCATGTCCTCACCAATCACACAGTGACAGTTCCCATCAAACACCAAATCACATACATAACCAGCAACTTTAGTTTGGGCCAAAAGATTTTTTAAGCTGTCACCATGACAAAGAGACTCTTTTGGAAGGGTGTTATTCTACTCTAACCTATTAAGCATTTTTTGTAAATATCCAATGCTACTTTTAGGTATATTTTTATTTATTTTCTTTAAGGGAATATGTCACATCCATTTTTTTTAAATGACCAATAATACCACATACAAGGGATAAATACCATCATACCATGACCAGACCACATAGTCCAACCACATAGTGGGATCACCAGTGACATTATACACAGTAGCTCTGTATATAGTATCAGTGTACATGAAGAACAGTGATAACCAGTGACATTATACACAGGAGCACTGTATATAGTGTACAGGTAATACAGTGATCACCAGTGACATTATACACAGGAGCTCTGTTTTTAGTGTATAGTGTACAGGTAATACAGTGATCACGGGCACAAGGGAGCATTCTTTGCGTCTGGAGGAGAGAAGGTTTTTCCACCAACATAGAAGAGGATTCTTTACTGTTAGGGCAGTGAGAATCTGGAATTGCTTGCCTGAGGAGGTGGTGATGGCGAACTCAGTCGAGGGGTTCAAGAGAGGCCTGGATGTCTTCCTGGAGCAGAACAATATTGTATCATACAATTAGGTTCTGTAGAAGGACGTAGATCTGGGGATTTATTATGATGGAATATAGGCTGAACTGGATGGACAAATGTCTTTTTTCGGCCTTACTAACTATGTTACTATGTTACTAGTGACATTATACAAAGTAGCTCTGCATATAGTATCAGTGTACAGGTAAAACAGTGATCAGCGGTGACATTATACACAGGTGCTCTGTATATAGTGTACAGGTAATACAGTGATCACCAGTGACATTATACACAGGAGCTGTGTTTATAGTGTGTAGTGTACAGGTAATGCAGTGATCACTAGTGACACTATACACAGGAGCTCTGCATATAGTATCAGTGTGCAGGTAGAACAGTGATCAGCAGTGACATTATACACAGGTGCTCTGTATATAGTGTACAGGTAATACAATGATCTCCAGTGACATTATACACAGCACAGTGCAAGGTGCATAACATAGACAGACATACAAACAAATGTGGATTGCACTATGAATCCTTGCTAGAAACCAATTGCTGCATAATAAATAGACACTAAACATCATGATGTAGTATGGTTCCAGGCGGGTGAGACCGTTCTTTATTTGTACCAGTCACATTGATGGATTCTTTGATATGCTAAAGCAATGAGAATCAATATATTTGGTGGATTGAATACCATATATTGTCTACAGCTAAGGATCCATTGACTAACCCCAGGCTTGAGTATCTATGCTATGGGCTTTTGCTGTTGCACTGGGGCTAAAAACCCTATAGTGGTCTGATACAGATTTGGGTCAGAAGTCCGTTGCTAAGAAGTAACCGTACCCACTAGGTTCTTGGAAAGTGGTCTTTCATACCTAGAATGTGAGGTGTGTGGAACTTCAGTGGATATTGCGCTAGATTTGTTAACCGTATTTGGTATTTTGAGCGGTATACAATAGTAGCAATAGAAGCATTAAGGGATTCATTGTGCAATATATCCATTAGAAACCTGGAGTCTATTCATTATGCAGCAACTGGTTTCTAGCAAGGATTCACAGCGCAATCCACATTTGTTTGCATGTCTGTCTATGTTATGCACCTTGCACTTTGTTGTGAATATTGGTTTTAGTGTATCCAGTAAAAGTAATATTTTAATACAGAGATCACCAGTGACATTATACACAGGAACTCTGTATATAGTGTCAGTGTACAGGTAATACAATGATCACCAGTGACATTACACACATGAGGTCTGTATATAGTGTCAGTGTACAGGTAATACAGTGATCACCAGTGACATTATACACAGGAGCTCTGTATATAGTGTCAGTGTACAGTTAATACAGTGATCATCAGTGACATTATACATAGGAGCTCTATATATAGTGTCAGTGTACAGTTAATACAGTGATCACCAGTGACATTATACACAGGAGCTCTGTATATAGTGTCAGTGTACAGGTAATACAGTTATCACCAGTGACATTATGCACAGGAGCTCTGCATACAGTGTCAGTTGTTGTGAATTCCGTTCTTGGGCTCCCTCCGGTGGTTGTAAATGGCACTTTTGTGAATTCTGCCCTTGGGCTCCCTCTGGTGGTTTTGAGTGAAACTGCCGCTCCTTGGGTTTAGCTTTAGCAGCTGCTTTCACTAATCGTCTCTCCTGGCTCTGCTATTTAACCTGGCTCTAGTCTTCAGCCTATGCCACTTGTCAATGTTCTCTGGCTGGATTCACATCTCTGCTTGGATTCTCCTGGTTTCCTGACCAGTTCTGCAAAGATAAGTTCTGGCTTTGCTCATTTCAGTCCACATGTTGTGGACTTATTGTTCTGTGCATTCTATTTTTGTCCAGCTTGTCATTATGGATTTTTTCTGTTAGCTGGAAGCTCTGGGAAGCAGATTTACCCTCCACACCTTTAGTCAGGTGTGGAGATTTTGTAAACTCTGTGTGGATTGTTTTGTAGTTTTTATACTGACCGCACAGTATCATTCCTGTCCTATCTATCAAGCTAGACTGGCCTCCTATGCTAAAATCTGATTTCATCTCTGCGTATGTTATTTTCCCCTCCTCTCACCGTCAATATTTGTGGGGGGCTATCTTTCCTTTGGGGATTTTCTCTGAGGCAAGATAGGTTTCCTGTTTCCATCTTATGGGGAAGTTAGATCTTAGGCTGTGCCGAGGGGTCTAGGGAGCGTCAGGTACCCCCCACGGCTATTTCTAGTTGCGCTGCTAGGTTCAGGGTCTGCGGTCAGTACAGATACCACCTCCTTCAGAGCTTGTCTCATGTTGTTCCTAAACCACCAGATCATAACAGTACAAGTGGCCAAAAATGAATTAAATGTATCTCAAAAGAAGGAAAAGAAAGTTCTGAACCATTTTTTTTCTGTGCTCTGGTTTGCCTCTTTTTTCCTCTTGATATCTGGGTGGTGCAGGATATATGCTCTGGCATGGATGTTCAGGGTTTGTTTTCTCGTGTGGATCAACTGGCTGCAAGAGTACAGAGTATCCAGGAATATGTTGTCCAGACTTTGGCTTTAGAGCCCAGAATTCCTACTCCGGATTTGTTCTTTGGGGACAGATCCAAGTTTTTGAACTTTAAAAATAACTGCAAATTGTTTTTTGCTTTGAAACCCCGTTCTTCAGGTGATCCCATTCAGCAGGTGAAAATCATCATATCCTTGCTGCATGGTGATCCGCAAGACTGGGCTTTTTCTCTTGAAACAGGGAATCCAGCATTATTGAATGTAGACGCATTTTTTCAAGCGCTCGGATTATTGTATGACGAACCTAACTCTGTAGAGCATGCTGAGAAAACACTGTTGGCCCTGTGTCAAGGTCAGGAAGCGGCAGAGTTATACTGCCAGAAATTTAGAAAATGGTCTGTGCTCACTAAATGGAATGAAGAGGCTCTGGCTGCTATTTTCAGAAAAGGTCTTTCTGAAACCCTTAAAGATGTTATGGTGGGCTTTCCTACGCCTGCCGGTTTGAGCGAATCTATGTCGCTGGCCATTCAGATTGATCGGCGTCTGCGCGAGCGCAAAGCTGTGCACCATATGGCAGTATCCTCTGAGCATAGTCCTGAACCTATGCAATGTGATAGGATTTTGACTAGAATAGAACGGCAGGAATTCAGACGTCAGAATAGGCTGTGTTTTTACTGTGGTGATTCGGCTCATGTTATCTCTGATTGCCCTAAGCGTACTAAGAGAGTCGCTAGGTCTGTTACCATTAGTACGATACAGCCTAAATTTCTCTTATCTGTGACCCTGATTTGCTCATTGTCGTCCTTTTCTGTCATGGCATTTGTGGATTCAGGCGCTGCCCTGAACTTAATGGACTTAGAATTCGCCAGGCGCTGTGGTTTTTCCTTGCAGCCTTTGCAGAGCCCTATTCCTTTGAGGGGCATTGATGCTACACCCTTGGCTAAGGATAAACCTCAGTACTGGACACAGATGACTATGTACATGGCTCCTGCACATCAGGAAGATTGCCGTTTTCTGGTGTTGCATAACCTGCATGATGTTGTTGTGCTGGGATTTCCATGGTTACAGGAACATAATCCGGTGCTGGATTGGAAAACTATGTCTGTGACTAGTTGGGGTTGTCAAGGGGTACATAGTGACGTTCCTTTGATGTCAATTTCCTCTTCCCCCTCTTCTGAGGTCCCTGAGTTTTTGTCGGATTTCCAGGATGTATTTGATGAGCCCAAGTCCAGTTCCCTTCCTCCACATAGGGACTGTGATTGTGCTATTAACTTGATTCCTGGTTGTAAGTTCCCTAAGGGCCGACTTTTCAATCTGTCTGTGCCAGAGCATGCCGCCATGCGGAGCTATGTTAAGGAATCTTTGGAGAAAGGGCATATTCGGCCCTCTTCGTCACCATTGGGAGCGGTTTTCTTTTTTGTTGCTAAGAAGGATGGCTCCTTGAGACCCTGTATTGATTATCGTCTTCTTAATAAGATCACGGTCAAATTCCAATACCCCTTGCCTTTGCTTACTGATTTGTTTGCTCAGATTAAGGGGGCTAGTTGGTTTACTAAGATTGACCTCCGAGGGGCATATAATCTTGTTCGTATTAAACAGGGTGATGAATGGAAAACTGCATTTAATACGCCCGAAGGCCATTTTGAATACCTTGTGATGCCATTTGGGCTCTCTAATGCTCCATCTGTGTTCCAGTCTTTCATGCATGATATTTTCCGCAATTATCTTGATAAATTCATGGTCGTATATTTGGATGATATTTTGATTTTTTCCAATGATTGGGAGTCTCATGTGAAGCAGGTCAGGATGGTGTTCCAGATCCTTCGTGATAATGCTTTATTTGTGAAGGGGTCTAAGTGCCTATTCGGAGTTCAGAAGGTCTCTTTTTTGGGTTTTGTTTTTTCTCCCTCGTCTATAGAAATGGATCCTGTTAAGGTCCAAGCTATTCATGACTGGATCCAACCCACATCTGTGAAGGGTCTTCAAAAATTTTTGGGCTTTGCTAATTTCTATCGCCGTTTCATTGCCAACTTTTCCAGTGTGGTTAAGCCCCTTACTGATTTGACGAAGAAGGGCGCTGATATGACGAATTGGTCCTCTGAGGCTGTTGAGGCCTTTCAAGAGCTTAAACGCCAATTTACTTCTGCCCCTGTGTTGCGTCAACCGGATGTTTCTCTTCCTTTTCAGGTTGAGGTCGACGCTTCTGAGATTGGGGCAGATGCCGTCTTGTCTCAGAGGGAGTCTGATGGTTCTTTGATGAAACCGTGTGCTTTTTTTTCCAGAAAGTTTTCGCCTGCGGAATGCAATTATGATGTCGGCAATCGGGAGTTGTTGGCTATGAAGTGGGCGTTTGAGGAGTGGCGACATTGGCTTGAGGGAGCTAAACACCGTGTTGTGGTCCTGACCGATCATAAGATTCTGATTTACCTCGAGTCAGCCAAGCGGCTGAATCCTAGACAGGCTCGATGGTCCCTGTTTTTCTCCCATTTTGATTTTGTGGTCTCGTATCTTCCGGGATCTAAGAATGTTAAGGCTGATGCCCTCTCTAGGAGTTTTTCGCCTGATTCTCCTGAAGTCCTTGAGCCGGTTGGCATTCTTAAGGAGGGGGTGATTCTTTCTGCTATCTCCCCTGATTTGCGCCGGGTGCTTCAGGAATTTCAGGCTGATAGGCCTGACCGCTGTCCAGTGGGGAAGCTGTTTGTTCCTGATAGATGGAAAAGTAAGGTAATTTCTGAGGTTCATTGTTCAGTGTTGGCTGATCATCCTGGGATTTTTGGTACCAGAGATTTGGTTGCTAGGTCCTTTTGGTGGCCTTCCTTGTCTCGCGATGTGCGTGCTTTTGTGCAGTCCTGTGGGACTTGCGCCCGGGCCAAGCCTTGCTGTTCCCGCGCTAGTGGGTTGCTTTTGCCTTTGCCGGTCCCTGAGAGGCCCTGGACGCATATTTCCATGGATTTTATTTCGGATCTTCCTGTTTCCCAGAAGATGTCTGTTATCTGGGTTGTTTGTGACCGGTTCTCTAAAATGGTCCATTTGGTACCTTTGCCTAAGTTGCCTTCCTCCTCAGATCTGGTTCCATTGTTTTTTCAGCATGTGGTTCGTTTGCATGGCATTCCGGAGAATATTGTGTCTGACAGAGGTTCTCAGTTTGTCTCTAGATTTTGGCGGGCCTTTTGTGCTAGGATGGGCATTGATTTGTCTTTTTCTTCGGCGTTTCATCCTCAGACTAATGGCCAAACTGAGCGAACTAATCAGACCTTGGAGACCTATTTGAGATGCTTTGTGTCTGCTGATCAGGATGATTGGGTGTCTTTCTTGCCGTTGGCCGAGTTTGCCCTTTATAATCGGGCTAGTTCGGCTACTTTGGTTTCACCTTTCTTTTGTAATTTTGGTTTTCATCCTCGTTTTTCTTCTGGGCAGTTGAGCCTTCTGATTGTCCTGGTGTTGATTCTGTGGTGGACAGGCTGCAGCAGATTTGGACTCATGTGGTGGACAATTTGACGTTGTCTCAGGAAAGGGCTCAACGTTTTGCTAACCGCCGTCGGCGTGTTGGTCCCCGGCTTCGTGTGGGGGATTTGGTTTGGTTGTCTTCTCGTCATGTTCCTATGAAGGTTTCTTCTAAGTTTAAGCCTCGGTTTATTGATCCTTATAAAATTTCTGAAATTATTAATCCGGTCTTTTTTCGTTTGGCTCTTCCAACCTCTTTTGCCATTCATAATGTTTTCCATAGATCTTTGTTGCGGAGATATGGGGTGCCCGTTGTTCCCTTGGTTGACCCTCCTGCCCCGGTGTTGGTTGAGGGAGAGTTGGAATATGAGGTTGAGAAGATTTTGGATTCTCGTTTTTCGAGGCGGAGGCTTCAGTATCTTGTCAAGTGGAAGGGTTATGGCCAGGAGGATAATTCTTGGGTTGTTGCCTCCGATGTCCATGCTACCGATTTGGTTCGTGCTTTTCACTTGGCTCGTCCTGATCGGCCTGGGGGCTCTGGTGAGGGTTCGGTGACCCCTCCTCAAGGGGGGGTACTGTTGTGAATTCCGTTCTTGGGCTCCCTCCGGTGGTTGTAAATGGCACTTTTGTGAATTCTGCCCTTGGGCTCCCTCTGGTGGTTTTGAGTGGAACTGCCGCTCCTTGGGTTTAGCTTTAGCAGCTGCTTTCACTAATCGTCTCTCCTGGCTCTGCTATTTAACCTGGCTCTAGTCTTCAGCCTATGCCACTTGTCAATGTTCTCTGGCTGGATTCACATCTCTGCTTGGATTCTCCTGGTTTCCTGACCAGTTCTGCAAAGATAAGTTCTGGCTTTGCTCATTTCAGTCCACATGTTGTGGACTTATTGTTCTGTGCATTCTATTTTTGTCCAGCTTGTCATTATGGATTTTTTCTGTTAGCTGGAAGCTCTGGGAAGCAGATTTACCCTCCACACCTTTAGTCAGGTGTGGAGATTTTGTAAACTCTGTGTGGATTGTTTTGTAGTTTTTATACTGACCGCACAGTATCCTTTCCTGTCCTATCTATCAAGCTAGACTGGCCTCCTATGCTAAAAACTGATTTCATCTCTGCGTATGTTATTTTCCCCTCCTCTCACCGTCAATATTTGTGGGGGGCTATCTTTCCTTTGGGGATTTTCTCTGAGGCAAGATAGGTTTCCTGTTTCCATCTTTAGGGGAAGTTAGATCTTAAGCTGTGCTGAGGGGTCTAGGGAGCGTCAGGTACCCCCCACGGCTATTTCTAGTTGCGCTGCTAGGTTCAGGGTCTGCGGTCAGTACAGATACCACCTCCTTCAGAGCTTGTCTCATGTTGTTCCTAAACCACCAGATCATAACAGTCAGTGTACAGGTAATACAGTGACCACCACTGACATTATACACAGGAGCTCTGTATGTAGTGTCAGTGTACAAGTAATACAGTGATCACCAGTGACATTATACACAGGAGCTCTGAATGTAGTGTCAGTGTACAGGTCATATAGTGATCACCAGTGACATTATACACAGGAGCTCTGTATATAGTGTCAGTATACAGGTAATACAGTGATCACCAGTGACATTATACACAGGAGCTCTGTATACAGGATACAGTGTATAGGGTCAGTGTACACGTAACACACTGACTCATCGCTGACATCTCTAGTTGAAGTCCTTTATATTCACTTTTCTTTTTCATCCAGCACAAACCGCCATCACTTCTTCTAGCCAGGACTCGTCTCTGCTGAAAATAACACACAGTTATCTAGAGCACCACTTCCAGAGCACATTCCCCACTTTGTCCACAACTTTTACACTACGCAGCTGAATACAGACGTGCACCCACCATTAATATATAAGTAGTTATTATGCAACCCACCATTCCAAATATAAATTGTTATCCACCACTGCACCCCCACTAACTATAAATAGCCACTTTCCTCATCAAATACATATACAAATTAATTAGAACCTGTACTCTCTTTTCCACAATTCAATGCCAGTCACACTCCTGCATCATTATATTTACATGCCCCTTCCCCTCAATTCATTATCCACCCAAAGCCCATTTAATTCATTTTATTTAAAAAAATAAGTTTTTCATACTTACGTCTCACAATCCCCTACAGACGCAGCTCGCTCCACTTTTGGCGAGATGTGCACGTATATGTCGGCGCATACACAATGGTGTCATGTATGCACCATTACCCAAGCGCCACAAAACAGGAGGGACTCCGCATCACTAGGAAGGTGCCCTGCGCTAAGATAGGCAGTGTCCCAGCACATGATATTTTACCATACCCTAGGGCCCGGTGAGCAGAAGTACAGAGGGGGGCCAGACTCCTGCCCGGGCCGGGCCACCCCTCAGTACTTCTGTTTACTGGGCCCCATACAGCAGTAAGGGCAGTAATGCCCTGATGACAGCCCTGATTCCAGGCAGCCAGTTCTTCTGTATAATTTGTATGATAATGATTTGTTCATTTGTAGAAGAGTCAGGGTGGGAGTGATCAAACATTTTTTTTCTCCGATGAAAGGTCTGTATTGGCATAATTCTGTATATGCATAGACTAAGCCAACCTGAAGCAAAGCAGACCTCCAATTAGTGCTACTCTAGACTGTATATACAAGGATCATAATGCTTTACTCGCTGTCAGCAGATATACTGACAATTTCTACGGTTAATTAAAGATCCCTTAGTCTTGCGAAAACCCATAGTGCTGCTTCAAGTTGCCCATTTAATGGATCATGAGAAGTGAGTTAAGCGTGATAACTTAATATATATACGGTACTAGCTGTACTACCCAGCTTCACCCGGGTTAATAACTGCTGTTAGCAAAATAGAATGTGTTAACAAAAATTTATTCTGCACACAAAAACCACAAAACAAATACCGTATATACTCGAGTATAAGCCGACCCGAGTATAAGCCGACCCCCCTAATTTTGCCACAAAAAACTGGGAAAACTTATTGACTCGAGTATAAGCCTAGGGTAGAAAATGCAGCATTTACCGGTGAATTTCAAAAATAAAAATAGATGCTCCATACCGTTCATTATTGCCCCATAGATGCTCCATATACAACTGTGCTATATAGAATGCTCTGCACCGTTGATTATGGCCCCATAGATGCTCCTTATAATGCTGTGCCATACAGTGGGGCAAAAAAGTATTTAGTCAGTCAGCAATAGTGCAAGTTCCACCACTTAAAAAGATGAGAGGCGTCTGTAATTTACATCATAGGTAGACCTCAACTATGGGAGACAAACTGAGAAAAAAAAATCCAGAAAATCACATTGTCTGTTTTTTTAACATTTTATTTGCATATTATGGTGGAAAATAAGTATTTGGTCAGAAACAAAATTTCATCTCAATACTTTTTAATATATCCTTTGTTGGCAATGACAGAGGTCAAACGTTTTCTGCAAGTCTTCACAAGGTTGCCACACACTGTTGTTGGTATGTTGGCCCATTCCTCCATTCAGATCTCCTCTAGAGCAGTGATGTTTTTGGCTTTTCGCTTGGCAACACGGACTTTCAACTCCCTCCAAAGGTTTTCTATAGGGTTGAGATCTGGAGACTGGCTAGGCCACTCCAGGACCTTGAAATGCTTCTTACGAAGCCACTTCTTCGTTGCCCTGGCGGTGTGCTTTGGATCATTGTCATGTTGAAAGACCCAGCCATGTTTCATCTTCAATACCCTTGCTGATGGAAGGAGGTTTGCACTCAAAATCTCACGATACATGGCCCCATTCATTCTTTCATGTACCCGGATCAGTCGTCCTGGCCCCTTTGCAGAGAAACAGCCCCAAAGCATGATGTTTCCACCACCATGCTTTACAGTAGGTATGGTGTTTGATGGATGCAACTCAGTATTCTTTTTCCTCCAAACACGACAAGTTGTGTTTCTACCAAACAGTTCCAGTTTGGTTTCATCAGACCATAGGACATTCTCCCAAAACTCCTCTGGATCATCCAAATGCTCTCTAGCAAACTTCAGATGGGCCCGGACATGTACTGGCTTAAGCATTGGGACACGTCTGGCACTGCAGGATCTGAGTCCATGGTGGCATAGTGTGTTACTTATGGTAGGCCTTGTTACATTGGTCCCAGCTCTCTGCAGTTCATTCACTAGGTCCCCCCGCGTGGTTATGGGATTTTTGCTAACCGTTCTTGTGATCATTCTGACCCCACGGGGTGGGATTTTGCGTGGAGCCCCAGATCGAGGGAGATTATCAGTGGTCTTGTATGTCTTCCATTTTCTAATTATTGCTCCCACTGTTGATTTCTTCACTCCAAGCTGGTTGGCTATTGCAGATTCAGTCTTCCCAGCCTGGTGCAGGGCTACAATTTTGTTTCTGGTGTCCTTTGACAGCTCTTTGGTCTTCACCATAGTGGAGTTTGGAGTCAGACTGTTTGAGGGTGTGCACAGGTGTCTTTTTATACTGATAACAAGTTTAAACAGGTGCCATTACTACAGGTAATGAGTGGAGGAAAGAGGAGACTCTTAAAGAAGAAGTTACAGGTCTGTGAGAGCCAGAAATCTTGATTGTTTGTTTCTGACCAAATACTTATTTTCCACCATAATATGCAAATAAAATGTTAAAAAAACAGACAATGTGATTTTCTGGATTTTTATTTCTCAGTTTGTCTCCCATAGTTGAGGTCTACCTATGATGTAAATTACAGACGCCTCTCATCTTTTTAAGTGGTGGAACTTGCACTATTGCTGACTGACTAAATACTTTTTTGCCCCACTGTATATGCTCTGCACCTTTGATTATGGCCCCATAGATGCTCCTTATAATGCTGTGCCATATATGCTCTGCACCTTTGATTATGGCCCCATAGGTGCTCCTTATAATGATGTGCCCCATATATGCTCTGCACCTTTATGGCCCCATAGATGCTCCTTATAATGCTGTGCCCCATATATGCTCTGCACCTTTATGGCCCCATAGGTGCTCCTTATAATGCTGTGCCCCATATATGCTCTGCACCTTTATGGCCCCATAGGTGCTCCTTATAATGCTGTGCCCCATATATGCTCTGCACCTTTATGGCCCCATAGGTGCTCCTTATAATGCTGTGCCCCATATATGCTCTGCACCTTTATGGCCCCATAGGTGCTCCTTATAATGCTGTGCCCCTTATATGCTCTGCACCTTTATGGCCCCATAGATGCTCCTTATAATGCTGTGCCCCTTATATGCTCTGCACCTTTATGGCCCCATAGGTGCTCCTTATAATGCTGTGCCCCTTATATGCTCTGCACCTTTATGGCCCCATAGGTGCTCCTTAGAATGCTGCTGGTGCTGCCATAAAAAAAAAAAAAATCACATACTCACCTCTCTTCTCAGGACGCCGGCGCTTTCAATAATTACCTGCTCCTCTGCGGCTCCGTCTCCAGCACTGACGCTCAGCAGAGGGCGCGCACTGACTACGTCACAGCGCTCTCTAACCTGAGCGTCATTGCTAGAGGACGCTGCAGACGGAGCCGGAGCGAGGAGCAGGTAATTATAGCGCTGCGCTCCCCTTACCTGCTGCGGCGCGGTCCCTGCAGTCCCTGGCTTCTCCGGCGCTGCAGCTTCTTCCTGTAATTGAGCGGTCACATGGCACCGATCATTACAGAAATGAATATGCGGCTCCTCCCCTATGGGGGTGGAGCTGCCTATTCATTTCTGTAATGAGCGGTGCCATGTGACCGCTCAGTGCAGGAAGAATCTGCAGCGCCAGAGAAGCCAGGGACTGCAGGGACCGCGCTGGGAGCAGGTAAGTATGATTACACGGCCCCCGCTCCCCCTCCCCTGCTGACACCCGGGTATATGACTCGAGTATAAGCCGAGAGGGGGACTTTCAGCCCAAAAAAAATGGGCTGAAAATCTCGGCTTATACTCGAGTATATACGGTAGATAGAAATGTAATTATTAAAAGGCAAAAACTAAGCTAATAGAAGCATTTCACAACATATATTTCAACACCAGAGATATTCCACACAGATTTAACTAAATTGGCCAAGTAATGTGAAGTAATCTTCTACTACTTATTCGAGAGCCTTTTGATAAACGACATTCTTAGTTTTTTCTTCAGGTGCAAAGACAAACAGATTTTTGGCTGTTCCAACTCTTGAAGAGGCCACATAAAGTTGACCATGAGATTGTAAATCGATTCCAAATACTTTCAAGGACTGTCCCTGAGCCTTGTTGATGGACATAGCAAATGCCAGTCGAACAGGTATCTGGAGGCATTTAAAATCAAAAGGCAAATCAGATGGAATGCGTTGAATTGTTGGATTGAAAACATCTTCTCATGTGGCACATCCTGTCAAAATGGTTGCCTCAATTACATGTGGAAACAGGTTCTTAATCAAGAGTCTTGTTCCATTAAACAGCTTTGGTGGATCCAAATTTCGCACAGCATAAACCTGGCGGTTCATCTTTCCATTTCAGGGCACTGCAGTACATGCAGAACACATCCATTTTTCCTATCTGAACATTAGGATTATCCTGATTGTTTATGTCTGACTGGTAACAAAAGGCAGTATGTTTCAAATCTCCAACCATTTCCTTTGCCCTGTTGGAAGAAATAGCAATTCTCTTAGTGGCAAGTTGGCCTTCTCTCTACTGAGATGACTCACGGGCCCTTGAGGAAGCAGCTCTTCTTCTCTTATCTGCAAGCCTCGCTTCCCTCTCCTCGGAAAGTTCATTGGCTCTTGAGGAAGTAGTTCTTGTTCTCTTGTCTGCAAGCCTCGCTTCCCTATCCTCAGAAAGTTCATTGGCTCTTGAGGAAGCAGCTCTTTTTTTCATATATGCAAGCCTCGCTTGCCTCTCCTCAGAAAGTTCATTGGCTCTTGAGGAAGCAGTTCTTGTTCTCATGTCTGCAAGCTTCGCTTCCCTCTTCTCAGAAAGTTAATTGGCCCTTGAGGAAGCAGCTCTTGTTTTCATGTCTGCAAGCCTCGCTTCCTTCTCCTCAGAAAATTCATTGGCCCTTGAGGAAGCAGCTCTTGTTCTCTTGTCTGCAAGCCTCCCTTCCCTCTGCTCAGAAAGTTCATTGGCTCTTGAGGAAGCAGCTGCTGTTCTCATGTGTGTCAGCCTTGTTTGTCAGTCTTCACATTTTTCATTGGCCCGTAATGCAGCTTTTCTTTTTGCATCAGCTGACATTCGTGCCATGGAATTCCTTTTCTAATGAAGCATTATTGTGGTAAAAATAGTCTGTAACTGGCAGTTTCTATATCCTCTCACATAGAGGTAATATGACTGACATCAGCCTTTCCACCAACACACCGTAACTGACATGCTATTACCTCACACAAGCTTTGTTATACTGAGAATTTCCTTTGTTGCCTATATTAAGCAATCAGAGCTCAGATTAATTAACTGTAGCAAAATAGAAGCTGAGCTGTGATTGGTTGCTATTGGCAGCCTGATAAATCCCCAGCCAACAGGAAGCCTGTTATGACCTGGTGGTCAGGACAATAATGGACCTGGTGGTTAAGAGCACACGGAATGACCTGGTAGTTACTGATAATAAAGGACGAGCTCTGGGACGTGGGAACTCTGCTGACCGCAATCCCTAATCCTATCACACACACTAGAAATAGCCGTGGATTGCTCCTAACGCTCCCTATGCAACTCGGCACAGCCTAAGAAACTAGCTAGCCCTGAAGATAGAAAAATAAAGCCTACCTTGCCTCAGAGAAATTCCCCAAAGGAAAAGGCAGCCCCCCACATATAATGACTGTGAGTAAAGATGAAAATACAAACACAGAGATTAAATAGATTTAGCAAAGTGAGGCCCGACTTACTGAACAGACCGAGGATAGGAAAGGTAGCTTTGCGGTCAGCACAAAAACCTACAAAAAGACCACGCAGAGGGCGCAAAAAGACCCTCCGCACCGACTCACAGTGCGGAGGCGCTCCCTCTGCGTCCCAGAGCTTCCAGCAAGCAAGACAACAACAAAATAGCAAGCTGGACAGAAAAATAGCAAACCAGAGAAAAACAGGCAGGCACTTAGCTTCTACTGGGAAGACAGGTCACAAGAACGATCCAGGAGTGAACAAGACCCATACTGGAACATTGACAGGTGGCATGGAGCAAAGATCTAAGTGGAGTTAAATAGAGCAGCCAGCTAACGAATTAACCTCGTCACCTGTGGAAGGAAACTCAGAAACACCCACAGCCACCAGAGGAATTCCATGGATAGAACCAGCCGAAGTACCATTCATGACCACAGGAGGGAGCCCGACAACAGAATTCACAACAGAAGCCCTCCCCCCTGGCAGTATATATTAGCACACACATACACATAATAGACAGGTCATGTGACTGACAGCTGCCATATTTCCTATGTTGTACATTTGTTGCTCTTGTAGTTTGTCTGCATATTAATCAGATTTTTATTTTTGAAGGATAATACCAGACTTGTGTGTGTTTTTGGGCGAGTTTCATGTGTCAAGTTGTGTGTGGCAACATGCATGTAGCAACTATTTGTGTGTCGAGTTGCATGTGACAGGTTAGCGTAGCAAGTTGTGTGCAGCAAGTTTTGCGCGTGGTGATTTTTATGTGTGGTGCGCTTTGAGTATGTGCAAGTTTTGTGTGAGACAACTTTTGCATGTGTTGCAACTTTTGTGCATGTGGCAATTTTTCCACGTGTGCAAGTTTTGCGTGAGGCGAGTTTTCCATGAGGTGAGTTTTGCACGTGTGGCAAGTTTTGCGTGAGCCTAGTTTTGCATGTGGCGAGTTTTCCATGAGGTGAGTTTTGCGCGTGGTGAGTTTTGAGTGGCGACTTTTGTGTTTCGACTTTTATGTGGCGAGGTTGGTGTATGTGTGGTGAAATGTGTGCTGAGGGTGGTATATGTGTTCAAGCGCGTGGTAGTGTGTGGCACATTTTGTGTGTGTGTGTTCAATCCCCGTGTGTGGTGAGAATCCCATGTCGGGGCCCCACCTTAGCAGCTGTACGGTATATACTCTTTGGCGCCATCGCTCTCACTCTTTAAGTCCCCCTTGTTCACATCTGGCAGCTGTCAATTTGCCTCCAACACTTTTCCTTTCACTTTTTCCCCATTATGTAGATAGGGGCAAAATTGTTTGGTGAATTTTGGTGAATTGGAATACGTGGGGTTAAAATTTTGCCTCACAACATAGCCTATGACGGGGTCCAGACGTGTGACTGTGCAAAATTTTGTGGCTGTAGCTACGACGGTGCAGATGCCAATCCCGGACATACACACATACACACATACATTCAGCTTTATATATTAGATATACTGAAATTGTTGAGTTACCTAAAAACAGTCTTTCTGTTGTGCAGAAGAAAAAGAAGAAGAATATTTCATTATCATACCCCAAGCAGACAAGGACTAGTCAGAAAGGCTCACAATCCTTCTCCCTATTGTGACAAATTATTTAACCTTCAACCCACCAAAGGAAATTATTCTGAGGGCCCATATACAAAGAACATGTGCACTTCTACTGTTACGTACCTGTCTCATCTTAAGGCCCAAGCTGTGCTCTCTTCCTTGCTGCTGGTGTCCTCCATGTCAGGTCTTAAAAGTGGCCCAGCGCTTGCATTCCTTAGTGGTGTCATCTTTTAAGACCTAATTTAACAAACCATTGTATGTGAGTATTGATGCTGTAACATGTTCAGTTGCTATATGGAGATTACCACTATCCTGTTTTTTCTTATGTTGCCATCATCTCCTCAGACTTCTGTGATTTCCATCATTCGCACATGCTGCTTGTTAACATATCATTTGCTGTAAGCATCACAAACTGTATGTTCACATTATTTTTACATATGCTGCTGGTTTACCCATTGTTTGCTGCAATCATCATGAACTGTCATTATAGACTGTTCTCCCTATGTTACATTGTGCCGTGGATTGTATAATCTGCATCTTCTCCAGTTAACCCACTTTTGCTGTAAGCATCACAAACTGTTATTGGAGTCTGTTTGCATTAAATTGCTATCTGTTGCGAACTTTGCTACTTACATCTGCGAGCTGCCATTTTTATTTATTTTGGCCATCCTGGTTCTGTGTCTTCTGATGTTTCCTGCCTTGGTTGTGTGGCTGTTGACCAGCATAGGCTGTTTTGCAAGCGCTCGTTTTTCCATGTCCTTCCAGCCTGCTATACCATATGCCCTAAGTCCATGCGTCCACTGTATCCTGTGGCTTTGTGAATCCACATCACGAGGTGAGCCTAACATCTGCTTAAAACTGCAATACTAAATACACCCAGGACATATAATATGAGGTCTAACAGATGGGAAAAGTAATTATGTGAAGCCGGCCATTTACTGTAGACAAACTCTTGAACAACCAATAGCAATTCCTCCCAACTTGAACTAGTAATGATGAAAACCAACATGCCCGACTCTACAAACCAACATCTGCAGTTGGCGGAGAGTCAAGACACCTATAGACACAGAATGGGTGGCCAGTCCCACTGAAATCAGAAGATCTACCCATTACTAATCTAATGGAGATTTTGGCAAACACATCCGGTTCCTTGGGTGTCCCTGTCCGGCCCAAGGATAGTGACAGCCAAAGAGCCATTAATCCAATGTAATAGGAAGCTCTAGGGTGCAGTGTGCACCTGACCTGAGTAGACAGGTAGAGAAGTAGGTCAGGTGTACAAATTATGTCACATACACCTGCCTGACGCTATCTGGGGCATGTCCACAGATGCGCCAAACAGGCTTCATTTAAATGTATGTCCTCATTGAGAAAGTTCATTCAGGGAGAAATTTGCTTGCACATTATCTCCCAGACCTGGAGACGATGACAACACAACAGGTTTTATGAGAGTCTCAAACAATATAATTGTCATTTCAATTTACACATTACATGAAGTAAGGAGTTTTCTATAGGAACTTTTTTCGCAAAGCGCACTAGTAGACTTTGGTAGACTGTTCGCGAATGTCAGGGCGACTCTCATCTCATTCACCTCCGAGGACATCCAGATTTCAGTTCATTAACCATTGAACACATTACATCAAATTCATCTCTGACACGATAAATTGTTAGACGCGTTGATGGAGCGTTGTCAAATGCCTGAAGCTAAGATTGGCGAAACTTCTTGACACTTTCAATCTTTTAGTACGGCTTCAGAATCTACTTTCTTTGTTCTTCATTCTGACTCTCTGCCATAGTTCTCAACAAGTGTAGCATAAAAAAAGAAATAACAAAGCATAAAAACTGACAATATAATAAGTATTGAGTAATACATAAAAATAAATAGTAATAATACTTAAAATTAATAATAATAACAATAATACTATAAGCTGACTTGGATAAACTGAGTGTTTTGGTAGTCGCATGGCAGATGAGGTTCAATGTGGAGAAATGTAAAGTTATTATTAGGCTTACTAGGTGAAGTGGATACTCTAAGCCCAAAGTCCAGGTGGGTACACGAGCCACGGGCGTTGGTGCTGCTGACGGGTGAGGCACGTAGGACACAGACAGGAGATGTCCTGGAGACTTCAGACAGGTAGCAGGATTACAGGAAGCTTGAAAAAGACCAGAGATGTCCAGGAGACTGCAGACAGGTAGCAGAGATACTGGTGCTGACAGACAGGTAGCAGATTTACTAGACGCCACAGACAGGAGGAGACATCCATGAGACAAAGGAAGGGCAGCAAGGATACTGGAAGCCACAGACAGGCGGGAGATGTCCAGGAGACCACACACAGGCTGCTCAGATGCTGGAAACCGCTGGCAAGTGGGAGACGTCCAAGATACCATGGACAGGCAGCAAGAATACTAGAAACCGCAAACAGGTGGAAGATGTCCAGGAGGCCATGGACAGGAAGCAGAGTAGGTCGAGTTGCATAAAGTAGCTCAGAGAAATGGAAGCATTGAAGTCTTAATACAATGGTGAGCCTTATATAGGCCCAGCTAGAGTTTAGCAGACTACAGTGAGGGACGCAAAGGACGGATGCAGGACACGTGCATAACAGGTATGCAATTGGGCGCTAATAATATGCGGGTATCATATGTGCCAGCAGAGCTAAACTAGGAGAGTCACTTGTAGAGAAGGATCTGAGTACTTTTAGATCACATCAGCAAGATGTTCTCATGTATTAAAAGAGGCATGAACTTACGGGACAGCGACATAATACTAGTACTTTACAAAGTGTGAGTGTGACCCGTCATATTCAGGGCAGTTGTGGGCACCATTTCATAGGACAGATGCCCAATAGCTAGAAAAGGTGCAAAAAACACACAAAACGGATAAAGGGCATGGAACATATTGGTTATGAGGAAATATGAAAAAAAAACTACGTATATTTAGTCTTGAGAGATTATTAACTTGTACAAGTACATAAATGGTCCATATAAAAACTATGGTCACAAGCGGTTCTATGTAAACCTTTGCACTTTTGGTTGGATATATTCCATTCGGTCGGACTCGACGGACATTTGTCTTTTTTTAACGTTAACTATATAATTGCATTTGTCTTTTTTTAACGTTAACTATATAATTACGGTGACGAGATTGTGTTAATTGCTGGCGGACCAGTAACTTTTTTTCCGCCTTGTGATGCGTATGAAATATCGACAAGTTTTTCTCCCAGTGCGGAAACTAATTAACCTGTACAATTTGGGCAAATATTGAATACCTAATATGTAAAATGTGAATGTAAAAAAATAAACAGTTATTATGTGTCAGCGTCCATAATACACAGCAGGGTGTATGATAAGAGTCAATCGGGTGGGAAATTGTCTGAGGCCGGTGTGCTTTCTAACATAATGACTTTCCCTTCACATAGGATGAAAGTGTAATTACTTTGCTTCCTACTCTTCGGAGCGCCATGTCAGGAGACGACGGGGACAATCGGCAGCTCGGAGGCCGAGGTGTTATGGAAACGAAGGCAGTTGCCACATTACAAGCCCTAGGGGACTACAATAAATACTTAGGAGTGATGCAGACATGACAGACACTAAACAGAGCAAACGGGATAGAAGTGCACCGTGGCCCTGACATTTAGATTCATTTACCACGTCCCACCAGGCCTTTATCGTGTGCGGAACACATTGCAATAAACAACTCGACAAGGAAGGGCAGACGAGATCAACGGGAGTCAACGCGGTAAACAGGGTAGTGGTGTCGGATCTCGGCTAAAAAATTATTTTTGCAATTTTTCCAACTTTGCCTCTATAGCAGGGGTCCCCAACTCCAGGCCTCGAGGGCCGCCAACAGTGCAGGTTTTCAGGATTTCTTTAGTATTGCATCGGTGGTAATGTGATCATCTGCACAGGTGATGATTCCAACCCCTGTGCAATACTAAGGAAATCCTGAAAACCTGCACTGTTGGCGGCCCTCGAGGCCTGGAGTTGGGGACCACTGCTCTATAGCATGGGAGAAAAAATGAGGCTGGTCGAATACAGGGAGTTAATGGGAATCTGTCACCATTGGAATCTGAAGGAGACCCTGATTCCAATGATGTATCACTTACTGGGCTGCTTGCTGTAGTTTTCATACAATCACTGTTTTATCTGTTGCAGAGCTAGCGCGTCTCTGAATACTGAGCTGTGTATAACCCCTCCCACACCTCTGATTGGCAGCTTTCTGCCTACCCACAGTGTACAACGAAAGCTGGTGGGGAAGTTACAGAAGGACTAGACAGCACATGGCACGCAGTGATCTAGTGATAATCTCTTGAAACTACAATAAGTTGCACAGGAAGTGATACATCACCAGAATCAGGGTCACTGTCCTTACATTATGCTGCTCTCAGATTAGATAGCAAACACTTTCTGACAGATTCCATTTAACCTTTTGAGAACTTGAGTCAATGCCGGTAAAGGGAATTTGACACCAGTTTTTTGCTATGTAATCTGACAACAGCATGATGTAGGGAGAGAGACCCTGATTGCAATGATGTATCACTTAGTTTACTGGGTGCTCCAGTTGTGATACAATCACATTTTTCTCTGCTGCAGATCTAGCAGACCTTGGAATGCTGAGCTGTATATAACCCCGCCCACAGAACTGATTACATAGTAACATAGTTAGTAAGGCCGAAAAAAGACATTTGTCCATCCAGTTCAGCCTAGATTGGCAGATTAAACTGTATATTGTTAGAAAGCTGCCAATCAGCGCTGGGGGCGGAGGTGGACCAGGAAGCACCTGCCACCTAGTCCTATAGTGATCATTTCCTGCTGATTAAATACTGATTATATTGAAACAGAAAAACATAGCCTAGTAAGTGACACATCACTGGAATCAGGGTCTCTGTCCCTACATCAAGCTGCTTTCAGATTACATAGCAAAAACCTGCTGACATATTCCCTTTAAGTAGTTGTCTTTTTGAAGTAAGCTATTAATCATGTATGATATCATCTTTTGTAGATAATTATACAGCAGTAAATAGCAGCTTGCTTTCAGTTTGCGGATCTCAGTGATAAAAGCTTACAATGATTTTGTAGGTAAATCATCGCTTCTGATGAAAATGTGTCTTTTATTTCTCTAAAGAGGGGAATCTGCGTTCCACAGTCGCAGGAGGCGCAGCCCCGGCCAGGGAGGGAGACGTCGTGTACCTTGAACTGAGCTCTGGAAGCTAAATTAAGACGCTCAATCATAAAATGAAAACATCAGATTTGGTCCACATCTCTGGGGAAGGATTTATTACAAAGACTAGTGTAATTTAGATACAGCGCACAGATACACAGGATGATATACATAACCAAGGTTACCTTTCCTCCATGTCAGCATGACACAGGGAATCCAATTCCAGCAGGGCCGGAGATATTGTGCTGTGCTGAGTTCTTCTAGTTCCACAATGATGAATACAGAACGATCAGCCGAAAACTCGAATCTCCACATCTGCCATCGGCGCTCTCAATCCATTATGTGCACTTTCCTTATGTTTCCAGAGCTGCTCGGCTCGAGTGGAGATTGCTGTGTTCTGAGTGCAGCCGTGTGAAAGAATAAGCAATACAGCAAATCAGTTACCGAAAGAGAGCAAAGACATAAAAAACACACATATGTGCACACTATGGCACTGTGTACAGAATAAATACTACCGAAAGAGAGCGAAGACATAAAAACAAACACATATCTGCACGCTATGGCATTGTATACAGAATAAATACTACCGAAAGAGAGCGAAGACATAAAAACACACATATGTGCACACTATGGCACTGTATACAGAATAAATACTACCGAAAGAGAGCGAAGACATAAAAACACACATATGTGCACACTATGGCACTGTATACAGAATAAATACTACCGAAAAAGAACGAAGACATAAAAACACACATACAGTGGGGCAAAAAAGTATTTAGTCAGTCAGCAATAGTGCAAGTTCCACCACTTAAAAAGATGAGAGGCGTCTGTAATTTACATCATAGGTAGACCTCAACTATGGGAGACAAACTGAGAAAAAAAAATCCAGAAAATCACATTGTCTGTTTTTTTATCATTTTATTTGCATATTATGGTGGAAAATAAGTATTTGGTCAGAAACAAACAATCAAGATTTCTGGCTCTCACAGACCTGTAACTTCTTCTTTAAGAGTCTCCTCTTTCCTCCACTCATTACCTGTAGTAATGGCACCTGTTTAAACTTGTTATCAGTATAAAAAGACACCTGTGCACACCCTCAAACAGTCTGACTCCAAACTCCACTATGGTGAAGACCAAAGAGCTGTCAAAGGACACCAGAAACAAAATTGTAGCCCTGCACCAGGCTGGGAAGACTGAATCTGCAATAGCCAACCAGCTTGGAGTGAAGAAATCAACAGTGGGAGCAATAATTAGAAAATGGAAGACATACAAGACCACTGATAATCTCCCTCGATCTGGGGCTACACGCAAAATCCCACCCCGTGGGGTCAGAATGATCACAAGAACGGTGAGCAAAAATCCCAGAACCACGCGGGGGGACCTAGTGAATGAACTGCAGAGAGCTGGGACCAATGTAACAAGGCCTACCATAAGTAACACACTACGCCACCATGGACTCAGATCCTGCAGTGCCAGATGTGTCCCACTGCTTAAGCCAGTACATGTCCGGGCCCGTCTGAAGTTTGCTAGAGAGCATTTGGATGATCCAGAGGAGTTTTGGGAGAATGTCCTATGGTCTGATGAAACCAAACTGGAACTGTTTGGTAGAAACACAACTTGTCGTGTTTGGAGGAAAAAGAATACTGAGTTGCATCCATCAAACACCATACCTACTGTAAAGCATGGTGGTGGAAACATCATGCTTTGGGGCTGTGTCTCTGCAAAGGGGCCAGGACGACTGATCCGGGTACATGAAAGAATGAATGGGGCCGTGTATCGTGAGATTTTGAGTGCAAACCTCCTTCCATCAGCAAGGGCATTGAAGATGAAACGTGGCTGGGTCTTTCAACATGACAATGATCCAAAGCACACCGCCAGAGCAACGAAGGAGTGGCTTCGTAAGAAGCATTTCAAGGTCCTGGAGTGGCCTAGCCAGTCTCCAGATCTCAACCCTATAGAAAACCTTTGGAGGGAGTTGAAAGTCCGTGTTGCCAAGCGAAAAGCCAAAAACATCACTGCTCTAGAGGAGATCTGCATGGAGGAATGAGCCAACATACCAACAACAGTGTGTGGCAACCTTGTGAAGACTTACAGAAAACGTTTGACCTCTGTCATTGCCAACAAAGGATATATTACAAAGTATTGAGATGAAATTTTGTTTCTGACCAAATACTTATTTTCCACCATAATATGCAAATAAAATGATAAAAAAACAGACAATGTGATTTTCTGGATTTTTTTTTCTCAGTTTGTCTCCCATAGTTGAGGTCTACCTATGATGTAAATTACAGACGCCTCTCATCTTTTTAAGTGGTGGAACTTGCACTATTGCTGACTGACTAAATACTTTTTTGCCCCACTGTATGTGCACACTATGGCACTGTATACAGAATAAATACTACCGAAAGAGAGCGAAGACATAAAAACACACATATCTGCACGCTATGGCACTGTAACCAGAATAAATACTACCGAAAGAGAGCGAAGACATAAAACACACACATATGTGCAAACTATGACACTGTATACAGAATAAATACTACCGAAAGAGAGCGAAGACATAAAAACACACACATATGTGCACACTATGGCACTGTATACAGAATAAATACTACCGAAAAAGAACGAAGACATAAAAACACACATATGTGCACACTATGGCACTGTATACAGAATAAATACTACCGAAAGAGAGCGAAGACATAAAAACACACATATCTGCACGCTATGGCACTGTATACAGAATAAATACTACCGAAAGAGAGCGAAGACATAAAAACACACATATGTGCATACTATGGCACTGTATACAGAATAAATACTACCGAAAGAGAACGAAGATATAAAACACACATATGTGCACACTATGACACTGTACACAGAATAAATACTACCGAAAGAGAGCGAAGACATAAAACACACACATATGTGCACACTATGGCACTGTATACAGAATAAATACTACTGAAAGAGAGCAAAGACATAAAGACACACATATGTGCACACTATGGCACTGTATACAGAATAAATACTACCGAAAGAGAGCGAAGACATAAAGACACACATATGTGCACACTATGGCACTGTATACAGAATAAATACTACCGAAAGAGAGCGAAGACATAAAAACACACATATGTGCACACTATGGCACTATATACAGAATAAATACTACCGAAAGAGAGCGAAGACATAAAAACACACACATATATGCACACTATGACACTGTATATAGAATAAATACTACCGAAAGAGAACGAAGTCATAAAAACACACACATATGTGCACACTATGACACTGTATACAGAATAAATACTACTGTTGTGAATTCTGTTGTTGAGCTCCCTCCTGTGGTCAGGAATGGTACTTCGGCTGGTTCTGTCCATGGACTTTCTCTGGTGGCTGTGGGTGTTTCTGAGTTTCCTTCCACAGGTGACGAGCTTAATTCGTTAGCTGGCTACTCTATTTAACTCCTCTTGGATCATTGCTAGATGCCAGCTGTCAATGTTGTACTATGGCTCTAGTTTGCTCCTGGATCGTACTGGTTACCTGTTACTCCAGCAGAAGCTAAGTTCCTCTTTGCTATTTTGCTTGTTTGCTATTTTTTCTGTCCAGCTTGCTATTGTTAAATATTGCCATGCTTGCTGGAAGCTCTGGGATGCAGAGGGGCGCCCCCCGCACCGTGAGTCGGTGCGGAAGGGTTTTTTTTTCCCTGCACTCTCTGCGTGGCTTTTGTAGGTTTTTGTGCTGACCGCAAAGTGACCTTTCCTGTCCTCTGTCTGTTCAGTAAGTCGGGCCTCTCTTTGCTAAATCTATTTCATCTCTGTGTTTGTGATTTCATCTTGCTCACAGTCAATATATGTGGGGGCTGCCTTTTCCTTTGGGGAATTTCTCTGAGGCAAGGTAGGCTTATTTTTCCTCTTAAGGGCTAGCTAGTTTCTGAGGCTGTGTCGAGTTGCATAGGGAGCGTTAGGAGCAATCCACGGCTATTTTTAGTGTGTGTGATAGGCTTAGGGATTGCGGTCAGCAGAGTTCCCACTTCCCAGAGCTTGTTCTGTGTTTTGTGGCTATCAGGTCTTTCCGGGTGCTCTTAACCATCAGGTCCATTGTTGTCCTTACCACCAGGTCATAACAGTACAGCTGGCCAAAAGTATTAATGCATCTCAATAGAGGGATAAGAGAAGTTCTGAGACCATTTTTTTTTCTTTGCAGCGTGTTTTGTCTCTCATTTCCCCTATACCTCTGGGTGGTTCAGAACACAGGTGTAGACATGGACATTCAAGGTCTGTCCTCTTTGATGGATAATCTCACTATAAGTGTACAAAAAGTTCAAGATTTTGTGGTTCAGAATCCGATGTCAGAGCCTAGGATTCCAATTCCTGATTTGTTTTTTGGTGATAGATCTAAGTTCTTGAATTTCAAAAATAATTGTAAATTGTTTCTTGCCCTGAAACCTCACTCCTCAGGTGACTCTGTTCAACAAGTAAAGATCATTATTTATTTATTATGTGGCGACCCTCAAGACTGGGCATTTTCCCTTGCGCCAGGAGATCCGGCATTGCGTGATGTTGATGCGTTTTTCCTGGCGCTTGGATTGCTTTATGACGAACCAAATTCAGTGGATCAGGCAGAGAAAGTCTTGCTGGATCTGTGTCAGGGTCAGGATGAGGCAGAGACATATTGTCAGAAGTTTAGAAAGTGGTCTGTGCTCACTCAGTGGAATGACTGTGCTCTGGCAGCAATCTTCAGAAAGGGTCTCTCTGAAGCCCTTAAGGATGTCATGGTGGGATTTCCCATGCCTGCTGGTCTGAATGAGTCTATGTCTTTGGCCATTCAGATCGATCGACGCTTGCGTGAGCGTAAAGCTGTGCACCATTTGGCGGTATTATCTGAGCATAGGCCTGAGCCTATGCAATGTGATAGGACTTTGACCAGAGCTGAACGGCAAGAACACAGACGTCGGAATATGCTGTGTTTTTACTGTGGTGATTCCACTCATGCTATCTTCGATTGTCCTAAGCGCACTAAGCGTTTGTCTAGGTCTGCTACCATTGGTACGGTACAGTCTAAATTTCTATTGTCCGTTACTCTGATTTGCTCTTTGTCATCCTATTCTGTTATGGCTTTTGTGGGTTCAGGCGCTGCTCTGAATTTGATGGACTTGGAGTATGCTAGGCGCTGTGGTTTTTTCTTGGAGCCCTTGCAGTATCCTATTCCATTGAGAGGAATTGATGCTACGCCTTTGGCCAAGAATAAGCCTCAGTACTGGACCCAATTCACCATGTGCATGGCTCCTGCACATCAGGAGGATATCCGCTTTTTGGTGTTGCATAATCTGCATGATGTGGTCGTTTAGGGGTTACCATGGCTACAGGTTCATAATCCAGTACTGGACTGGAAATCTATGTCTGTGTCCAGCTGGGGTTGCCAGGGGGTACATGGTGATGTTCCATTTTTGTCAATTTCGTCTTCCACTCCTGCTGAAGTTCCGGAGTTTTTGTCGGATTATCAGGATGTATTTGATGAGCCCAAAGCCAGTGCCCTACCTCCTCAAAGGGATTGCGATTGTGCAATTAATTTGATTCCTGGTAGTAAGTTTCCTAAGGGTCGATTGTTCAATTTATCTGTGCCAGAACACGCCGCTATGCGGAGTTATATAAAGGAATCCTTGGAGAAAGGCCATATTCGCCAGTCGTCATCACCGTTAGGAGCAGGGTTCTTTTTTGTGGCCAAGAAGGATGGTTCTTTGAGACCTTGTATTGATTACCGCCTTCTTAATAAAATTACAGTCAAATTTCAGTATCCTTTGCCGCTGCTGTCTGATTTGTTTGCTCGTATTAAAGGGGCTAGTTGGTTCACCAAGATAGATCTTCGAGGGGCGTATAATCTTGTGCGTATTAAGCAGGGCGATGAATGGAAAACTGCATTTAATATGCCCGAGGGCCATTTTGAGTACCTGGTTATGCCATTCGGGCTTTTCAATGCTCCATCAGTATTTCAGTCCTTTATGCATGATATCTTCCGAGAGTACCAGGATAAGTTCCTGATTGTGTATTTGGATGATATTTTGGTCTTTTCGGATGATTGGGAGTCTCATGTGAAGCAGGTCAGAATGGTGTTCCAGGTCCTTCGTGCGAATTCCTTGTTTGTGAAGGGGTCTAAGTGTCTCTTTGGAGTTCAGAAGGTTTCGTTTTTGGGATTCATTTTTTCCCCTTCTACTATCGAGATGGACCCTGTTAAAGTCCAGGCCATTTACGATTGGACTCAGCCGACATCTGTGAAGAGCCTGCAGAAATTTCTGGGCTTTGCTAATTTTTATCGTCGCTTCATCGCTAATTTTTCTAGTGTTGCTAAACCGTTGACTAATTTGACCAAGAAGGGTACTGATGTGGTCAATTGGTCTTCTGCAGCTGTGGAAGCTTTTCAGGAATTGAAGCGTCGTTTTTCTTCTGCCCCTGTGTTGTGCCAGCCAGATGTTTCGCTCCCGTTTCAGGTTCAGGTGGATGCTTCTGAGATTGGAGCAGGGGTTGTTTTGTCACAAAGAAGTTCTGATGGCTCGGTGATGAAGCCATGTGCTTTCTTTTCTAGAAAGTTTTCGCCTGCTGAGCGCAATTATGATGTTGGTAATCGGGAGTTGTTGGCCATGAAGTGGGCATTCGAGGAGTGGCGTCATTGGCTTGAAGGAGCCAAGCATCGCGTGGTGGTCTTGACAGATCACAAGAATTTGACTTATCTTGAGTCTGCCAAGCGGTTGAATCCGAGACAGGCTCGATGGTCGCTATTTTTCTCCCATTTTGATTTTGTGGTTTCGTACCTTCCGGGCTCTAAGAATGTGAAGGCTGATGCCCTGTCAAGGAGTTTTGTGCCTGACTCTCCGGGTGTTCCTGAGCCGGCGGGTATTCTCAAAGAGGGGGTAATTTTGTCTGCCATCTCCCCTGATTTGCAGCGGGTGCTGCAAAAATTTCAGGCTGATAGACCTGACCGGTGCCCAGCAGAGAAACTGTTTGTCCCTGATAAATGGACTAGTAGAGTTATCTCTGAGATTCATTGTTCAGTGTTGGCTGGTCATCCTGGGATCTTTGGTACCAGAGATTTGGTGGCTAGATCCTTTTGGTGGCCGTCTTTGTCAAGGGATGTGCGTTCTTTTGTGCAGTCCTGTGGGACTTGTGCTCGGGCTAAGCCCTGCTGTTCTCGTGCCAGTGGGCTGCTTTTGCCCTTGCCGGTCCCGAAGAGGCCCTGGACGCATATTTCTATGGATTTTATTTCGGATCTCCCTGTCTCTCAAAAGATGTCGGTCATTTGGGTGGTTTGTGATCGCTTTTCTAAGATGGTCCATTTGGTACCCTTGTCAAAATTACCTTCCTCATCTGAATTGGTGCCATTGTTTTTCCAGCATGTGGTTCGTTTACATGGCATTCCGGAGAACATCGTTTCAGACAGAGGTTCCCAGTTTGTTTCGAGGTTTTGGCGTTCCTTTTGTGCTAGAATGGTGTTGTGAGTTCTGGTTTTGGGCTCCCTCTGGTGGTTACTGATGGTACTGGGTGACTTGTGTTCTCTGCGGTCTCTGGTCTCCACCTGTTCCATCAGGTTATGGGAGTTTCCTATTTAACCTGGCTTTTTTGTCATTTCCTCGCCGGCTATCAATGTAATCAGCGTGTCTTTTCACCTCTGCTCCCTGCGTCTGTTATCTTCAGGACAAGCTAAGTTTTGATTTTCCTGTTCCACGTTTTGCTTAATTTTTGTCTTAGTCCAGCTTGCAGATATGTGATTCCTTGCTGCTGGTTGCTCTACTGGGCTGAAATTACTCCTCATGTTCCATGAGTTGGCACATGAGTTCATGTAATTTCAGGATGGTTTTTTGAAGGGTTTTTCGCTGACCGCGCAGTTCACTTTTGTATCCTCTGCTATCTAGCTTTAGCGGGCCTCATTTTTGCTGATTCTATTTTCATAACTACGTATGTGCTTTCCTCTCATTTCACCGTTATTACATGTGGGGGGCTGCTATTTCTGTGGGGTGTTTCTCTGGAGGCAAGTGAGGTCTGTGTTTCTTCTGATAGGGGAAGTTAATCCTTCGGCTGGCGCGAGACGTCTAGGAATCATCGTAGGCACGTTCCCCGGCTACTGCTAGTTGTGTGTTTAGGTTCAGGATCGCGGTCAGCTCAGGTTCCATCACCCTAGAGCTTGTTTTGTTTTTGTGCTTGTCCTTTTGTGATCCCCTGCCATTGGGATCATGACAGTATAGCCGGCCTAAAAAAAAAAAATTGGTCATCGTTTTGGCTGAAGTAGGAGGAAAAGTAGTCTGAGGAAGTTTTTTTTTTTTTTTTTTTTTTTTTTCCACTCCTCAGTGTTTGCTGCCTAGCCCTAATTGCAGCTTGGCTGCTTCTTTCCTCCTCTTAATCCTTGAATGGCTCTGACCTCGGTTGTTTATCATGGACGTCCAGAGTTTGGCTTCCAGCCTGAATAATCTTGCTGCTAAGGTTCAAAATATACAAGATTTTGTTGTACATACGCCTATGTCTGAACCTAGAATTCCTATCCCAGAGTTTTTTTCTGGAGATAGATCTAGTTTTCTGAATTTTAGGAACAATTGCAAGTTGTTTCTTTCCTTGAAATCTCGCTCCTCTGGAGATCCTGCTCAGCAGGTCAAGATTGTTATATCTTTCCTGCGGGGTGACCCTCAGAATTGGGCACTTGCATTGGCACCAGGGGATCCTGCGTTGCTCAATGTGGATGCGTTTTTTCTGGCATTGGGTTTGCTCTATGAGGAACCTAACCTAGAGATTCAGGCTGAAAAAGCTTTATTGGCTCTCTCTCAGGGGCAAGATGAAGCAGAAATATATTGTCAGAAATTTCGGAAATGGTCGGTGCTTACTCAGTGGAATGAGTGCGCTCTGGCTGCATAATTCAGAGATGGCCTTTCTGAGGCCATTAAAGATGTTATGGTGGGGTTCCCGGCGCCTACAGGTCTGAATGAGTCCATGACTATGGCTATTCAGATTGATCGGCGTTTACGGGAGCGCAAACCTGTGCACCATTTGGCGGTGTCTTCTGAACAGGCACCTGAGATAATGCAATGTGATAGAATTCAGTCCAGAAGTGAACGGCAAAATTATAGGCGGAAAAATGGATTGTGTTTTTATTGTGGTGATTCAGCTCATGTTATATCAGCATGCTCTAAACGCACAAAAAAGGTTGATAAGTCTGTTGCCATTGGTACTTTACAGTCTAAGTTCATTCTGTCTGTGACGCTGATTTGTTCATTATCATCCATTTCCGTCGATGCCTATGTGGATTCAGGCGCTGCCCTGAGTCTTATGGATTGGTCATTTGCCAATCGCTGTGGGTTTAGTCTGGAACCTCTGGAAGTTCCTATTCCTTTGAAAGGAATTGACTCTACATCTTTGGCTATGAATAAACCTCAGTACTGGACACAAGTGACCATGCGTATGACTCCCGTTCATCAGGAGGTGATTCGCTTCCTGGTACTGTATAATTTACATGATGTCTTAGTGCTTGGTCTGCCATGGTTACAAACTCATAATCCAGTCCTGGACTGGAAAACAATGTCTATGTTAAGCTGGGGATGTCAGGGGGTTCATGATGATGCATCTCCGATTTCTATCGCTTCATCTACTCCTTCTGAGGTTCCGGTATTTCTGTCTGATTATCGGGAGGTTTTTGAGGAGCCTAAGCTCAGTTCGCTTCCTCCTCACAGGGATTGCGATTGTGCTATAGATTTGATTCCTGGCAGTAAATTCCCTAAAGGTCGTTTGTTCAATCTGTCAGTGCCAGAGCATACTGCTATGCGGAATTATGTTAAGGAGTCCTTGGAAAAGGGACATATCCGTCCATCTTCGTCCCCTTTGGGAGCAGGTTTTTTTTTGTGGCCAAAAAAGATGGTTCCTTGAGGCCTTGCATAGATTATCGTCTTTTGAATAAGATTACAGTCAAATATCAGTATCCTTTGCCATTGTTGACTGATTTGTTCGCTCGCATTAAGGGGGCTTAATGGTTCACTAAGATTGATCTTCGGGGTGCGTATAATCTTGTGCGGATAAGGCAGGGTGATGAGTGGAAAACCGCATTTAATACGCCTGAGGGCCATTTCGAGTATTTGGTGATGCCTTTTGGACTTTCTAATGCTCCTTCTGTCTTCCAGTCTTTTATGCACGATATTTTCCGTGAATATCTGGATAAATTTATTATCGTGTATTTGGATGATGTTTTGGTTTTTTCTGATGATTGGGAGTCTCATGTTCAGCAAGTCAGGAAGGTGTTTCAGGTTCTGCGGGCCAATTCTTTGTTTGTAAAAGGTTCTAAATGTCTCTTTGGAGTCCAGAAGATTTCTTTTTTGGGGTATATTTTTTCCCCTTCTACTATTGAGATGGATCCCGTCAAGGTTCAGGCTATTTGTGACTGGACGCAGCCTACATCTCTTAAGAGTCTACAGAAGTTCTTAGGCTTTGCTAATTTTTATCGTCGCTTCATAACTAATTTTTCTAGTGTTGTTAAGCCTTTGACGGATTTGACTAAAAAGGGTGCTGATGTTACTGATTGGTCTCCTGAGGCTGTGGAGGCCTTTCAGGAACTTAAGCGCCGGTTTTCTTCGGCTCCTGTGTTGCGTCAGCCAGATACGTCGCTTCCTTTTCAGGTTGAGGTTGATGCTTCCGAGATCGGAGCGAGGGCGGTTTTGTCACAGAGAAGCTCCGATGGCTCGGTGATGAAGCCATGTGCGTTCTTTTCTAGAAAATTTTCGCCTGCTGAACGGAATTATGATGTTGGTAATCGGGAGCTTTTGGCCATGAAGTGGGCATTTGAGGAGTGGCGTCATTGGCTTGAGGGTGCTAGACATCGTGTGGTGGTCTTGACTGATCACAAAAATCTGATGTACCTTGAGTCTGCCAAACGTCTGAATCCTAGACAGGCTCGTTGGTCACTGTTTTTCTCCCGTTTCAATTTTGTGGTTTCGTACCTGCCAGGTTCAAAGAATGTGAAGGCGGATGCTCTTTCTAGGAGTTTTGTGCCTGACTCCCCTGGAAATTCGGAGCCCACTGGTATCCTTAGGGATGGGGTGATTTTGTCGGCTGTCTCCCCAGACTTGCGACGTGCTTTGCAGGAGTTTCAGGCGGATAAACCTGATCGTTGTCCGCCGGAAAGACTGTTTGTTCCGGATAATTGGACCAGTAGAGTCATCTCCGAGGTCCATTCTTCTGTGTTGGCAGGTCATCCTGGAATATTTGGTACTAGAGACTTGGTGGCCAGGTCTTTTTGGTGGCCTTCCTTGTCGAGGGATGTGCGTTCTTTCGTGCAGTCTTGTGGAGTTTGCGCTCGGGCTAAGCCTTGCTGTTCTCGGGCCAGTGGATTGTTGTCACCTTTGCCTATCCCGAAGAGACCTTGGACGCACATTTCCATGGACTTTATTTCGGATCTCCCTGTCTCTCAAAAAATGTCCGTCATATGGGTTGTGTGTGACCGCTTTTCTAAGATGGTTCATCTGGTACCTTTGCCTAAGTTACCTTCCTCCTCTGAGTTGGTCCCTCTGTTTTTTCAAAACGTGGTCCGTTTGCATGGCATTCCGGAGAACATCGTTTCTGACAGGGGATCCCAGTTTGTGTCTAGATTTTGGCGGACGTTCTGTGCTAAGATGGGCATTGATTTGTCCTTTTCGTCTGCATTCCATCCCCAGACGAATGGCCAGACGGAACGAACTAATCAGACTTTAGAAACTTATTTAAGGTGTTTTGTTTCTGCTGATCAAGATGACTGGGTTTCCTTTTTGCCGCTTGCCGAGTTTGCACTTAATAATCGGGCTAGTTCTGCTACCTTGGTTTCTCCTTTCTTTTGTAATTCGGGGTTTCATCCTCGTTTTTCCTCTGGTCAAGTGGAGCCTTCTGATTGTCCTGGAGTGGACATGGTGGTGGATAGGTTGCATCGGATTTGGAGTCATGTGGTGGACAATTTGAAGTTGTCCCAGGAGAGGGCTCAGCAGTTTGCTAATCGCCGTCGCCGCGTGGGTCCTCGACTTCTTGTTGGGGACTTGGTGTGGTTGTCTTCTCGTTTTGTTCCTATGAAGGTCTCTTCTCCTAAGTTCAAGCCTCGGTTCATCGGTCCCTATAGGATCTTGGAAATTCTTAACCCTGTGTCGTTTCGTTTGGATCTTCCGGCATCGTTTGCTATTCATAATGTGTTCCATCGGTCGTTGTTGCGGAAGTATGAGGTACCTGTTGTTCCTTCGCTTGAGCCTCCTGCTCCGGTGCTGGTGGAGGGTGAATTGGAGTATGTTGTGGAGAAGATCTTGGATTCTCGTGTTTCCAGACGGAAACTCCAGTATTTGGTCAAGTGGAAGGGTTATGGTCAGGAGGATAATTCTTGGGTGATTGCCTCTGATGTTCATGCTGCCGATTTGGTCCGTGCTTTTCATAGGGCTCATCCTGGTCGCCCTGGTGGTTCTCGTGAGGGTTCGGTGACCCCTCCTCAAGGGGGGGGTACTGTTGTGAGTTCTGTTTTTGGGCTCCCTCTGGTGGTTACTGATGGTACTGGGTGACTTGTGTTCTCTGCGGTCTCTGGTCTCCACCTGTTCCATCAGGTTATGGGAGTTTCCTATTTAACCTGGCTTTTTTGTCATTTCCTCGCCGGCTATCAATGTAATCAGCGTGTCTTTTCACCTCTGCTCCCTGCGTCTGTTATCTTCAGGACAAGCTAAGTTTTGATTTTCCTGTTCCACGTTTTGCTTAATTTTTGTCTTAGTCCAGCTTGCAGATATGTGATTCCTTGCTGCTGGTTGCTCTAGTGGGCTGAAATTACTCCTCATGTTCCATGAGTTGGCACATGAGTTCAAGTAATTTCAGGATGGTTTTTTGAAGGGTTTTTCGCTGATCGCGCAGTTCACTTTTGTATCCTCTGCTATCTAGCTTTAGCGGGCCTCATTTTTGCTGATTCTATTTTCATAACTACGTATGTGCTTTCCTCTCATTTCACCGTTATTACATGTGGGGGGCTGCTATTTCTGTGGGGTGTTTCTCTGGAGGCAAGTGAGGTCTGTGTTTCTTCTGATAGGGGAAGTTAATCCTTCGGCTGGCGCGAGACGTCTAGGAATCATCGTAGGCACGTTCCCCGGCTACTGCTAGTTGTGTGTTTAGGTTCAGGATCGCGGTCAGCTCAGGTTCCATCACCCTAGAGCTTGTTTTGCTTTTGTGCTTGTCCTTTTGTGATCCCCTGCCATTGGGATCATGACAGGATGGGCATTGATTTGTCTTTTTCCTTGGCTTTTCATCCTCAGACAAATGGCCAAACCGAACGAACTAACCAGACTTTGGAAACATATCTGAGATGCTTTGTTTCTGCTGATCAGGATGATTGGGTGTCCTTTTTGCCTTTGGCTGAGTTCGCCCTTAATAATCGGGCCAGCTCGGCTACTTTGGTTTCGCCGTTCTTCTGCAATTCTGGTTTCCACCCTCGTTTCTCTTCAGGGCAGGTTGAGTCTTCGGACTGTCCTGGTGTAGATACTGTGGTGGATAGGTTGCAGCAGATTTGGACTCATGTGGTGGACAATTTGACATTGTGCCAGGAGAAGGCTCAACGTTTCGCTAACCGCCGGCGCTGTGTGGGTCCCCGTCTTCGTGTTGGGGATTTGGTTTGGTTGTCGTCTCGCTATGTTCCTATGAAGGTTTCCTCTCCTAAGTTTAAGCCTCGTTTCATTGGTCCGTATAAGATTTCTGAGGTTTTCAATCCTGTGTCATTTCGTTTGGCCCTTCCAGCTTCTTTTGCCATCCATAATGTGTTCCATAGGTCGTTGTTGCGGAGATACGTGGCGCCTGTGGTTCCATCCGTTGATCCTCCTGCCCCGGTGTTGGTTGAGGGGGAGTTGGAGTATGTGGTGGAGAAGATTTTGGATTCTCGTATTTCGAGACGGAAACTTCAGTACCTGGTCAAGTGGAAGGGTTATGGTCAAGAAGATAATTCCTGGGTTTTTGCCTCTGATGTTCATGCTGCCGATCTCGTTCGTGCCTTTCATTTGGCTCATCCTGGTCGGCCTGGGGGCTCTGGTGAGGGTTCGGTGACCCCTCCTCAAGGGGGGGTACTGTTGTGAATTCTGTTGTTGAGCTCCCTCCTGTGGTCAGGAATGATACTTCGGCTAGTTCTGTCCATGGACTTTCTCTGGTGGCTGTGGGTGTTTCTGAGTTTCCTTCCACAGGTGACGAGCTTAATTCGTTAGCTGGCTACTCTATTTAACTCCTCTTGGATCATTGCTAGATGCCAGCTGTCAATGTTGTACTATGGCTCTAGTTTGCTCCTGGATCGTACTGGTTACCTGTTACTCCAGCAGAAGCTAAGTTCCTCTTTGCTATTTTGCTTGTTTGCTATTTTTTCTGTCCAGCTTGCTATTGTTAAATATTGCCTTGCTTGCTGGAAGCTCTGGGACGCAGAGGGGCGCCCCCCGCACCGTGAGTCGGTGCGGAAGGGTTTTTTTTTCCCTGCACTCTCTGCGTGGCTTTTGAAGGTTTTTGTGCTGACCGCAAAGTGACCTTTCCTGTCCTCTGTCTGTTCAGTAAGTCAGGCCTCTCTTTGCTAAATCTATTTCATCTCTGTGTTTGTGATTTCATCTTGCTCACAGTCAATATATGTGGGGGCTGCCTTTTCCTTTGGGGAATTTCTCTGAGGCAAGGTAGGCTTATTTTTCCTCTTAAGGGCTAGCTAGTTTCTGAGGCTGTGTCGAGTTGCATAGGGAGCGTTAGGAGCAATCCATGGCTATTTTTAGTGTGTGTGATAGGCTTAGGGATTGCGGTCAGCAGAGTTCCCACTTCCCAGAGCTTGTTCTGTGTTTTGTGGCTATCAGGTCTTTCCGGGTGCTCTTAACCATCAGGTCCATTGTTGTCCTTACCACCAGGTCATAACAACTACCGAAAGAGAGCGAAGACATAAAAACACACATATGTGCACACTATGGCACTGTATACAGAATAAATACTACCGAAAGAGAGCGAAGACATAAAAACACACACATATATGCACACTATGGCACTGTATACAGAAAAAATACTACCGAAAGAGAGGGAAGACATAAAAACACACATATGTGCACACTATGGCACTGTATACAGAATAAATGCTACCGAAAGAGAACGAAGACATAAAAACACACATATGTGCATACTATGACATTGTATACAGAATAAATACTACCGAAAGAGAGCGAAGACATAAAAACACACACATATGTGCACACTATGGCACTGTATACAGAATAAATACTACCGAAAGAGAGCGAAGACATAAAAACACACATATGTGTACACTATGGCACTGTATACAGAATAAATACTACCAAAAGAGAGCGAAGACATAAAAACACACACATATGTGTACACTATGGCATTGTATACAGAATAAATACTACCGAAAGAGAGCGAAGACATAAAAACACACATATGTGTACACTATGGCACTGTATACAGAATAAATACTACCGAAAGAGAGCGAAGACATAAAACACACACATATGTGCACACTACGGCACTGTATACAGAATAAATACTACCGAAAGAGAGCGAAGACATAAAACACACACATATGTGCTCACTATGGCACTGTATACAGAATAAATACTACCGAAAGAGAGCGAAGACATAAAACACACACATATGTGCACACTATGGCATTGTATACAGAATAAATACTACTGAAAGAGAGTGAAGACATAAAAATACACATATGTGCACACTATGGCACTGTATACAGAATAAATACTACCGAAAGAGAGCGAAGACATAAAAAACACACACATATGTGCACACTATGGCATTGTATACAGAATAAATACTACTGAAAGAGAGCGAAGACATAAAACACACACATATGTGCACACTATGACACTGTATACAGAATAAATACTACCGAAAGAGAGCGAAGACATTAAAACACACATATGTGCACACTACGGCACTGTATACAGAATAAATACTACCGAAAGAGAGCGAAGACATAAAACACACACATATGTGCACACTATGGCATTGTATACAGAATAAATACTACTGAATGAGAGTGAAGACATAAAAATACACATATGTGCACACTATGGCACTGTATACAGAATAATTACTACCGAAAGAGAGCGAAGACATAAAAAACACACACATATGTGCACACTATGGCATTGTATACAGAATAAATACTACTGAAAGAGAGCGAAGACATAAAACACACACATATGTGCACACTATGACACTGTATACAGAATAAATACTACCGAAAGAGAGCGAAGACATTAAAACACACATATGTGCACACTACGGCACTGTATACAGAATAAATACTACCGAAAGAGAGCGAAGACATAAAACACACACATATGTGCTCACTATGGCACTGTATACAGAATAAATACTACCGAAAGAGAGCGAAGACATAAAACACACACATATGTGCACACTATGGCATTGTATACAGAATAAATACTACTGAAAGAGAGTGAAGACATAAAAATACACATATGTGCACACTATGGCACTGTATACAGAATAAATACTACCGAAAGAGAGCGAAGACATAAAACACACACATATGTGCACACTATGGCACTGTATACAGAATAAATACTACCGAAAGAGAGCAAAGACATTAAAACACAAATATGTGCACACTATGGCACTGTATACAGAATAAATACTATCTGCTATATGACGATATATATCTGAAATATACGATGCTGTGCTGCTCTTATTGTTATTACTCCTAGCATTGTGTTTACCTGCTTATATCCAGGGCCGGAGTTAGGGGCAGGCAAACTAGGCATTTGCCTAAGTCCCCTGGAGCGCCTACAAGGGCCGTGGGGTACTCGAGCCCGGTCTGGTGGTAATTAAAGGGGTGGGCACAGTGGCAGTGACCCGGTCCGTGGCCCTGGGCGTCCAGTAAAAGGGGATGAGTGGAAGTGGAGAATAAATCTTTAGGATAATTCGTGACGCCACCTGCGATATTCGGCCAGGGATGGCTGACGCTGCTTAAAGGGGTCCACTGGGGATGATGGACTTGCAGCAGAGTTGGTATAGTGCCCCACAGGTAGAGCTTAGTCCCCAGGGCTGCCGGTACAGTTGCTAAGAGGGATTATAGATGGTGGAGTGCAGGACTGAGGGTGCAGGAAATAATAGAAGGACACAGAGATAGCAGTTTCCTTTGCCTTTTACTGATGAACTGCATGTACAGTTCAGAGTACAGGTAGCAGTTGGTGACGGGGTCCGGACAGCCTGGAAACAGCTTGGGATCCACCTAACCAGGTGAGTTCGGAGGCCTTCCTTCTGCGCTTTGTACTCTGACCCTTGCTGCCTGAAGCTCTGCTCAAGTCCTCTCACGGTCTGTACTCCCAACCCAAATGGCTGACAGCCTGAGCCTGTCTTGGGCATTGCCTTCTCACTGGCAGCCCCAGGCTCCTGACCTGCTGTGTTGCCTCCGGATGTCAGTTGGGGCCACGAGACTTGGAATCTCCTGCCCTCTGGATTCGGTGGCTGAGTATGTAATCCTCTCACCACCACGGACTCCGGTGTCCAGTCTCTTTGTGCTTTATCTTGAGGTGAGCCCAATCGCAGCTCCAGACCCCAGGCTCCTCTCTCTTGCTTCCTTTCCCTTCAGTGTCTCCCACTTAACTCACTAACCCCACCTTCGGACCAGAACTTATAGGGAAGCTACCCTGTAATCGGGTTTAGAGCTCCCCCTTCTGGTCTGGAGTTAGGGAGGTGTTATATGTTTGTATTAGGGAATCCCTCCTTGCATCTAGGCATAACATCACCCCCCCTCCCCGAGGAAGGCAATGCCATTGTAGTAACCAGACTCCTGGGGTGCGACACCCGCACTCCCCAGATGCCCCCAGCCAGTGGTGTGCCGCTGCCGCTAATAACAGCCAACCATTCGGTCCATATGGGACCCGTGAGCATCGGCTCTGGGCACCCCCGCCTCACACATTCAACTGTATCAGCATCATAAATGAATCAAATGAAATACAGCACCCAAATCAGTGCACACATGGAGTTTTCAATGCATTTTATTTGTTTTTTTTTCTCACAGGAATGGAACATGAAGAAAACATATAAATTAATGTTTTCGGGTTTTTTTACATTTACCTGGATCTACAACGGTGTATAAAACTTTACAAACCCAGTGGGGTACCGCAGGGGTCAGTATTGGGACCTGTTCTCTTCAACATATTCATTAATGATCTGGTAGAAGGTTTACACAGTAAAATATCGATATTTGCAGATGATACAAAACTATGTAAAGCAGTTAATACAAGAGAAGATAGTATTCTGCTACAGATGGATCTGGATAAGTTGGAAACTTGGGCTGAAAGGTGGCAGATGAGGTTTAACAATGATAAATGTAAGGTTATACACATGGGAAGAAGGAATCAATGTCACCATTACACACTGAATGGGAAACCACTGGGTAAATCTGACAGGGAGAAGGACTTGGGGATCCTAGTTAATGATAAACTTACCTGGAGCAGCCAGTGCCAGGCAGCAGCTGCCAAGGCAAACAGGATCATGGGGTGCATTAAAAGAGGTCTGGATACACATGATGAGAGCATTATACTGCCTCTGTACAAATCCCTAGTTAGACCGCACATGGAGTACTGTGTCCAGTTTTGGGCACCGGTGCTCAGGAAGGATATAATGGAACTAGAGAGAGTACAAAGGAGGGCAACAAAATTAATAAAGGGGATGGGAGAACTACAATACCCAGATAGATTAGCGAAATTAGGATTATTTAGTCTAGAAAAAAGACGACTGAGGGGCGATCTAATAACCATGTATAAGTATATAAGGGGACAATACAAATATCTCGCTGAGGATCTGTTTATACCAAGGAAGGTGACGGGCACAAGGGGGCATTCTTTGCGTCTGGAGGAGAGAAGGTTTTTCCACCAACATAGAAGAGGATTCTTTACTGTTAGGGCAGTGAGAATCTGGAATTGCTTGCCTGAGGAGGTGGTGATGGCGAACTCAGTCGAGGGGTTCAAGAGAGGCCTGGATGTCTTCCTGGAGCAGAACAATATTGTATCATACAATTAGGTTCTGTAGAAGGACGTAGATCTGGGGATTTATTATGATGGAATATAGGCTGAACTGGATGGACAAATGTCTTTTTTCGGCCTTACTAACTATGTTAATATGTTACTATGTTACAAAACAGCGTCACTGTCAGGTGAGAAATAACACTATTTCTGTCTATTATATGACTTGTGTCATGCATCCTTAGTAGAGTCCCCCTGCACTAGAAGCCTCACCAATTTCTCCTCATGCCTTTCTGTTTTTGTTTTCCACCAGCTTTAATGGTATAAATAGTGTACTTTCATCGCTTACTAAAGACAGATTTGTAGACAGATTCGAGCGGTTTTTCAGTGATCAGTGCAGAAGACAAAAATAGACGCATGAAATGAAGAAAGAGGCACGTTTCTCAACTAAGATGTGCTATCAAATGTATTATCTTCACTTGTAGTGTTGATATCTATTTAAAGGAGTTGTCCAGCCTGAGGCTACAAATCTGGGGTCATTCTATGTGATTGCAGACTTGTGAATCTTCACATCGCACGCTGTCAGGATTCTCCAATGCCTGCGCTGGGAGTGGACGACGTATAACCACAAGTATGTGATTTGCATACATTCGGTCACCTGCTGACTAGACATGTGCAGTCTCGTTCAGTGCTAGTAGGAATGTATCCAGAAGTATGCAAATCACATACTTGTGGGCTCTTATAACCGGCACCAGAGAATCCTCAAAACGCAGACTGAGCACAATGTGAGGACTAGTCAGTGTAGGGGGTGGAGGGAGATGAAGACACCATTGCAACAGAAGGGTTTTTACATTTTATGTGTTATATTTATGTAAAAGTGAATGTTATGTTTTATTCCTATGGCCGGTGTTGTGTGATCGGTTCTCCTATAGGTTACGCCTAAGGCCGTCTCTGGGAATGCGGGAGGTCTGTCCACTAAGGGGACCACACTACGTGCAGCGATACAGTCTGCATCACACCTTGAATAGATAATTAAACAGTTTGGGAGGGGTTGGCCAGTTTTCTGGGTTAGCTGGGGGGGTTAGCTAGAGTCTAGGCCAATTGCAAGTTCAAGGAGGGGAGTCCAGTCAGTGATGGAGAGTGGAGTGGAGTGGTGCAAGAAGAGGCTGTCATCAGTCTAGGTTACCCCACAGCATGAGGACACATTCTAAGTTTCACCTGGATGCCAGGACAGTCTTGGTCTTTAGGTCCGGAAGGGCCATTGAGAGCCATAGCATTGTTCCCTGTGGGGAAAATGTGAGCCGGGTCGCAGAGAAAGGAAAGGATGGTGTTCCTTAGGGAAGCTGTTATGCCAGGAGAAGGGTCCCTAGGGCCGGCTAGGACAGTTTGACTAGGGGCAATTCGGGCAATAAGGAGACGAAGACTGGCAGAACAGGAAACAAGGGAAACATCACTAAAATGGGATTAGGTCTTATTTTGTATGCTGCAGCCATGTGTAACCAAATTGCACAGTGAAGCTGAACTTGTTAACCTGAACCCAAGGTCTCCTGTCTTATCTGAAGCTGCTGCCGGACCCGATCCCAGTGACAGGGAGGTAGAAGGTACTCCAAAAGGAACAGTGAGTAAAGAACCAACTCCACTGCACCACACACTCATGACTGACTCCTGTTCAGAAGAGGGGTTTCAGGATAATTAGAACTCAGTTCTGGCCCACAGCAAACCGTCCTTGTGTCCCCCTTCAACTGCAGACTTGTACCCTAAGGCCAGACAACCCATTTAAGTGTTCAACAAATATGATCTGACCTACACACCTGGGTCCTGTAGAGACTGCTTTAGAGAAACTGATCATCATTATTATTATCGGCCTTCAGCTAAATCTCGAGCCATGGTGACTTAATTAATGAACAATCTGTTGGAAGATCAATTTTATGCAAGCCTGGGTAGGTCCCCCAGGGTCTTCTTCACCGTTATCTTGATAGTATCAAGTCATCAGGTTACTGTTCTTCCTCTTCGTCTTGTTCCTTCTATTCTTCCGACCAAGATGTCCTTCTCCAGTGTTCGCTCTCCGCGTATGATCTCCTCCAGTGATCGCTCTCCTCGTATGATGTCCTTCTCCAGTGATCACTCTCTTCATATGATGCCCTTCTCCAGTGATCGCACTCTTAGCATGTTCTCCTTCTCCAGTGATCTCTCTCTTCGTATGATGTCCTTCTCCAGTGATCGCTCTCTTCATATGATGTCCTTCTCCAGTGATTGCTCTCCTCATATGATGTCCTTCTCCAGTGATCGCGCTCTTAGTATGTTCTCCTTCTCCAGTGATCTCTCTCTTCATATGTTCTCCTTCTCCAGTGATTGCTATCTTTGTATGATGTCCTTCTCCAGTGATTGCTCTCTTCGTATGATGTCCTTCTCCAGTGATCTCTCTCTTCGTATTATGTCCTTCTCCAGTGATCGCTCTCTTCATATGATGTCCTTCTCCAGTGATTGCTCTCTTCATATGATGTCCTTCTCCAGTGATCGCGCTCTTAGTATGTTCTCCTCCAGTGATCTCTCTCTTCATATGTTCTCCTTCTCCAGTGATTGCTATCTTTGTATGATGTCCTTCTCCAGTGATTGCTCTCCTTGTATGCTGTCCTTCTCCAGTGATTGCTCTCTTCGTAAGATGTTGTGGCACCCCAGGAATCTGGTTGCCACGGTTGCATTGCCGTTCTCAGGGGGGTGATGCCATGCCTAGAAGCAAGAGGGCAGCACGGTGGCGCAGTGGTTATCACTGCAGCCTTGCAGCGCTGGAGTCCTGGGTTCAAACGCCACTAAGGACAACATTTGCAAAGAGTTTGTATGTTCTCTCCATGTTTGCGTGGGTTTCCTCCGGGTACTCCCGTTTCCTCCCACATTCCAAAGATATACTGATAAGGAATTTAGATTGTGAGCCCCAACGGGGACAGTGATCATAATGTGTGCAAACTGTAAATCGTTGCACAATATCTTTATAAAAAATAAAGATATTATTATTAGCAGGTAATACAATCAGCATACAACAACTTTCCTGACTCCAAACCAGAAGGGGGAGCTCTAACACCTGTTTTAGGGGAACTTCCCTATAAATTCGGGCCTGGTGGGGTTAGTCAGTTCAGTGCCAGAGAGCAGACAATGAAGGAGGAAGAGGCAAGAAGTGAGAAGAATCTGGGGGATAGGATCTGCGACTGAGCTTACCCCTGGACTAAGCACCGAAGACTGGACATCGGAGTCAATGTTTGTGTGGGATCTTCAGGCCCCTCGCAGGAGGACAGGAGATTGCAGGTCTCCTGGCCACAGCTGACACCTGAAGGCACAGCAGCATATGAGAGCCCGGACTCACCATGAAGGAGTGACATCAGGAACAGGCTCAAGCTGCCTGCCATGCGGGTAGTGTTTCAATTAGTGGACAGACTGAGAGAGGGATCTGAGGAGAACTAAAAGCACCAAGCACCCAGAGAACAGCGCAGCAGGAAGGTCTCCAACCCCACCTGGCTAGGGGGACTCTGAATTGCTTCCAGGCTGCCCGGATCTCCATCACCAGCTGTGACTTATGTGCCGGACTGAAACCCTTGAGTCTTCTAGTTATTCCTGCACCCTCAGTCTTGGACCCTCAGTCCTGTACTTCAATGTCCACAAGTCCCTTACAGAACTGCTTCGGTAGCCCTGGGGCTCTGCTCCACCAGTGTGCATCACCATGGGTCCCAGCGGTCTTCTTAAGCAGCATCGGCCATTTATAGCTGAACACCACAGGTGGCATCATGAACAATTCCACTTTTCCCTAAACAAACTTTATTCCCATTTCCACCATCATCCATTTTCTATTCTCCATCACTTTAATTGCATGCCCAGGGCCACGGACCGGGCCATTGCTGCCATGACCACCCCTTTAAGAGCCGTGCGACCCGGTTCTGAGTACCCCACGGTCCTAGCAGGTGTTGCAATGTCCTTCTTCAGTGATCGCTCTCTTCATAATTTGTCCTGCTCCAGTGATTGCTCTCTTCATATGTTCGACTTCTCCAGTGATTGCGCTCCTCATATGATGTCCTTCTCCAGTGATCACTCTCTTCATATGTTCTCCTTCTCCAGTGATCGCTCTCCTCATATGATGTCCTTTTCCAGTGATTGCTCTCCTCGTATGTTCTCCTTCTCCAGTGATTGCTCTCTTCGTATGTTCTCCTTCTCCAGTGATTGCTCTCTTTGTATGTTCTACTTCTCCAGTGATCGCTCTCCTCATATGATGTCCTTCTCCAGTGATTGCTCTCCTCATATGATGTCCTTCTCCAGTGATTGATCTTTTCGTATGTTCTACTTCTCCAGTGATAACTCTCCTCATATGATGTCCTTCTCCAGTGATCGCTCTCCTCAGATGATGTCCTTCTCCAGTGATCGCTCTCCTCATATGATGTCCTTCTCCAGTGATTGCTCTCCTCATATGATGTCCTTCTCCAGTGATTGCTCTCCTCAGATGATGTCCTTCTCCAGTGATTATTCTCCTCGTATGATGTCCTTCTCCAGTGATTGATGTCTCCGTATGTTCTCCTTCTCCAGTGATCGCTCTCCTCATATGATGTCCTTCTCCAGTGATTGCTCTCCTCGTATGATGTCCTTCTCCAGTGATTGCTCTCCTCGTATGATGTCCTTCTCCAGTGATTGCTCTCTTCGTATGTTGTCCTTCTCCAGTGATCGTCTCTTCGTATGATGTCCTTCTCCAGTGATCGCTCTCTTCATATGATGTCCTTCTCCAGTGATTGCTCTCCTCGTATGTGTCCAAAGTAGGAAATTCGTAGCTTGTTGATCCTTGCTTTCAGTGACATCTCTGGCTTGAATTGTTCCAAAATGGATCAATAACATAAATAAGGAGAATTCTCCAACATATACTTTACTTCCAACAGAAGGCCCTGGTGTATGCCCGTGTTTGTGTAAAGTGGTATATTTACCCCATTGACTCAAAATGTAAAAAACAAGACATACTTCTTTTTCTTTACAGTATGATCAAAATATAGGAAAGTGCAGTCTGCAAGTTCATTTACAGTTAAAAAAAAGTTATGCTGATGCCTAGTGCTCCAAATTAGGCCTATAGGACACCCTATGGATACATATGATGTATATAGCAGGAGATTTTTCTGCCAAATAAACCAACACAGGGCTCCGATGTAGTGCCTAGAGCCCTAGACTATCACAATAACCCCGATATGTATATCTTAAGCAAGGGCTCTCAACCAAAAAGTGTCATGGACTCTACTTTCCCTATAATGAAGAACTACTTTAAATCTCATTTTAGTAACCTAATATCTTGTAGCAGTCGAACAATGAATCATGAGTTCGTCAAATCCGCGTTCATAAACATCTTTTGTATATTCTCACTATGACCGATGGATCCATCTTTTACACCTTTCTTATTCCTAAAGGGAAAAAAAAGGCACAACAATGGAGATGATATAAAACACCCGAAATTCTATAAGGCGCATTACCTCTAATAACCAGACAGTGCATTAAAAAGGAGATTAAACGGAGGGAAGAATTGATGAGGCACAGTACATCTAATAACATCAGACAGGGCATAAAAGATGAAATAAATTTCCAGCAAAGATCATCGGGATGCAGAGGACTTTTAATAACCAAACCGAGCATTAAAAATGAAATAAAATCCAGTGAAGACTAAGACAAGGTACACACCGTGATGTTAATAACCACAGAAAGAACACATTAACAATTAAATCACACCGAGTGAATGGCACAGTAACATAAATAACCAGAAAGGGCAGTAAAAAAGGGAACTCATCACCTGGGAGAGGAGTCGTGCCTGCACCTCCCGCTGGATGAGCTGTGAACTATGGCAAAGTAGTGGAAGCCATAGAGATAGACCAGTGTGTATCCTCGGGTCTGCTGTGTGAATGGACGTCATAGTATGGGGTGACGCGACAATCAGGGCCGGACTGGGACTAAAATTCAGCCCTGGCATTTGAAGTTACACAGGCCCACTTGTCACATGGTGACTGTATAATATCTTTGTACACTTGTAGGCAGGGCCGGTTTTAGGCAAAGTGGGGCCCTAGGCAAAGTTTAAAATGGGGCCCCAAATGCTAACATATCGCACATCACACAAAAGCATTTCGGTTTTATTTACAAGCGCTGAGTTCAGGACGCGAAATGAGTTTGATCGACAATACTGAAGTTGTTCAACACTTGTTTCCCGGCCTCTTTCCACCAGCTGAGGAATAATGATGGGACAGAACGATCACTAACAGATCACTAACCGATCCCCATACAGTATCATGCTATCAGCAGCACATCTACAGTTTACACCGGCGATGTGCTGCTGAGAACAAGGATTTCTGTTCCAGCAAAAACAATCTGAATATGCAGCATTTTACTTGTTTAGTAAAATACACCCCATAGTCCTCCATATCTTATAATGTGCACCACAGTCCTCTATATAGCATAATACACTCCTCATAGTCCTCCATATATTAAAATACACTGCTCAGCCCTCCATATAGCATAATACACTCCTCATAGTCCTCCATATAGCATAATACACTCCTCATAGTGCTCCATATAGTATAATGCACCGCCATAGTCATCCATGTAGTACAATTCACTTCCCATAGTATAATGCACCCCATAGTTCTTCATATAGTATAACGTATTCCCCATAGTCCTCAATACAATATAATGCAGCCCACATATAGTATAATGCAGCCACCACCCTACAGAATATAATGCAGCCACCCCAGAGAATAATGCAGCCACCCCATAGAATATAATACAGCCCACATCCCCATAATATATAATGTAGCCCCCTGTTATGAACAGGTGATTCAGAACCACAATGGACCTAGTGGTTAAGAGCACACAAAGTGACCTGATAGTTACTAACATAGGACGAGCTCTGAGACGTGGGAACTCTGCTGACCGCAATCCCTAATCCTATCATACCACACTAGAGGTAGCCGTGGATTGCGCCTAACGCTCCCTATGCAACTCGGCACAGCCTGAGAAACTAACTAGCCCTGAAGATAGAAAATAAAGCCTACCTTGCCTCAGAGAAATTCCCCAAAGGAAAAGGCAGCCCCCCACATATAATGACTGTGAGTTAAGATGAAAATACAAACACAGAGATGAAATAGATTTAGCAAAGTGAGGCCCGACTTACTGAATAGACCGAGGATAGGAAAGATAGCTTTGCGGTCAACACAAAAACCTACAAACAACCACGCAGAGGGGCAAAAAGACCCTCCGCACCGACTAACGGTACGGAGGTGCTCCCTCTGCGTCTCAGAGCTTCCAGCAAGCAAGAAAAACCAATATAGCAAGCTGGACAGAAAAATATAGCAAACAAAAGTAACACAAGCAGAACTTAGCTTATGCAGGGCAGACAGGCCACAAGAACGATCCAGGAGAGAGCCAGACCAATACTGGAACATTGACTGGAGGCCAGGAACAAAGAACTAGGTGGAGTTAAATAGAGCAGCACCTAACGACTTAACCTCGTCACCTGAGGAAGGAAACTCACATCCACCAGCGGAAGCTCATAGACAGAACCAGCCGAAGTACCACTCATGACCACAGGAGGGAGCTTGACCACAGAATTCACAACAGCCCCCATAGAATATAATGCAGCCCACCATAGTATAACACAGCTTCCCCCATAGAATATAATATACCCCCACAATAGTATATAACAGTTACATAGTATATAACACGGCCTCCCCCATAGAATATAATATACCCCCATAGTATATAGCACAACCCGCATAGCAGGTAACACAGCCCACATAGCAGTATACAGCACAGCCCACATAGCAGTACACAGCAGAGCCCACATAGTAGTATACAGCAGAGCCCACATAGTAGTATACAGCAGAGCCCACATAGTAGTATACAGCAGAGCCCACATAGTAGTATACAGCAGAGCCCACACAGTAGTATATAGCAAAGCCCACACAGTAGTATACTGCAGAGCCCACATAGTAGTATACAGCACAGCCCACATAGTAGTATACAGCACAGCCCGCATAGTAGTATACAGCAGAGCCCACATAGTAGTATACAGCACAGCACGCATCTCTCCTCCCCCCCCTCGAGAATGGTCCCACAGACAAGTAAAAAAAACACTCCTCACCTCTCATCGTGCCTGTGGTGCTCCCTGCTCCTGTCTCGGCGGCTGCCGCCGCTGCACTGCCTGGGACACAGTGAGTGTGCGCGCACCCGCAGTGTCAGAGGCAGAGCGGGGAATGATGGGGGAGGGAGCGTCAGCGGACGCTCTCTCCTCCATCATTGCATTCAACTGTACCGGCGTCATAGGCGCCGGTATAGTTGAATGCGGCGGCGGCGCTGGGGGAGGAAGGGTGAGTCGGCACGCAGCAGCCCACTACTGGCACCGGCCCTTCTGGCATCCCTGCAATGTGACATCACTGTACATATCATCCCTCCACTGTGACATCACTGTATATATTAGAATAGACAGCGGCTGACAGCACTCTCAATAGGGGCGCCCGTTCAACATCCAGGGAACCGTCCCGGATCCAATATAGTCAGAGAAACGTAAAAAGAACAGCGCTCCATCCGGGTGTAGATTTTCTTAGAACAAATTAATTAAAGCCATAATCCAGCTGGATTATGGCTTTAATTAATTTGTTCTAAGAAAATCTACACCCGGATGGAGCGCTGTTCTTTTTACGTTTCTATCACTGTATATATTATCCATCCACTGTGACATCACTGTATATATCATCCCTCCACTGTGACATCACGGTATATATCATCCCTGCAATGTAACATCACTGTATATATCATCCCTCCACTGTGACATCACTGTATATATTGTCCCTCCACTGTGACATTACTGTATATATCATCCCTACACTGTGACATCACTGTATATATCATCCCTACACTGTGACATCACTGTATATATCATCCCTCCACTGTGAGATCACTGTATATATTGTCCCTCCAGACCCATGCTGTGGGCTAAAAAAACCCTTCTCTGTGTGTTTCTGTTTGCAGAGATGTGTATGTGTAGATCCCAAACCCCTCATGCCCCTCCCAGAAGAATTTTTACGACCGCTATAGCTGCAGTGGACAGTTGTACCAGCTGAAACTGGTCTGATCTCTCTTTTAAAACATGAGGCTCTTTGTCCTAATCTTGTAAGATTCTGGGCCACCACCATGATCTGAATATAAAAACCATAATAAAGTAGAGAACCCTAATTTGACACCTAGTTGTATATAAGAAAACGAAGAAGAAAAAGTGTTATGAAAAAAAAAAAAAAATAATATAATAATATTGAAATAATGAAACAAGAAAATTGGTGGAAAAATAATAAATAAATACAAAGACAAAAAATATATATACTGGTTTTTATATTCAGATCATTCTTTTCATTATGGTTTTCTGCTTATATTTACTGAGACAAGGATATTACATTGTCCCCCGCTTGTTACACTTTAGCGACATTTAATAATTAGGTTTCACAGACATGGGTTTTCCTCTTAAGTAAACAGTGATCTTACATCTCCCCACTTTTGGTCTCCAGGGTTAGTCAGCTTCATGGGTATATATTTTACCTGGACACAAGCGCTTAGACTATAATATCTGGGCGCGTCACTGGCGTCACTAGTAACTACCGCTCAAGCGCGGTACATACACAGGACTTACATGTCAGTACCCAGCGTCTTTTCCGGCGGCGTGCGCGTCACTGGCGTCCCTAGTAACTACCGTGCATGCGCGGTACATACACAGGACTTACATGTCAGTACCCAGCATCTTTTCCGGCGGCGTGCGCGTCACTGGCGTCCCTAACAACTACCGCGCAGGCGCAGTGCACATACAGGGCTTACATGGTATTACCCTGCGTCACTTCCGGCGGCATGCGAGCCTCTTCCGGTCTGCACAGCGCACATGGATTTATAAACGCCGTGGACACCATCACAGGCACAGGTAATCTTGTATTGTTCTGTCCTCACTCATGTGTGATTTGGGTGATGTATGCAGACACGGCTCTGGATTGGTGCTATCTCCTTTTTTCCCTATAGGTTTTGGACTTTGGGGCTATTAATTTTGGGTTCCTTTACCTATTGTGTACTTATTGTAAATAATGTGATATTGTTTGTAATTTATACATGTATTGTATATTTCTCTTTTTCTTTCCACAGCGGTATATGAGTGCGTTCGAAACGTCATATAATCATAACGCTTTTTGTTACATTTATTTAGAGATGATTCATTTGTGTATGTACACAATAAGTTGTTCAAAATTTTGCATGATATTCCACTTGTGAGTGCGGTGTATTTTCAAAATGACTAACATTAGTGATCAAACAGTATCATGGAAACCAAGGAGCACACCAGACGTGGGACTGAGCGCTCAAATAGAGACAGTCACCAGTCACATTCACGCCAATATCACCTGCAGACGTCTGATTGGCTGGCAGCGTGTATTGCAGTGCACAGGCCAAAAGGGTCTCTGCGTCACAATATACTTCAACTGAACGTGCGTTGGATGATGCACATCCAGTTGAAGTTTATGCTAATTCAGTGAGCCCCACATCTGCAACCACGGTTGTTACGCGCCTGGATGTATGGGTATCATACTGTGTGTGTGAGAATGTGGGTTATCATTCTGTGTGTGGGGGACTATGGGGTAATCATGCTGTGGGAAGGCATTATACTGAGCTGAGGGTCACTCTGGGGACGTACTTTCGGTGGGAATTCACTGTATGGGTATCATATTGTGTAGGGGTATCATATTGTGTGCGAGGAGGGTGGTGGAAGGTTTTTTATTGGCATGATACTCTATTGTGGCCATGATAGGAGTATTGTAATGGGTTAGAGGGGCTTTACTATGGGCATAATTGTATGTTCTGCAATTCCCCCCATCTCCCTGTTTTAAAAAGTTAGGAGGTATAACCTGTGTGGAGATGGGAAGGCGGTGGAGGGAATTAGGACTTGTGCTATGGGGCCCTATGATTTCTGTGTATGCCCCTGATGGTATCATTTTAATTATGTCGCTTCGAGAATGGTGTAAAATGTTAAATAGCAAAAAAAAAAAACAACAATGGTGAAATTGTTGTTTTATTTTAGTCTACCCAAAAGGAGTTCATTAAGTTCTGAAGGGGTAAATGTTTGTCTGTACTGAATTTTCCTAGTTACTTTACCATTGGAACAGTCCCAAAACATTGCTATATGGATTCTGCAAAATGTGACATATTCAGCGGGTAAGCCGCCCCATGCTAGCACAATGGCATCAAGCAGCTGCTGAGGATGGGATGGAGTCCAGCCTCTTCCCTTCATGCCAAGGATGCTAAATAGGGCTGAGACGCTGCAAATGTACAAGCTGCTTAACCAAGGTAAACGCATGATCAAGATCCTGGAAACATCCCGCAAAAACAAGACCTGACACTACTGCTAAAGCAGCCGTAAAAGGAGCACAACTGGTCGGTGATGGAGATTAGGAAACCTTGAGGGTAAGAGTTGTGTCATCTTGCATCATCACGTAGGACCAGGTTATGACACACCGGGTTGTGTCACCTGGACAGTATTCTAACCCCTCCGCTAGCGTGATGGATGAAGCCACTGATTACACCAGATGGCCACTTTTCCGTCAGATTGGTTCTGAAATGCCCGGAGGAGTCATGATTCTTGTTTTTGTTGGCCCACACTGGCAGCTGATAAGGTGGCCTGATGTTGTAGCCAACAACGGGCAAATTATGCGAATGGAAGCAACATTTGGCTCTGTGCTGTGTTCAGTTATTTATGGCGGAGTGTAAACTGCACGATACGCTATGATTTCCTGCGGATCCTCTCAACGAGATGTTTTGTGCCCATAAAACTGCTGATAACTAGAAGTTTGCATTTTTTTACATGTGATATAAGCAAGGAGCCTATAAAGTCCGTGGCCAGGATTTGTTGATGATTCTCCAGCTTTCTGGGGTAATTTGCTTTATAAATGTTGTGTGACTTTTTAAGTCTTCTTTTTTAGAGGGGGTTTTCTGAAGTTTGAAAGTCATTTCCCATCCAAAGGATAGGGGATAACTTTCCAATCGCTGGAAGTCCAACGACCGTGGCCACCACCGATCCTGAGAACCGGGGATCTGATGAGACCAGCGGAATAGAGCGGAGATCCATCAAGGCACTGACGCTCCATTCATTCTACTGGGAGTGCTGAAGATCAGCTGAGTGCGGTGTTCGATAAACTCCGACGCTCACATTATCAATGAATTTAGTGGTAGTGCGCATGATCGGTGGGAAATAATCAGTTCTCAGGATCAGTGAGGGCCAGGGCAAAGGTGATCGTAAAGTAGGAGATAACTTAAAAACTTATTATTATTATTTTTATAATAACTTTTAATAACTTTTTGATAACTTTTCAAATTTAATTACTTTGTTATAACTTTTAACAACTTTTTTAATAACTTTTAAAATTAAATTATTTTTAAAACTTTTACTAACTTTTTTGATAATTTTTAACCCCTTCATGACCCAGCCTATTTTGACCTTAAAGACCTGGCCATTTTTTGCAATTCTGACCAGTGTCCCTTTATGAGGTAATAACTCAGGAACGCTTCAACGGATCCTAGCGGTTCTGAGACTGTTTTTTCGTGACATATTGGGCTTCATGTTCGTGGTAAATTTAGGTCGATAATTTTTGCGTTTTTTTTGTGAAAAAATGGAAATTTGGCGAAAATTTTGAAAATTTCACAATTTTTAAATTTTTATCCTGTTAACATTACCCACATGTCTAATTTACATCAGGAAACAACATTTTTTTTTTGCTAAGAAGTTATAAGGGTTAAAACTTGACCAGCAATTTCTCGTTTTTACAATGAAATTTACAAAACCATTTTTTTTTTTAGGGACCACCTCACATTTGAAGTCAGTTTGAGGGGTCTATATGGCTGAAAATACCCAAAAGTGACACCATTCTAAAAACTGCACCCCTCAAGGTGCTCAAAACCACATTCAAGAAGTTTATTAACCCTTCAGGTGCTTCACAGCAGCAGAAGCAACATGGAAGGAAAACATGAACATTTAACTTTTTAGTCACAAAAATGATCTTTTAGCAACAATTTTTTTATTTTCCCTAAGGTAAAAGGAGAAACTGGACCCCAAAAGCTATTGTACAATTTGTCCTGAGTACGCAGATACCCTATATGTGGGGGGGAACCACTGTTTGGGCGCACGACAGGGCTCGGAAGGGAAGGAGCGCCATTTGACTTTTTCAATGAAAAATTAGCTCCAATCGTTAGCCAACACCATGTCGCGTTTGGAGAGCCCCTGTGTGCCTAAACATTGGAGCTCCCCCATAAGTGACCCCATTTTGGAAACTAGACCCCCCAAGGAACTTATCTAGATGCATAGTGAGCACTTTGAACCCCCAGGTGCTTCACAAATTGATCTGTAATAATGAAAAAGTATTTTTTTTCACAAAAAAATTTCTTTTAGCCTCAATTTGTTCATTTCCACATGGGCAACAGGATAAAATGGATCATAAAATTTATTGGGCAATTTCTCCTGAGTACACTGATACCTCACGTGTGGGGGTAAACCACTGTTTGGGCACACGGCAGGGCTCGGAAGAGAAGGAGCACCATTTGACCTTTTGAATGAAAAATTAGCTCCAATTGTTAGCGGACACCATGTGGCGTTTGGAGAGCCCCTGTGTTCCTAAACATTGGAGCTCCCCCACAAGTGACCCCATTTTTGAAACTAGACCTCCCATGGAACTAATCTAGATGTGTGGTGAGCACTTTAAACCCGCAAGTGCTTCACAGAAGTTTATAACACAGAGCCGTGAAAATAAAAAATCTTTTTTCTTTCCTCAAAAATTAATTTTTAGCAAGCTATTTTTTATTTTCACAAGAGTGACAGGAGAAATTGGACCCCAAAAGTTATTGTCTAGTTTGTCCTGAGTACGCCGATACCCCATATGTGGGGGGAGAACCACTGTTTGGGCACAAGTTGGGGCTCAGAAGGGAAGTAGTGACGTTTTGGAATGCAGACTTTGATGGAATGGTCTGCGGGCATCATGTTACGTTTGCAGAGCCCCTGTGTTATGATACGGTGGTCTAGGAGCAACATGGAACGAGCTCTGAAGGAAGTGGTAACTGTACTGACCGCAGTCCCTAAGCTTAACACAACACTAGAAGTAGCCGTGGAATGCTCCTAACTCTCCCTAGGCATCTCGTCACAGCCTAAGAGCTAACTACCCCTAAAGATAGAAGCAGGAAAGCTATCTTGCCTCAGAGAAAATCCCCAAAGGATAGATTAGCCCCCCACAAATAATGACTGTGAGTGGAGAGGGAAAAGACATACACAGAATGAAACCAGGATGAGCACAGGAGGCCAGTCTAACTAAATAGATAGGACAGGATGGAATACTGTGCGGTCAGTATAAAACACTACGAAAATCCACGCAGAGTTTACAAAAAATCTCCACACCTGACTAAAGGTGTGGAGGGCAAATCTGCCTCCCAGAGCTTCCAGCAAGACAGAATTAATTCACACTGATAAGCTGGACAAACATAGAAAGCACAGAATGGATAAGTCCACAATCTATGGACAGAAAAGGGCAAGCAAAAACTTAGCTTAGCTGAACTGGTCAGGATAACAGGGAACTCCAAAGAGATGTGAATCCAACCAGGAACCATTTACAAGTGGCACTGGCTGAAGATAGAGCCAGACTTAAATAGCCGAGCAGAAGAGACGATAAGTGGAGGCAGCTGATGACAGCTAACTCCAAGGAGCAGCCATACCACTAGAAACCACAAGAGGGAGCCCAAGAGCAGAACTCACAAAAGTGCCACTTACAACCACCGGAGGGAGCCCAAGAGCGGAATTCACAACACCCATGATATGCCTAACCAGTAGAAACCCCCCACATGTGACCCCATTTTGGAAACTAGACCCCCCAAGGAACTTATCTAGATGTGTGGTGAGCACTTTGAACCCCCAAGTGCTTCACAAAAGTTTACAACGCAGAGCCGTGAAAATAAAAAATAAGATTTCATTCCTCAAAAATTATGTTTTAGCAAGCAATTTTTTATTTTCACAAGGGTAACGGGAGAATTGGACCCCAATATTTGTTGCCCAGTTTGTCCTGAGTACGCTGATACTCCATATGTGGGGGTAAATCACTGTTTGGGCACACATCGGGGCTCGGAAGGGAAGGAGTGCCATTTGGAATGCAGACTTTGATGGAATGGTCTGCGGGCGTCACATTGCATTTACGGAGCCCCTGATGTGCCTAAACAGTAGAAACCCCCCACAAATGACATTTTAGAAACTAGACCCCCCAAGGAACTTATCTAGAAGTGTGGTGAGCACATTTTACCCCCAAATGCTTCACAGAAGTTTATAACGCAGAGCCGTGAAAATAAAAAAATCTTTTTTTTTCTTCAAAAATGATTTTTAGCCTGCAATTTTTTACTTTCACAAGGGTAACAGGAGAAATTGGTTTCCAAAAGTTGTTGTCCAATTTGTCCTGAGTACGCTGATACCACATATGTGAGGTGGAACCACCGTTTGGGCGCATGGGAGAGCTCGGAAGGGAAGGAGCGCCATTTGGAATGCAGAGTTAGATGGATTGGTCTGCAGGCGTCACATTGCGTTTGCAGAGCCCCTAATGTACCTAAACAGTAGAAGCCCCCCACTAGTGACCCCATATTGGAAACTAGACCCCCAAGGAACTTATCTAGATGTGTTGAGAGAACTTTTAACCCCTAAGTGTTTCACTACAGTTTATAACGCGGAGCCGTGAAAACAAAAAATTATTTTTTTCCCACAAAAAGGGTTTTTTAGCCACTCAAATTTTTATTTTGCCAAGGGTGACAAGAGAAGTTGGACAAAAAAGTTGTTGTCCAATTTGTCCTGAGTATGCTGATACCCCATATGTGGGGGTAAACCCCCAATTCTATCTCCAACCCTAACCCCAACACACCCCTACCCCTAATCTCAACCCTAATCCTAACCCTACCCCTAATTCCAACCCTAATCCTAACCCTAATCCTAACCCTAATCCCAATCATAACCCTACCCCTAATCCCAACCCTAATTTTAGCCCCAACCCTAATGGGATAAACTGGGGCTGGGGGGTGATCAGAGGGGCAGGGGAGGGCATCAGCGGGGCAGGGGGGAGATCAGCGGGGCTGGGGAGGACATCAACGGGGCAGGGGGGCGATCCACAAGGCAGGGGGAAGATCCGCCGGGCAGGGGGGAGATCAGCGGGGCAGGGGAGGACATCAGCGGGGCAGGGGGTGATCCACAGGGCAGGGGGGAGATCTGCAGGGCAGGGGGGACATCAGCGGGGCAGGGGGGCGATCCACAGGGCAGGGGGAGATCTGTGGAGCAGGGGGGACATCAGCGGGGCAGGGGGTGATTCACAGGGCAGGGGGAGATCTGCGGAGCAGGGGGGACATCAGTGGGGCAGGGGAGGACATCAGCGGGGTAGGGGGCGATCCACAGGGCAGGGGGAGATCTGCGGAGCAAGGGGGACATCAGTGGGGCAGGGGAGGACATCAGCGGGGCAGGGAAGGACATCAGCGGGGCAGGGGCGATCCACAGGGCAGGGGGGAGATCTGCGGGGCGGGGGAGAACATCAGCAGGGCAGGGGGAAGATCTGTGGGGCAGGGGAGAACATCAGCAGGGCAGGGGGGAGATCTGCAGGGCAGGAGAGGACATTAGGGGGGCGATCCACAGGGCAGGGGGGAGATCTGCAGGGCAGGGGGGACATCAGCGGGGCAGGGGGGAGATCTGCGGGGCAGGGGAGGACATCAATGGGGCAGGGGAGGACATCAGCGAGGCAGGGGGTGATCCACAGGGCAGGGGGCAGATCAGGGGGATCACTGGGGTGGGGGCTGTCAGGTGCGATGCAGCAGAAGGAGGAAATGGAGCCGGCAGCAGCAGGGGGGTGATCTCCGGGGCAGGGGGGAGGGGGCGATCAACGGGGGCAGAGGGGAGGGGGCGATCACCGGGGGCAGGGGGGAGAGAGCGAAGGTCGGGGGCATGAGCAGGAGAAGGTCGGAAGCAGAGGGGAGCACCTGGCGGTGGCGGCCACTGCAGCGGCGGCGGCGATCGCTGTATGTGGCAGGGCAGTATACAGGCACCTCGCTGTTCAGCTTCCATGGAAGGCATGAAGCTGGACAGCGAGGCAGCCATGATTTTCTCCGCCCCCCCCCACATCTGAATGGAGAGCTAGCATCACATGGACGTTGGCTCCAATCAGATCTGGGGGGTGGTGACAGTGGTCACCCCCCCCCCCCCCCCCCCCCCGGGCTAAAGTACAAGTTCCCCTGTATTTCAGTTAACCCTTTCACCCGGCATGCAGGAACGCGATTCCGCCATGACGCATACGCTGTGTCACAGGTCGGATTGGCATCGACTTTCATGACACAGCGTATGCGTCATAGGTCGGTAAGGAGTTAAAATAATTATTTTTTTGTATAACTTCTAAAAACTTTTTTGATAACTTTTAAAATTTAATTATTTTTTCATATTTTTTAAAAACTTTTTTGATAACTTTTAAACGTAAATTATTTTTTATAATAACTTTTAATAACTTTTTGATAACTTTTCAAATGCAATTATTTTGTTATAACTTTTAAAAACTCTTGATAACTTTTAAAATTAATTTTTTTTATAACTTAATAACTTTTTTCATAACTTTTAAACTTGAAGCGCTCTCCTCCTTTAAATCTTTTTTTTAATTCTCGACAACTTTGCTTATACAAGACAGATTTATGAAATACAACTTTTTACCAAATGTCGCTTTTTTTTTCTTTGGCGCACCTCTCTTTATACCCTTCCTGGAGATGGGTTTCTTATTTTGGCGCCAGCAACATTTTGTTAAAGAAACCAGTTAATAATAATAAAGTGCATTTTTTTTTATTTTGCACCAAATTTCAAAATCGCATGTGGCATTTTGTAGAATGAGGCACAAAAAAAGTCAGTGAAGAGCACAAGTTTAAAAAAAAAAAAAGTCACATTGAAAAATGGCAAGTAATGAATGGGAGCCTGTGCTTTTTTTTCTTATAGTGAATTAATTAGTCTCTGATAATGTCTTACAAGAGTGGTAATAGGCAAAACCTGCCATTCAGGTCATCCCCCTGATTACTAGCCGAGAGGCGCCCATGACTCTGGTAACAATGGACTGATCTATCTAATAAATTGCTGATGGCAATCATCACATCATCTGCTGAGAATAGTCACAAACATCTACCGGACGAACCATCACCGAGAGATTTCAGTGGCTCCTACCCGAAGGCAAACAGTCCTAGAAACCTACGGTTCCCGGAACTACTGATTACAAACCAATTTGCACTGATTGTGAACGTATGGGACACATTCATATAAGAATATCTACTTATATCTAAAAAAAAAACACCTCAATTATGTCTTACATCTTGAGGCCGGGGTCACTCTAGAGAGGAATACGGACATATGAGAGGCGCAAAAACAACGCATTGCACACGGACCAATGTTTCTCTATGGGGCAGATTCCATCAGCCGTATATTTCTCTGCCGTATTTTACGGGCTGAGAAATTGGCAGCATGCCCGCGATTGTCAGTGTATTCCAAGAAAAATCCGCCAATGAAAGTCTATGGGGGCGATAAAAATACGGATCGCTCGTGCGACTTGCGAGAAATACGTAGCGGTGTTCTATAGAAAAGTCGGTAATTCAGTGCGGTGTACAGTAAAATCACACTGACAGGTTAGAATAGAATAGATAGAATAAATGTCTACACATAGTATAGTATAACCCTTTATTACTATTGGATTAATAATGCATTGGTGTCTAATTGATGCCTCTCCGTTATTAACCAGGCTTAATGTCACCTTACAATAGCAAGGTGACATTAACCCTTCATTATCCCATATCCCACCGCCACCGCTACACAGGAATGGGAAGAGAGTGGCCAAGTGCCGGAAGAGGTGCATCTTCCAGATGTGCCTTTTCTGGGGTGGCTGGGGGCAGATGTTTTTAGCCAGGGGGGCAATAACCATGGGACCCTCTCCAGGCTATTAATATCTGCCCTCAGTCACTGGCTTTACCACTCTGGCGGAGAAAATTGCGCGGGAGCCCACGCCAGTTTTTTCCGGGATTTAACCCTTTATATTAACACCTAGAGCTCCAAAATTTTGCATACACACACTACTAACATTATTAGTGAGAAATATGTAAAAATATAACAGATATGCAGTGGATTACTCTATGTAAACCATGTCTCATATCCTATCTGGATGTGTCTCACTGACATACAGTGTGTGTATATATATATATATATATATATATATATATATATACACCAATCAGCAACGGGCACAGTCCGGCTGCGAATTCGCCCTTCCCTACTCCCTTCCAGTCAGTGCCCCCTTCCTACTGCCCTCCAGTCAGCGCCCCCATATCGGTTTAGCAGTCCGTTAAACGGACTGAGTTACACCGCGGCATAACGCAGTGTAACGCAGTCCGTTAACACTGCTATTAACCCTGTGTGACCAACTTTTTACTATTCATGCTGCCTATGCAGCATCAATAGTAAAAACATATAATGTTAATAATAATTAAAAAAAATAAAAAATCATTATATTCTCACCGTCCGGCGCCTTTCCCGTTCCTCGCGACACTCGGGTCCCAAGAATGCATTGTGGCAATGACCGGAGATGACTAGGGTTGAGCGACCTTGACCTTTTTAGAGTCGAGCCGTGTTTCGCGAAACCCGACTATCTTAGAAGTCGAGTCGAGTGGAATCGGCCGATTATCGCGAAAAGTTGGGTATCGCCCGAAACACGAAACCCAATGCAAGTCAATGGGGGAGCATAGTCGGCAGTGAGTGGAGGCCAGGAAAACACCTACACTGCCCATTTTAATGGCAAAAACATCCATTCTTCTTAAAGAAGCTTGTCAATCGTAATTTACCTTATAATAATTGGAAGGCATTTGAAATTGGGGGTCATTTGGCTAAAGTTGTGGGGGGTAGGGCTGGTTCAAGTAATTAGTGGGCCCAGTAAATCTGGACCACGTCACGGCAGTGGAGCAGGGAGAGGTAAGTATTTCAACTTTGCAAGTGCTGTGATCCTGAGCAAGCAGGGGGGGCCCACTCGTTGGCATTGGCACTGGCACAGGGCCCCTCAAAGTACAGCGGTGTGTTTGCATGGCGGGGGCGCCTCCCACCGGCAGCAACACTTTTGCGTACTATGAGAGGCCCTGTGCCAGTGACGTCGCCAACTAGTATTCCTCCCCCCACCTGATGAAGGAACCTGCACTTTCATCTGCACCTTCCTCTTTGTCCCCGTGTAAGGTGGTATGGTATGCGGGAAGAGGAACCTGACTTTCAGCAGGGTCACAATCTTGCTGTGTAGCGTGCACGGGGAATTTTGCGTTATGGGTCAATGTACCAGCAGACTCATCTATCACTGGCTGGGCAATGGGCAGGATGAGGAGGAAACACAGATATAGGCCCAAAGAATAAAGTGGGCTAAATGCAGTTCAAAATTGGTAACACAGGACTAACCAGGGGGCATTGCAGTGGAGGACAACTGGAATGAGAGGCTGACACAGAGAGTAGGCCCAAATCAGTAAGTAGTCGAAATGCAGTTCAAAATTGGCAACCGTAGTAAACAGGCGGCACAGCTTTGTACAGTGGAGGAGAACAGCAAGGAGTGGCAGACACCGATAGTAGGCCCCAACCCAACTAGTAGGCCAAATGCAGTCTAACATTAACAACTACTTAACGAGAGCCTGAAAATGGAATGTCAGGACAGGAAACCAGGAGAACAGCAAGGAGTGGCAGACACCGATAGTAGGCCCCAAACCAACTAGTACGCCAAATGCAGTTGTTCCGTTTAACCACAATTTAATGAGAGCCTGAAGATAGAAGTTCAGGAAAGGCAACCTGGAGAACACCTTGGAGTGTAACACACCATCTCTCTACACCCCATACCCAATTTGTAGGCCTAATGCAGCGTAGTTTCCAACAACTACTAAACGAGAGCATGAAGATCGAAGCATTGGCGAGGAAACCTAGAGAACACCTTGGAGTGGAACACACCATCTCTCTACACCCCATACCCAATTTGTAGGCCTAATGCAGTGTAGTTTCCAACAACTACTAAACGAGAGCATGAAGATCGAAGCATTGGCGAGGAAACCTGGGGAACACCTTGGAGTGGAACACACCATCTCTCTACACCCCATACCCAATTTGTAGGCCTAATGCAGCGTAGTTTCCAACAACTACTAAACGAGAGCCGGAAGATCGAAGCTCAGGAAAGGCAACCTGGAGAACACCTTGGAGTGGAACACACCATCTCTCTACACCCCATACCCAATTTGTAGGCCTAATGCAGTGTAGTTTCCAAGAACTACTAAACGAGAGCCGGAAGATCGAAGCTCAGGAAAGGCAACCTGGAGAACACCTTGGAGTGGAACACACCATCTCTCTACACCCCATACCCAATTTGTAGGCCTAATGCAGTGTAGTTTCCAACAACTACTAAACGAGAGCATGAAGATCGAAGCATTGGCGAGGAAACCTGGGGAACACCTTGGAGTGGAACACACCATCTCTCTACACCCCATACCCAATTTGTAGGCCTACTGCAGCGTAGTTTCCAACAACTACTAAACGAGAGCCGGAAGATCGAAGCTCAGGAAAAGCAACCTGGAGAACACCTTGGAGTGGAACACACCATCTCTCTACACCCCATACCCAATTTGTAGGCCTAATGCAGTGTAGTTTCCAACAACTACTAAACGAGAGCCGGAAGATCGAAGCTCAGGAAAGGCAACCTGGAGAACACCTTGGAGTGGAACACACAATCTCTCTACACCCCATACCCAATTTGTAGGCCTAATGCAGTGTAGTTTCCAAGAACTACTAAACGAGAGCCGGAAGATCGAAGCTCAGGAAAGGCAACCTGGAGAACACCTTGGAGTGGAACACACCATCTCTCTACACCCCATACCCAATTTGTAGGCCTAATGCAGTGTAGTTTCCAACAACTACTAAACGAGAGCATTAAGATCGAAGCAATGGCGAGGAAACCTGGGGCACACCTTGGGGAGGCAGACACCGTTAGTAGGCCCTACCAAAGTTGTACCCCCAATGCAGTTTTAAAATTCCTAGAGGCTGAAAACAAGACTATTGACGCTCAGCTTTTTTCAAAGGAACACAGCTGAATTGAGTGGCGCAGACAGACACAGGTAGTAGGACTTAACCCAAAAATGTGGCTCACTGCAGCTTAAAAAAGTTACAGGGGTACACAAGCAGCAGTGCTCTGGACAGTGGAGGACAATTTCAATGGTGGACCGCAGACAGACTTTGTACGCCTACTATTAAAAAAAGGATGCTCTATGCAATTAAAAATAGGTTCCAGGGGTCCACGGGCAGCAGTGGTGTGGTCAGTGGAGGCCTAGTGGAAGGAGTGACGGCAGACAGGCATCGAAGGCCTAAAATAATAACACATGGCTGTAGGCAATTTTAAATTGGTTCCAGGGGTACACGGGCAGCAGTGGCCTGGTCAGTGTAGTAGTAGTAGTAGAAAGAACGGACCGCAGACAGGCATCGAAGGCCTAAAATAAAAAAATTGGGCTGGCTGTAGGCAATTTTAAATTGGTTCCAGGGGTACACGGGCAGCAGTGGTGTGGTCAGTGGAGGCATATTGTAAGGAGTGACCGCAGACAGGCATCGAAGGCCTAAAATAATAACACATGGCTGTAGGCAATTTTAAATTGGTTCCAGGGGTACACGGGCAGCAGTGGTGTGGTCAGTGGAGGCCTAGTGGAAGGAGTGACCGCAGACAGGCATCGAAGGCCTAAAATAATAACACATGGCTGTAGGCAATTTTAAATTGGTTCCAGGGGTACACGGGCAGCAGTGGTGTGGTCAGTGGAGGCATATTGTAAGGAGTGACCGCAGACAGGCATCGAAGGCCTAAAATAATAACACATGGCTGTAGGCAATTTTAAATTGGTTCCAGGGGTACACGGGCAGCAGTGGTGTGGTCAGTGGAGGCCTAGTGGAAGGAGTGACCGCAGACAGGCATCGAAGGCCTAAAATAATAACACATGGCTGTAGGCAATTTTAAATTGGTTCCAGGGGTACACGGGCAGCAGTGGCCTGGTCAGTGTAGTAGTAGTAGAAAGAACGGACCGCAGACAGGCATCGAAGGCCTAAAATAAAAAAATTGGGCTGGCTGTCGGCAATTTTAAATTGGTTCCAGGGGTACACGGGCAGCAGTGGTGTGGTCAGTGGAGGCATATTGTAAGGAGTGACCGCAGACATGCATCGAACGCCTAAAATAATAACACATGGCTGTAGGCAATTTTAAATTGGTTCCAGGGGTACACGGGCAGCAGTGGTGTGGTCAGTGGAGGCCTAGTGGAAGGAGTGACCGCAGACAGGCATCGAAGGCCTAAAATAATAACACATGGCTGTAGGCAATTTTAAATTGGTTCCAGGGGTACACGGGCAGCAGTGGTGTGGTCAGTGGAGGCCTAGTGGAAGGAGTGACCGCAGACAGGCATCGAAGGCCTAAAATAATAACACATGGCTGTAGGCAATTTCAAATTGGTTCCAGGGGTACACGGGCAGCAGTGGCCTGGTCAGTGTAGTAGTAGTAGAAAGAACGGACCGCAGACAAGCATCGAAGGCCTAAAATAAAAAAATTGGGCTGGCTGTAGGCAATTTTAAATTGGTTCCAGGGGTACACGGGCAGCAGTGGTGTGGTCAGTGGAGGCATATTGTAAGGAGTGACCGCAGACAGGCATCGAAGGCCTAAAATAATAACACATGGCTGTAGGCAATTTTAAATTGGTTCCAGGGGTACACGGGCAGCAGTGGTGTGGTCAGTGGAGGCCTAGTGGAAGGAGTGACCGCAGACAGGCATCGAAGGCCTAAAATAATAACACATGGCTGTAGGCAATTTTAAATTGGTTCCAGGGGTACACGGGCAGCAGTGGCCTGGTCAGTGTAGTAGTAGTAGAAAGAACGGAACGCAGACAGGCATCGAAGGCCTAAAATAATAACACATGGCTGTAGGCAATTTTAAATTGGTTCCAGGGGTACACGGGCAGCAGTGGTGTGGTCAGTGGAGGCCTAGTGGAAGGAGTGACCGCAGACAGGCTTCGAAGGCCTAACATAACAAAAATGTCAATACAATGGTATTGTCAGTGGCAGGCATTGAAGGATGTCAGCGCATAGACTAAACATTGGTGGAGCTGTGAGATAATTTTGCAAGTGGTAGAGCACTGTTTGAGCTGGGGGGGGAACTGTCTTGTGGCCGGCGGTACAGGCCCAGGGCCCCTCATATTACAACGGTGTGTCTGACGTTGGGTGCGCACCACCACCGCCAGAGACACTTTATTGTACTAGGAGGGACCCAGTGGCAGTGCCGTCGACCAAAAGCGGGCACACCCACCTCTTCAGACAAACAGCACTCTCACGGGTGCTGTCGCCAAATGTCGATACCACGGCCCCGTGTGGGGAGTTTGGCCATTTAGTGAGGTGTAAACATGTCGTATGCTGGACAATCAGGTGCAGAAAATTACGAGATTGGAAAAGGCATTCAGAATAGTCCACAGGCAAGACCTTTTCATAGGAAAGCTAGGTGTCGGCCGGGCAAGGTGGGGCAAAAGATTTCGAAATCCAGTTGTGGTTCATTTTAATGAAGGTTAGATCATCTACATTTTGGGTAGCCAGACGAGTCCTTTTTTCTGTTAGTATTGAACCTGCAGCACTGAATACTCTTTCTGATAGGACACTAGCTGCCGGGCAAGCAAGCTCCTGCAATGCATATTCTGCCAATTCTGGCCAGGTGTCTAATTTTGATGCCCAGTAATCAAATGGGAATGACGGTTGAGGGAGAACATCGATAAGGGATGAAAAATAGTTTGTAACCATACTGGACAAATGTTGTCTCCTGTCACTTTGAATTGATGCTGCAGTACCTGTCCTGTCTGCGGTCATAGCAAAATCACTCCACAACCTGGTCAGAAAACCCCTCTGGCCAACGCCACTTCTGATTTCTGCCCCTCTAACTCCTCTGGTCTGCTGGCCCCTGCAGCTCGTGTGAGAACGATCACGGGCGCTGTGTGCAGGGAATGCCAGAAGCAAACGGTCAACAAGAGTTGATTGTTTGGTTGCTAATATTAGTTCCAAGTTCTCATGTGGCATTATATTTTGCAATTTGCCTTTATAGCGAAGATCAAGGAGGCAGGCCAACCAGTAATTGTCATCGTTCATCATTTTAGTTATGCGTGTGTCCCTTTTGAGGATACGTAAGGCATAATCCGCCATGTGGGCCAAAGTTCCAGTTCTCAAATCTGCGGTTGTGCTTGGTTGAGGGGCAGTTTCAGGCAAATCCACGTCACTTGTGTCCCTCCAAAAACCAGAACCCGGCCTTGCCGCGCCACCAATTTCCAGTGGCCCCGGAAAAGCTTCCTCATTAAAAATATAATCATCCCCATCATCCTCCTCGTCCTCCTCCTCCTCTTCGCCCGCTAACTCGTCCTGTACACTGCCCTGGCCAGACAATGGCTGACTGTCATCAAGGCTTTCCTCTTCCTCAGCTGCAGACGCCTGATCCTTTATGTGCGTCAAACTTTGCATCAGCAGACGCATTAGGGGGATGCTCATGCTTATTATGGCGTTGTCTGCACTAACCAGCCGTGTGCATTCCTCAAAACACTGAAGGACTTGACACATGTCTTGAATCTTCGACCACTGCACACCTGACAACTCCATGTCTGCCATCCTACTGCCTGCCCGTGTATGTGTATCCTCCCACAAAAACATAACAGCCCGCCTCTGTTCGCACAGTCTCTGAAGCATGTGCAGTGTTGAGTTACACCTTGTTGCAACGTCTATGATTAGGCGATGCTGGGGAAGGTTCAAAGAACGCTGATAGGTCTGCATACGGCTGGAGTGTACGGGCGAACGGCGGATATGTGAGCAAAGTCCACGCACTTTGAGGAGCAGGTCGGATAACCCCGGATAACTTTTCAGGAAGCACTGCACCACCAGGTTTAAGGTGTGAGCCAGGCAAGGAATGTGTTTCAGTTGGGAAAGGGAGATGGCAGCCATGAAATTCCTTCCGTTATCACTCACTACCTTGCCTGCCTCAAGATCTACAGTGCCCTGCCACAACTGCGTTTCTTTCTGCAAGAACTCGGACAGAACTTCCGCGGTGTTTCTGTTGTCGCCCAAACACTTCATAGCCAATACAGCCTGCTGATGTTTGCCAGTAGCTGCCCCATAATGGGAGACCTGGTGTGCAACAGTGGCATCTGCGGATGGAGTGGTTGTGCGACTGCGGTCTGTGGACGAGCTCTCGCTTCTGCAGGAGGACGAAGAGGAGGAGGAGGGGGTGCGAACGGCTACAGCCAACTGTTTCCTAGACCGTGGGCTAGGCAGAACTGTCCCAAACTTGCTGTCCCCTGTGGACCCTGCATCCACAACATTCACCCAGTGTGCTGTGATGGACACGTAACGTCCCTGGCCATGCCTACTGGTCCATGCATCTGTTGTCAGGTGTACCTTTGTGCTCACAGATTGCCTGAGTGCATGGACGATGCGCTCTTTAACATGCTGGTGGAGGGCTGGGATGGCTTTTCTGGAAAAAAAGTGTCGACTGGGTAGCTCGTAGCGTGGTACAGCGTAGTCCATCAGGGCTTTGAAAGCTTCGCTTTCAACTAACCGGTAGGGCATCATCTCTAACGAGATTAGTCTAGCTATGTGGGCGTTCAAACCCTGTGTACGTGGATGCGAGGCTAAGTACTTCCTTTTTCTAACCATAGTCTCATGTAGGGTGAGCTGGACTGGAGAGCTGGAGATCGTGGAACTAGCGATGGTGCCGGTGGACATGGCAGACTGAGAGACGGTGGGAGATGGTATTGTTGCCGCCGGTGCCCTAGATGCAGTGTTTCCTACTACGAAACTGGTGATTCCCTGACCCTGACTGCTTTGGCCTGGCAAAGAAACCTGCACAGATACTGCAGGTGGTGCGGAAAATGGTGGCCCTACACTGCCGGAAGGGATGTTGCGTTGCTGACTAGCTTCATTGGCCGAGGGTGCTACAACCTTAAGGGACGTTTGGTATTTAGTCCAGGCTTGCAAATGCATGGTGGTTAAATGTCTATGCATGCAACTTGTATTGAGACTTTTCAGATTCTGTCCTCTGCTTAAGGTAGTTGAACATTTTTGACAGATGACTTTGCGCTGATCAATTGGATGTTGTTTAAAAAAATGCCAGACTGCACTCTTTCTAGCATCGGATACCTTTTCAGGCATTGCAGACTGAGCTTTAACCGGATGGCCACGCTGTCCTCCAACAGGTTTTGGCTTTGCCACGCGTTTTGGGCAAGATACGGGCCCGGCAGATGGAACCTGTTGCGATGTTGATGCCTGCTGCGGCCCCTCCTCCTCCGCTTCAGAACTGCTGCCGCCTGCACCCTGTTCCCCCAATGGCTGCCAATCGGGGTCAAGAACTGGGTCATCTATTACCTCTTCTTGTAGCTCGTGTGCAACTTCGTCTGTGTCACCGTGTCGGTCGGTGGTATAGCGTTCGTGATGGGGCAACATAGTCTCATCAGGGTCTGATTCTTGATCATTACCCTGCGAGGGCAATGTTGTGGTCTGAGTCAAAGGACCAGCATAGTAGTCTGGCTGTGGCTGTGCATCAGTGCACTCCATGTCAGATTCAACTTGTAATGGGCATGGACTGTTAACTGCTTCACTTTCTAAGCCAGGGACGGTATGTGTAAAGAGCTCCATGGAGTAACCCGTTGTGTCGCCTGCTGCATTCTTCTCTGTTGTTGTTTTTGCTGAAGAGGACAAGGAAGCGACTTGTCCCTGACCGTGAACATCCACTAACGACGCGCTGCTTTGACATTTACCAGTTTCACGAGAGGAGGCAAAAGAGCTAGAGGCTGAGTCAGCAAGATAAGCCAAAACTTGCTCTTGCTGCTCCGGCTTTAAAAGCGGTTTTCCTACTCCCAGAAAAGGGAGCGTTCGAGGCCTTGTGTAGCCAGACGACGAACCTGGCTCCACAGCTCCAGACTTAGGTGCAATATTTTTTTTCCCACGACCAGCTGATGCTCCACCACTACCACTACCCTCATTACCAGCTGACAATGAACGCCCCCGGCCACGACCTCTTCCACCAGCCTTCCTCATTGTTTTAAAAACGTAAACAAACTAACGGTATTTGTTGCTGTCACACAACTTACACGGTGAGCTATAACTTCAGTATGATTTAGCTACCCCTTTACAGGTGAGTGAGACCACAACGAAAATCAGGCACAATGTTACACACTCTGTTGTTGGTGGCAACAAATGAGAGAGATGCCACACACGCAGGACTGTCACTGAAGCACAAATGTAAATATTAATCTCCCACTGATTTGATTTTTTTTTTTTTTCAGGGAGACTTTAGGAAAAAAAAATAATAGAATAAAATGATTTTTTCAGGAAGAATTTAGAAACCAAATAAAATAAAATGATTTTTTCAGGGAGAATTTAGAAAACAAATAAAACAAAAAAAGGCTTTCTATGGCCCACTGAGTGAGAGATGACGCACACAGGAGTCAGGAGTGGCACACAAGCCCAGAGGCCAATATTTATCTCCCACTGATTGATGTAGTGATTTTTTCAGGTAGATTTTGGAACCCAAATCAAGCTAAAAAAATAATAGGCTTTCTATGGCCCACAATTGGAGAGAGAGAGAGAGATGGCACACCCAGGAGTCAAGACTGGCACACAAGCAGAAAGGGCAATATTAATCTCCCACTGATTTGTTTTTGTTTTTTTTCAGGGAGACTTTAGGAAAAAAAAATAATAGAATAAAATGATTTTTTCAGGAAGAATTTAGAAACCAAATAAAATAAAATGATTTTTTCAGGGAGAATTTAGAAAACAAATAAAACAAAAAAAGGCTTTCTATGGCCCACTGAGTGAGAGATGACGCACACAGGAGTCAGGAGTGGCACACAAGGCCAGAGGCCAATATTTATCTCCCACTGATTGATTTATTGTTTTTTTCAGGTAGAATTTAGAACCCAAATCAACCAAAAACATAAATAGGCTTTCTATGGCCCACTATTTGTGAGAGAGATGGCACGCTCAGGACTGGCACACAAGCCCAGAGGCCAATATTAATCTCCCACTTTTTATTTTTTTTTTAGGGAGAATTTATAAACCCAATAAAAAAATAAATAAATAGGCTTTCTATGGCCCACTATCTGAGAGAGAGAGATGGCACGCTTAGGACTGGCACACAAGCCCAAAGGCCAATATTAATCTCCCTTTTTTTTTTCAGGGAGAATTTATAAAACCAAAAAAAAATAAATAAATAGGCTTTCTATGGCCCACTATTTGTGAGAGAGCTGGCACGCTCAGGACTGGCACACAAGCCCAGAGGCCAATATTAATCTCCCACTTTTTTTTTTTTGTTCCAGGGAAAATTTATAAACCCAATAAAAAAAATAATAAATAGGCTTTCTATGGCCCACTATCTGAGAGAGAGAGATGGCACGCTTAGGACTGGCACACAAGCCCAAAGGCCAATATTAATCTCCCTTTTTTTTTTCAGGGAGAATTTATAAAACCAAAAAAATAAAAATAAATAGGCTTTCTATGGCCCACTATCTGAGAGAGAGAGATGGCACGCTTAGGACTGGCACACAAGCCCAAAGGCCAATATTAATCTCCCACAGATTGATTTATTGATTTTTTCAGGTATAATTTAGAACCCAAATAAAGCAAAAAAAAAAAAAATGGGCTTTCTATGGCCCACTGAGTGAGTGATGATGCACACAGGAGTCAGGAGTGGCACACAAGCCCTGAGGCCAATATTTTTCTCCCACTGATTGATGTAGTGATTTTTTCAGGTAGATTTTAGAACCCAAATCAAGCAAAAAAATAAATAGGCTTTCTATGGCCCACTATTTGTGAGAGAGATGGCACGCTCAGGACTGGCACACAAGCCCAGAGGCCAATATTAATCTCCCACTTTTTTTTTTTTTGTTCCAGGGAAAATTTATAAACCCAATAAAAAAAATAATAAATAGGCTTTCTATGGCCCACTATCTGAGAGAGAGAGATGGCACGCTTAGGACTGGCACACAAGCCCAAAGGCCAATATTAATCTCCCACTGATTGATTTATTGATTTTTTTCAGGTAGAATTTAGAACCCAAATAAAGCAAAAAAAAAAAAAAAAGGGCTTTCTATGGCCCATTGAGTGAGTGATGATGCACACAGGAGTCAGGAGTGGCACACAAGCCCTGAGGCCAATATTTTTCTCCCACTGATTGATGTAGTGATTTTTTCAGGTAGATTTTAGAACCCAAATCAAGCAAAAAAATAAATAGGCTTTCTATGGCCCACTGACTGAGAGATGGCACACACAGGAGTCAAGAGTGGCACACAAGCCCTGAGGCCAATATTTTTCTCCCACTGATTGATGTAGTGATTTTTTCAGGTAGATTTTGTAACCCAAATCAAGCAAAAAAATAAATAGGCTTTCTATGGCCCACTGAGTGAGAGATGGCACACACAGGGATGGCACTCTAGCAGAAATGTCAATCTTAATCTCCCACAAAAAAAAAAAAAAACAGGGAGTGTCCAACAATTACTATCTCCCTGCAGTAATCTCAGCCAGGTATGGCAGGCAGCAATAAGGAGTGGACTGATGCACAAATTAAATAAAAAGTGTGGACAAACAAAAAAGATAGCTGTGCAGAAAGGAAGGAACAAGAGGATTTGTGCTTTGAAAAAAGCAGTTGGTTTGCACAGCAGCGTACACACAGCAATGCAGCTATCAGGGAGCCTTCTAGGGCAGCCCAATGAGCTACAGTGCTGAGAAAAAAAAAAAATGTAGCTTCCACTGTCCCTGCACACCGAAGGTGGTGTTGGGCAGTGGAAATCGGTACAGCACAAGCGGTTTGGTGGTTAATGGACCCTGCCTAACGCTATCCCTGCTTCTGACGAAGCGGCAGCAACCTCTCCCTAAGCTTAGATCAGCAGCAGTAACATGGTGGTCGGCGGGAACGCCCCTTTATAGCCCCTGTGACGCCGCAGACAGCAAGCCAATCACTGCAATGCCCTTCTCTAAGATGGTGGGGACCAGGACCTATGTCATCACGCTGCCCACACTCTGCGTTTACCTTCATTGGCTGAGAAATGGCGCTTTTCGCGTCATTGAAACGCGACTTTGGCGCGAAAGTCGCGTACCGCATGGCCGACCCCGCACAGGGGTCGGATCGGGTTTCATGAAACCCGACTTTGCCAAAAGTCGGCGACTTTTGAAAATGAACGACCCGTTTCGCTCAACCCTAGAGATGACGTAGCGGTCTCGCGAGACCGCTACATCATCACATGTTATTGCCGCAATGCACTCTTGGGACCGGAGCGTCGCGAGGAGCATCGCTAAACGCCTGGGCTGGATACGGGGGTCGCCGGAAGGTGAGTATATAATGATTTTTTTTTATTTTAATTCTTTTTTAACAGGGATATGGTGCCCACATTGCTCTATACTGCATGGGCTGTGTTATACACTGCGTGGCCTGTGTTATATACTATGTCTCTGTGCTAAATACTACGTGGGCTGTGCAATATACTACGTGGCTGGGCAATATACTACGTGGGCTGTGTTATATACTACGTGGCTGTGTTATATACTACGCGGGCTGTGCTTTATACTACATGGCGGTGCTATAAACTATGTGGCTGTGCAATATACTACGTGGCTCGACAATATACTATGTGGGCTGTGTTATATAATACGTGGGCTGTGTTATATACTACGACTCTGTGCTATATACTATGTGGCTGTGCTATAAAAATAACCCAACAAAGATCTTGGTGACATTTTCAATATCAAATAATCCTATTGCAAGTATGATTAGTAAATTATAATGTCCCAAGTAGTGGACAAAAATTGAGGCCAATCATCTATTTCATAAATAACATACGGCTAGAGAGCGAAGGATGATAAACAGGCCAACATAAATATAAAAATAGAAAAAACTTTATTCAAATTCAATATACAGTGGGGCAAAAAAGTATTTAGTCAGTCAGCAATAGTGCAAGTTCCACCACTTAAAAAGATGAGAGGCGTCTGTAATTTACATCATAGGTAGACCTCAACTATGGGAGACAAACTGAGAAAAAAAATCCAGAAAATCACATTGTCTGTTTTTTAACATTTTATTTGCATATTATGGTGGAAAATAAGTATTTGGTCAGAAACAAAATTTCATCTCAAAACTTTGTAATATATCCTTTGTTGGCAATGACAGAGGTCAAACGTTTTCTGTAAGTCTTCACAAGGTTGCCACACACTGTTGTTGGTATGTTGGCCCATTCCTCCATGCAGATCTCCCCTAGAGCAGTGATGTTTTTGGCTTTTCGCTTGGCAACACGGACTTTCAACTCCCTCCAAAGGTTTTCTATAGGGTTGAGATCTGGAGACTGGCTAGGCCACTCCAGGACCTTGAAATGCTTCTTACGAAACCACTCCTTCGTTGCCCTGGCGGTGTGCTTTGGATCATTGTCATGTTGAAAGACCCAGCCACGTTTCATCTTCAATGCCCTTGCTGATGGAAGGAGGTTTGCACTCAAAATCTCACGATACATGGCCCCATTCATTCTTTCATGTACCCGGATCAGTCGTCCTGGCCCCTTTGCAGAGAAACAGCCCCAAAGCATGATGTTTCCACCACCATGCTTTACAGTAGGTATGGTGTTTGATGGATGCAACTCAGTATTCTTTTTCCTCCAAACACGACAAGTTGTGTTTCTACCAAACAGTTCCAGTTTGGTTTCATCAGACCATAGGACATTCTCCCAAAACTCCTTTGGATCATCCAAATGCTCTCTAGCAAACTTCAGACGGGCCCTGACATGTACTGGCTTAAGCAGTGGGACACGTCTGGCACTGCAGGATCTGAGTCCATGGTGGCGTAGTGTGTTACTTATGGTAGGCCTTGTTACATTGGTCCCAGCTCTCTGCAGTTCATTCACTAGGTCCCCCCGCGTGGTTCTGGGATTTTTGCTCACCGTTCTTGTGATCATTCTGACCCCACTGGGTGGGATTTTGCGTGGAGCCCCAGATCGAGGGAGATTATCAGTGGTCTTGTATGTCTTCCATTTTCTAATTATTGCTCCCACTGTTGATTTCTTCACTCCAAGCTGGTTGGCTATTGCAGATTCAGTCTTCCCAGCCTGGTGCAGGGCTACAATTTTGTTTCTGGTGTCCTTTGACAGCTCTTTGGTCTTCACCATAGTGGAGTTTGGAGTCAGACTGTTTGAGGGTGTGCACAGGTGTCTTTTTATACTGATAACAAGTTTAAACAGGTGCCATTACTACAGGTAATGAGTGGAGGAAAGAGGAAACTGTTAAAGAAGAAGTTACAGGTCTGTGAGAGCCAGAAATCTAGATTGTTTGTTTCTGCCCAAATACTTATCTTCCACCATAATATGCAAAAAAAATGTTAAAAAAACAGACAATGTGATTTTCTGGATTTTTTTTTCTCAGTTTGTCTCCTATAGTTGAGGTCTACCTATGATGTAAATTACAGACGCCTCTCATCTTTTTAAGTGGTGGAACTTGCACTATTGCTGACTGACTAAATACTTTTTTGCCCCACTGTATATGACAGATAGAAAGGTGGATACAACCACAGTGCATATAAACAATAAAACACTTAAACCTAAAGGGACATAGGGGCCCTGGCTAGTGTCGTCCAAATAATATATTTACTAATGGTAGTAGGTAGTAAAGAAAAAACGTAAAGAAAACCTGCTGATAACCCAAAAAAAGGGCGTGTGTATAAACCCAATCATGGAGTGGCCTCCCCGAGACTAAAAGATCATGCTGAATTCAATAGGGCTATATTAGGATGACGGATTAGCCGTCATGGAGTAGAGTAAGTTTCCAAATAAATTATTAGCATACCTAAGTCCTTGTCCGATGGGTCACCAAAAATATAGGGGGAAATAACACAGCAGGAGCCAGCAGTCCCCACGTCACCCCGACGCGCGTTTCGGCGGAGCCTTCGTCAGGGGGCGTGGTTATAATCGAAAAACTGCAGTTTAAAAATGGGACTGGAACCAATCAGCAAAAACCCAGACATAGTGTGTCGTTGTCGTGGTAACATGCCACGCTGCCTGTCGATACATAATCCTGATAGTAAGTATGCTTTTAGTATAGAAATAGAAGACAGGAGGCATCAGAGTCGCATAGAATATAAAACTAATACACGGATATAGGATTGTACTGCGCCGCTATTGACGCATGCGCAGTCGGTGCTCAGCCACCGCCAGTCGGCGTCAAGGGGGAAGGCGGAGCTGAGGCACAATCATGTGACGCGGCGCCAGGTCCCCTTAGAGAAGCCGAGAGTCGAAAGACGCGACCGGAACCGACGCGCATGCGTGCTTGGCCAGGACACAACATATCCGTACCACCAATAAGATGGCAGGCGGCAAAACAAAGTCGAGTGGGTATATTTAGGATTGAAAATTAAGATATAGTCTATATACAAGACATAAATATAGTTGAGCCCACTCTAGACACCAACAGATAGAAAAGGAGAGTCTCATAACAATAAATGAAGATAGAACAATGGCTATGAGGAATAATTTATATATATTAACCCCTTTCTGCCAGCTGACGGAATAGTACGTCAGCTGGCAGATCCCCTGCTTTGAGGTGGGCTCCGGCGGTGAGCCCACCTCAAAGCCGCGACATGTCAGCTGTTTTGTACAGCTGACATGTGCGCGCAATGAGCGCGAGTGGAATCGCGATCCGCCCGCGCCCAGTAACTAGTTAAATGCTGCCGTCAAGCGCTGACAGCGGCATTTAACCCCTTCATGACCCAGCCTATTTTGACCTTAAAGACCTTGCCGTTTTTTGCAATTCTGACCAGTGTCCCTTTATGAGGTAATAACTCAGGAACGCTTCAACGGATCCTAGCGGTTCTGAGATTGTTTTTTCGTGACATATTGGGCTTCATGTTAGTGGTAAATTTAGGTCAATAAATTCTGCGTTTATTTGTGATAAAAACGGAAATTTGGCGAAAATTTTGAAAATTTCGCAATTTTCACATTTTGAATTTTTATTCTGTTAAACCAGAGAGTTATGTGACACAAAATAGTTAATAAATAACATTTCCCACATGTCTACTTTACACCAGCACAATTTTGGAAACAAAATTTTTTTTTGCTAGGAAGTTATAAGAGTTAAAATTTGACCAGCGATTTCTCATTTTTACAACGAAATTTACAAAACCATTTTTTTTAGGGACCACCTCACATTTGAAGTCAGTTTGAGGGGTCTATATGGCTGAAAATACCCAAAAGTGACACCATTCTAAAAAATGCACCCCTCAAGGTGCTCAAAACCACATTCAAGAAGTTTTTTAACCCTTCAGGTGCTTCACAGCAGCAGAAGCAACATGGAAGGAAAAAATGAACATTTAACTTTTTAGTCACAAAAATTATCTTTTAGCAACATTTTTTTTATTTTCCCAATGGTACAAGGAGAAACTGAACCACGAAAGTTGTTGTGCAATTTGTCCTGAGTACGCTGATACCTCATATGTGGGGGTAAACCACTGTTTGGGCGCACGGCAGGGCTTGGAAGGGAAGGAGCGCCATTTGACTTTTTGAATGAAAAATTGGCTCCACTCTTTAGCGGACACCATGTCACGTTTGGAGAGCCCCCGTGTGCCTAAAAATTGGAGCTCCCCCACACGTGACCCCATTTTGGAAACTAGACGCCCCAAGGAACTTATCTAGATGCATAGTGAGAACTTTGAACCCCCAGGGGCTTCACAAATTGATCCGTAAAAATGAAAAAGTACTTTTTTTTCACAAAAAAATTCTTTTAGCCTCAATTTTTTTCATTTTCACATGGGCAACAGGATAAAATGGATCCTAAAATTTGTTGGGCAATTTCTCCTGAGTACACCGATACCTCACATGTGGGGGTAAACCACTGTTTGGGCACATGGTAAGGTTCGGAAGGGAAGGAGCGCCATTTGACTTTTTGAATGAAAAATTATCTCCATCGTTAGCGGACACCATGTCGTGTTTGGAGAGCCCCCGTGTGCCTAAACATTGGAGCTCCCCCACAAATGACCCCATTTTGGAAACTAGACCCCCCAAGGAACTTATCTAGATGCATATTGAGCACTTTAAACCCTCAGGTGCTTCACAAATTGATCTGTAAAAATGAAAAAGTACTTTTTTTTTCACAAAAAAATTCTTTTCGCCTCAGTTTTCATTTTCACATGGGCAATAGGATAAAATGAATCCTAAAATTTGTTGGGCAATTTCTCCCGAGTACGCCGATACCTCATATGTGGGGGTAAACCACTGTTTGGGCACACGGCAGGGCTCGGAAGGGAAGGCGCGCCATTTGACTTTTTGAATGGAAAATTAGCTCCAATTGTTAGCGGACACCATGTCGCGTTTAGAGAGCCCCTGTGTGCCTATGCATTGGAGCTCCCCCACAAGTGACCCCATTTTGGAAACTAGACCCCCCAAGGAACTTATCTAGATGCATATTGAGCACTTTAAACCCCCAGGTGTTTCACAGAAGTTTATAATGCAGAGCCATGAAAATAAAAAATAATTTTTCTTTCCTCAAAAATGATTTTTAGCCTGGAATTTCCTATTTTGCCAAGGGTAATAGGAGAAATTGGACCGCAAATGTTGTTGTCCAGTTTGTCCTGAGTACGCTGATACCCCATATGTGGGGGTAAACCACTGTTTGGGCGCACGGCAGGGCTCGGAAGGGAAGGCACGCCAATTGGCTTTTTAAATGGAAAATTAGCTCCAATCATTAGCGGACACCATGTCACGTTTGGAGAGCCCCTGTGTGCCTAAACATTGGAGATCCCCCACATATGACCCCATTTTGGAAACTAGACCCCCAAAGGAACTAATCTAGATGTGTGGTGAGGACTTTGAACTTCCAAGTGCTTCACAGAAGTTTATAACGCAGAGCCATGAAAATAAAATAAAAATTTTATTTTCTCTAAAATGATTTTTTAGCCTGCAATTTATTATTTTCCCAAGGGTAAAAGGAGAAATTTGACCCCAAAATTTGTTGTACAGTTTCTCCTGAGTACGCTGATACCCCATATGTGGGGGTAAACCACAGTTTGGGCACATGTCGGGGCTCGGAAGTCAAGTAGTGACATTTTGAAATGCAGACTTTGATGGAATGCTCTGCGGGCGTTACGTTGCGTTTGCAGAGCCCCTGATGTGGCTAAACAGTAGAAACCCCCCACAAGTGACCCCATTTTAGAAACTAGACCCCGAAAGGAACTTATCTAGATGTGAGGTGAGCACTTTGAACCCCCAAGTGCTTCACAGAAGTTTATAACACAGAGCAGTGAAAATAATAAATACGTTTTCTTTCCTCAAAAATAATTTTTTAGCCCAGAATTTTTTATTTTCCCAAGGGTTACAGGAGAAATTGGACCCCAAAAGTTGTTGTCCAGTTTCTCCTGAGTACGCTGCTACCCCATATGTGGGGGTAAACCACTGTTTGGGCACACGTCGGGGCTCAGAAGGGAAGTAGTGACTTTTGAAATGCAGACTTTGATGGAATGGTCTGCGGGCGTCACGTTGCGTTTGCAGAGCCCCTGGTGTGCCTAAACAGTAGAAACCCCCCACAAGTGACCCCATTTTGGAAACTAGACCCCCCAAGGAACTTATCTAGATATGTGGTGAGCACTTTGAACCCCCAAGTGCTTCACAGACGTTTACAACGCAGAGCCGTGAAAATAAAAAATCATTTTACTTTCCTCAAAAATGATGTTTTAGCAAGCAATTTTTTATTTTCTCAAGGGTAACAGGAGAAATTGGACCCCAGTAATTGTTACCCAGTTTGTCCTGAGTACACTGATACCCCATATGTGGGGGTAAACCACTGTTTGGGCACACGTCGGGGCTCGGAAGGGAAGGAGCACCATTTGACTTTTTGAATAAAAGATTGGCTGGAATCAATGGTGGCGCCATGTTGCGTTTGGAGACCCCCTGATGTGCCTAAACAGTGGAAACCCCTCAATTCTAACGCCAACACACCCCTAACCCTTATCCCAACTGTAGCCGTAACCCTAACCACAACCCTAACCCCAACACACCCCTAACCCTAACCACAACCCTAATTCCAACCCAACCTTAACCCTAAGGCTATGTACCCACGTTGCGGATTCGTGTGAGATTTTTCCGCACCATTTTTGAAAAATCCGCGGGTAAAAGGCACTGCGTTTTACCTGCGGATTTACTGCGGATTTCACCTGCGGATTCCTATTGAGGAATAGGTGTAAAACGCTGCGGAATCCGCACAAAGAATTGACATGCTGCGGAAAATACAACGCAGCGTTTCCGTGCGGTATTTTCCGCACCATGGGCACAGCGGATTTGGTTTTCCATAGGTTTACATGGTACTGTAAACCTGATGGAACACTGCTGCGGATCCGCAGCGGCCAATCCGCTGCGGATCCGCAGCCAAATCCGCACCGTGTGCACATAGCCTAATTCTAAAGGTATGTGCACACGCTTCGGAAAACGCTGCGGATTTCAATGTAAACCTATGGGAAACAAAAATCGCTGTACACATGCTGCGGAAAAACTGCACGGAAACGCAGCGGTTTACATTCCGCAGCATGTCACTTCTTTCTGCGGATTCCACAGCGGTTTTACAACTGCTCCAATAGAAAATCGCAGTTGTAAAACCGCAGTGAAATGCGCAGAAAAACCGCGGTAAATCTGCCATAAATCCGCAGCGGTTTAGCACTGCGGATTTATCAAATCCGCTGCGGAAAAATCCGCAGAGGACCAGAATACGTGTGCACATACCGAAACCCTAACCCTACCCCTACCCCTACCCCTAACCCTACCCCTAACCCTACCCCTAACCCTACCCCTAACCCTAGCCCTAACCCTAACCCTACCCCTACCCCTAACCCTACCCCTAACCCTAGCCCTAATCCTAACCCTAACCCTAACCCTACCCCTAACCCTAACCCTAACCCTAACCCTACCCCTAACCCTACCCCTAACCCTAACCCTACCCCTACCCCTAACCCTAACCCTAACCCTAACCCTACCCCTAACCCTACCCCTAACCCTAGCCCTAACCCTAACCCTAACCCTAACCCTAGTTCTAACTCCAACCTTAGTGAAAAAAAAAAAAAAATTCTTTATTTTATTATTGTCCCTATCTATGGGGGACAAATGGGGGGGGTCATTTACTGTTTTTTTATTTTGACCACTGTGATAGATTATATCACAGTGATCAAAATTCACATTGGAACGAATCTGCCGGCCGGCAGATTCGGCGGGCGCACTGCGCATGCGCCCGCCATTTTGGAACATGGCGGCGCTCGGGGAAGAAGACGGACGGACCCCGCCAGGATCGGTAAGTATAAGGGGGGGAGATCAGGGCACAGGGGGGGGGAGATCAGGGCACGGGGGGGCGTCGGAGCACGGGGGGGGAGGGATCGGAGCATGGGGGAGAGTGATCGGTGTGCGGGCGGGTGGATCGCTGTGCGGGGGGGTGGATCGGTGTGCGGGGGGGTGGATCGGTGTGCAGGGGGGTGGTTCGGAGCACGGGGGGGGATCGGAGTGCGGGGGGGTTTGATTGGAGCACGGGGGGGTGTGATTGGAGCACGGGGGGAGCGGACAGGAGGACGGGGGAGCGGAGCACAGGACGGAGGGGAGCGGGCCACAGATCGGGGGGCTGGGGGGGCGATCGGTGGGGTGGGGTGGGGGCACATTAGTATTTCCAGCCATTGCCGATGATATTGCAGCATCGGCCATGGCTGGATTGTAATATTTCACCATTTTTTTAGGTGAAATATTACAAATCGCTCTGATTGGCAGTTTCACTTTCAACAGCCAATCAGAGCGATCGTAGCCACGAGGGGGTGAAGCCCCCTGGGCTAAACTACCACTCCCCCTGTCCCTGCAGATCGGGTGAAATGGGAGTTAACCCTTTCACCCGATCTGCAGGGACGCGATCTTTCTGTGACACAGCATATGCGTCACAGGTCGGATTGGCACCGACTTTCATGACGCATACGCTGTGTCACAGGTCGGGAAGGGGTTAACTAGCGCTCCCGGCCGCGCGGTCGGAAGTGCTCGCACTGCTGACCCCCGTCACATAATCGGGGGTCAGCAGTGCATTGCCATAACAACCAGAGGTCTCCTTGAGACTTCTATGGTTGTTGATAGCCGATTGCTTTGAGCGCCACCCTGTGGTCGGCGTTCAAAGTACACCTGCATTTCTGCTACATAGAGGTGATCTGTACTTCACCTCTATGTAGCAGAGGCGATCGTGTAGTGCATGCTTCTAGCCTCCTATGGAGGCTATTGAAGCATGCCAAAATAAAAAAAAAAAAGGGATTAAAAATATAATATATATATATATATATATATATATATATATATAAAATGTTCAAATCACCCCCCCTATCGCCCCAATCAAAATAAAACAATTAAAAAAAAATCAAACATACACATATTTGGTATCTCCGCGCTCAGAATCGCCCGATCTATCAATAAAAACAAAGGATTAACCTGATCACTAAAAGGCGTAGCGAGAAAAAAATCTAAACGCCAAAATTATGTTTTTTTGGTCGCCGCGACATTGCATTAAAATGCAATAATGGGCGATCAAAAGAATGTACCTACACCAAAACGATATCATTAAAAACGCCAGCTCGGCACGCAAAAAATAAGCCCGAACCTGACCCCAGATCATGAAAATTGGAGACGGTACGGGTACCGGAAAATCGCGCAATTTTTTTTTTCTTAAGCAAACTTTGGAATTTTTTTTTCACCACTTAGATAAAAAATAACCTAGACATGTTTGGTGTCTCTGAACTCGTAATGACCTGGAAAATCATAATGGCAGGTCAGTTTTAGCATTTGGTGAACCTAGCAAAAAAGCCAAACAAAAAACAAGTGTGAGATTGCACTTTTTTTGCAATTTCATCACACTTGGAATTTTTTTCCCGTTTTCTGTTACTTGGCATGGTAAAACCAGTGGTATCGTTCAAAAGCACATCTCGTCCCGCAAAAAATAAGCCCTCACATGGCCATATTGACGGAAAAATAAAAAAGTTATGGCTCTGGGAAGGAGGGGAGCAAAAAAACGAAAATGAAAAAGCGGAAAAAGCTCCGGGGGTGAAGGGGTTAATATATGATAACTTAGTCCACAGATAATTAGAATATAGATGAGAACAGCTTCTTATGGAGAGAGTTCTGCAAATAGAATGAAGACATTACTCGGGAACCGATGTGGAACTACAGGTCCTATATCAAAAAGAGAAATATAAAAAGATGCAGAATTAGAAAACACACAATAAAAACAAACAAAAAATTGTCATAGCACAGATGGAAAGATAGACTCAGCAGGTGTCCAGCATCAAAGAAAAGGGACAAAACTAATTTGCTCATTGAGCCCCTTGGGATGAAGAGTATTTAGCGTCCAAATCCAGCGAGATTCAAGCTGTGCCAAGCATTGTGGTATCTTGCTGCCCTGGATGTTTGTCTCAAGAGAATCAATGCCCCTTATTCTGAGGAGGGTGGCATCACAACTATGGCACAGCCAAAAATGTCTGGGGATGGTTTTGAGAGTAGATGGATCTGTATTATCAGCAGCCGCTAGGATACCGAAAACATGTTCCCTAATGCGGACTTTGAAGGGGCGTGTGGTTAGGCCAATATAAATAAGTCCGCAGGGATATGTGGCAAAGTATATTACATTGCGAGTAGTACAGTTAATTGACTTCCTAATTTGAAAATTTACGTGTCTGTGCTATATACTACGTGGGAACATTACTACAAGAAGGTGACTAGGATGGGGACATTACTACGAGATGGGACCCGGCTGGATACATTACTACAAGAAAGGAACAAGGATGGGGACATTACTAGAAGAAGGGGACAAGGATGGGGACATTACTACAAGGAGACAAGGATGGGGGCATTGCTACAAGAAGGGGACAAGGATGGGGGCATTAATACAAGAAGGAGACAAGGATGGGGGCATTACTACAAGAAGGAGACAAGGATGGGGGCATTACTACAAGAAGGAGACAAGGATGGGAGCATTGCTACAAGAAGGAGACAAGGATGGGGACATTACTATGAGATGGGACCAGGCTGCATACATTACTACAAGAAAGGAACGAGGATGGGGGCATTACTACAAGAAGGAGACAAGGATGGGGGCATTACTACAAGAAGGAGACAAGGATGGGGCATTGCTACAAGAAGGGGACAAGGATGGGGGCATTACTACAAGAAGGAGACAAGGATGGGTGCATTGCTACAAGAAGGGGACAAGGATGGGGTATTACTACAAAAAGGAGACAAGGATGGGTGCATTGCTACAAAAAGGGGACAAGGATGGGGGCATTGCTACAAGAAGGGGACAAGGATGGGGCATTACTACAAGAAGGAGACAAGGATGGGGACATTGCTACAAGAAGGGGACAAGGATGGGGGCATTACTACTAGAAGAGGGCAAGGAAGGGAACATTACTACAAGGGGAAAAGTATTGGGGACATTACTACAAGAAGGGAACAAGGATGAGGACATTACTACAATGGAACTAGAATGGGGACATTACTACAAGATGGAACCAGGCTGGATATATTGCTACAATAAAAGGAATAGGATGGATACATTACTTCAGGAAAGGAACTAGGATGGGGACATTCCTACAAGAAGGAGACTAGGATGGGGACATTACTACAAGAAAGGGACCAGGATGGGGACATTACTACAATAAGGGACCAGGATGGGGAAATTACTACAAGAAGGAGACTGAGACAGGGACATTACTACAAGGTGGGAACTATTATTACAGCATAAGGGACATTTTTACAGGATTGGGAACCATTAGTACAGGTTGAGGAACAGTGTTACAAGATGAGGGATAGTATTACAGGAAGGGGAACCATTAAAAGCTCACAGACACAAAAAGAGGACTTAAAAGATCCTTCAAAAATTTTGAAAAAAAAACAGAGAAAAAAGCAGAGACGATTACCTGCTCAGGCCTCCAAAACAAATGCACTGGCAGGGTGCAGCGGACCCGATTAATGATGGCTGAAACACAGGTGCAACAATACCGATGAAACAACCACTTTCAATCCAGTGTTGGCTGTTTGGTATTTTAGTGCACAAAAAGGATGGGGAGCATTACTACAAGAAGGGGACAAGGATGGGGCATTACTACAAGAAGGGGACAAGGATGGAGGCATTACTACAAGAAGGCAACAATAATGGGGACATTACTACAAGAAGGGGGCCAGGACAGGAACATTACTACAAGAAGGTGACTAGGATGTGGACATTACTACGAGATGGGACCAGGCTGGATACATTACTACAATAAAGGGACAAGGATGGGGACATTACTACAAGAAAGGGATAAGGATGGGGGCATTACTACAAGAAGGGGATAAGGATGGGGCATTAGTACAAGAAGGGGACAAGGATGGGGGCATTACTACAAGAAGGGAACAAGGATGGGGACATTACTACAAGAAGGGAGCCAGGACGGGAACATTACTACAAGAAGATGACTAGGATGGGGACATTACTACGAGATGGAACCAGGCTGGATACATTACTACAAGAAAGGGACAAGGATGGGGACATTACTACAAGAATGTGACTAGGATGGGGACATTACTATGAGATGGGACTAGGCTGGATATATTACTACAAGAAAGGGACAAGAATGGGGGCATTACTACAAGAAGGGAAAAGGATGGGGGCATTACTACAAGAAGGAGACAAGGATGGGGTCATTACTACAAGAAGGTCACTAGGATGGGGACATTACTATGAGATGGGACCAGGCTGGATACTTTACTACATGAAAGGAACAAGGATGGGGGCATTACTACAAGAAGGAGGCCAGGATGGAACATTACTACAAGAAGGTGACTAGGATGGGGACATTACTATGAGATGGAACCATGCTGGATACATTACTACAACAAAGGAACAAGGATGGGGACATTACTACAAGAAGGGAACAAGGATGGGGGCATTACTACAAGAAGGGGACAAGGATGGTGGCATTACTACAAAAAGAGGGCCAGAAAGGGAACATTACTACATGAAGGGGAAAATTATGGGGACATTACTACAAGAAGGGGACTAGGATGGGGACATTACTACAAGAAGGTCACTAGGATGGGGACATTACTATGAGATGGGACCAGGCTGGATACATTACTACAAGAAAGGAACGATGATGGGGACATTACTACAAGAAGGGAACAAGGATGGGGGCATTACTACAAAAAGGGGACAAGGATGGTGGCATTACTACAAAAAGAGGGCCAGAAAGGGAATATTACTACAAGAAGAGGAAAAGTATGGGGACATTACTACAAGAAGGGGACAAGGATGGGGACATTACTACAAGATGGAACCAGACTGAGTACATTTCTACAAGAAAAGGAATAGGATGGAGACATTACTACAGGAAAGGAAATAGGATGGGGGCATTCCTACACGAAGGGGACTAGGATGAGGACATTACTACAAGAAAGGGACTAGGATGGAGACATTACTACAAGAAAGGGACCAGGATGCGGGCATTACTACAAGAAAAGGACTAGGATGAGGACATTACTACAAGATGAGGACCAGGATGTGAACAATACTACAAGGTGGGACCAGGATGGGGACACTACTACAAGATGGGACCAGGATAGGAACATTACTACAAGATGGGACCAGGATGGGGACATTACTACAAGATGGGACCAGGATGGGGAAATCATTACAAGAAGGGGACTAAGGTGGGGACATTGCTACAAGATGGGGACTATTATTACAGGATAAGGGACATTATTACAGGATGTGGAACTATTACTACAAGTTGAAGGACATTATTACAGGACAGGGGATCATACATCAGCTCCTGGGCAGGAGAGGATGCAAAAGAGAGTATACAGATAGCACAGCAGGGGATCACAGATTAATTATTTTCGTGAGATAAAACATTTCTCTCCCTGTTTTTAAAAAATATTTTACCTCAAAGAGAGAATTACTTGTGATATCCTGCTGTCCTGTCTGTATCCGCTCTTTGCTTCCTCCCCTGCCCAGGAGCTGTGATATGATCAGACCATGTTCCTGTACGGTCAGACACAGCCATTACCCAGTACACAGCAGGGGAACATTTATAAGATTATCTCAGCACAGGAACATTTTATTTAACACATCCAATTGTGGAAATTATTATTATTCCAAGATCTAGTAATTAAAATATATATTAACCCCTTAGTGACAGAGCCAATTTGGTACTTAATGACCGAGCCAATTTTTGCAATTTTTTCTGACCACTGTCATTTTATGAGATTATAACTCTGGAACGCTTCAACGGATCCTGCTGATTCTGAGATTGTTTTTTCGTGACATATTGTACTTCATGGTAGTGGTAACATTTCTTCGATATTACTTGCGATTATTTATGAAAAAAACGGAAATATGGCGAAAATTTTTAAAATTTTGCAATTTTCAAACTTTGTATTTTTATGCCCTTAAATCAGAGAGATATGTCACAAAAAATAGTTAATAAATAACATTTCCCACATGTCTACTTTACATCAGCACAATTTTGGAAACAAAATTTTTTTTTGTTAGGGAGTTATAAGGGTTAAAAGTTGACCAGCAATTTCTCATTTTTACAACACCTTTTTTTTAGGGACCACATCACATTTGAAGTCATTTTGAGGGGTCTATGACCCTGGTATTGTCGAAGCTTCTTGGGAAAGAGGGAGATACCCCCTACTGACACTCTTACCATCCCTTACCTTTTTTCCCCCAGCGCGACCACCCGAACCCCTTCTCCCAATTAAGACAGAGACAAGAGTTTCTTTGGAATTATGTAGGCCACAGCAGCCTGTTTATTAAACAAAAACAACGGTTAACAATTAATGTAAAAGCATACATTTCAAAACTAGGGGAAGTCCTTGGAGCCCAAAAGAATCTGGTGATTTTAACCATACCGCGAACATAACTCAAACCATATTTTACTCCCAGCCGTTGTAAGCCTGGCTCGGGAGCACCAAAAACCCCGCAAGAGGGTTCACTGTTCGCGGTAAAAACATGAGATCCGACCACCCCTGCCGGAACTCCCCACCACCAATCACCAGATCCAAAACATAATAAACTTCAGAACAGAGGAGCCATATACCTTTGGACCCCCCAAACCAATTTCCACCAACTCCAAGGACTCCCCCCAACCGCCCAGGCCGCAATGACCCAAAAAGAACCATGTGCATACTAAAACCACCCGCTCACCGCGAGTAATTTACACCCACAGAACCACAAACCAAAAAGGGCGGGAGGGAGGGATGCTTTCAGTGCTGGTGAGCGGGAACTGACCGGCCCCCGCCCCCTGACACTTCCCTAACCCTCTCTTCAACTATCTCCCCCGCCCCCTATACTGTTAACCCTTTCAGCCCCACCCCCTCCTCTCCAACCCATTGTCATGCTGGCCTTCGCTTAGCCGTGGGGGGGAGGGGGCGGCTCGCTCCGGCCTGTCCTTGACCCTGGTATTGTCGAAGCTTCTTGGGAAAGAGGGAGATACCCCCTACTGACACTCTTACCATCCCTTACCTTTTTTCCCCCAGCGCGACCACCCGAACCCCTTCTCCCAATTAAGACAGAGACAAGAGTTTCTTTGGAATTATGTAGGCCACAGCAGCCTGTTTATTAAACAAAAACAACGGTTAACAATTAATGTAAAAGCATACATTTCAAAACTAGGGGAAGTCCTTGGAGCCCAAAAGAATCTGGTGATATTAACCATACCGCGAACATAACTCAAACCATATTTTACTCCCAGCCGTTGTAAGCCTGGCTCGGGAGCACCAAAAACCCCGCAAGAGGGTTCACTGTTCGCGGTAAAAACATGAGATCCGACCACCCCTGCCGGAACTCCCCACCACCAATCACCAGATCCAAAACATAATAAACTTCAGAACAGAGGAGCCATATACCTATGGACCCCCCAAACCAATTTCCACCAACTCCAAGGACTCCCCCCAACCGCCACAACGAGAGGCCTTTGAAAACCTTAAAGGCCCGAGACCCCACCCGACCGAAAAGCTATGGCCTTCTCAATGCCCTCCTGTAACCCGAGAGCCCAAAAATCCATTCCTACAGCATTCAAATGCACGCCGTCCGCCAACCAATACTCCCCATTTCCAGATTCCAATTCAAAATGTCTGACCGCCGCACCCCCATTCCTAACCACAAAGGCAGACACCGCCCTGTTCACCTTTATGCGGGCCTTATCAATTTTTTGCAAAGACCGCATGTGCTTCCACCGTTTCCGCGGCACGATTTCGGACCAGACGACAGTCAATCCCGGGTACAAAACCCACAAACGTAAACAGTCCTGTTTGATGTCTCTAACCAACTCCCGAAAAGGTCGGACCCCAAGATCGTTACCCCCCACGTGCAAAACCAAAACGTCGGGAGCTCTGTCCAGTCTCACACTGTTCTGGATTTCCCGCAACACACGATTCCAGGCCATACCCCGAAAACCGAGCCACCGGATGACTGCGACGCTTCGATCAAATCCGAGTTGCCTGCCCTCCGTCCGAACGTCGGCTCGCAGAGCTCCCCAGTGCACGTACGAGTGTCCAAGAATCCACACCAATAAACCTTGGTGACCTGGAAAACAAACACAAACTTAACAACTGTCCCCTACTGCAGCAAAACGCTCCATAAAGCCTATAAAACCCCATCGACCACCCCCTGTGGCCGCACATAACTTCTAAAGCGGTTGGAGCGCCACCTACCGATCCTACGAATGGCGGAATCCTCCAATCCCCCAATTGCCGCTTCAGTTGCGGCACCTATCCGGAAGGAGTGAGGGGCGAAACAAGCCCCATCCAACCCCACCAAGGAAATCGCCTTTTTGAAAACCGCCGTGAACTGGTATCGAGACAAGCAGGAACCATCCTGGTGACATAACAATGCCCCATCCCGCTTAGGCTGCAGGCCCCAAAAGTTGCTAAGGCAAGAGACTGGACACATAACGGACCCCGCAACTGAGCCCACCACAATTCTGCTGCCCCGCCCCTCCTGATCCGACTTTGACCTTCGCAACCATAACTCCACCTGGCCCCCAGCCAACAATACATCCCTGGCCAATAAACCCCCCGGCCCTTTTTTGTTTGGTGCCACCAATTCTCCTACTCTAAAGGCCCCAAAAAAGGCCAATGAAAAGGCCAGCCGAAATAAACAAAGCTCAAAAAATGAAGAACACAGTGATGACAATGCTTCGCCCAATTTTTCCAAAACGTTAAAAGACACCGGCCTCCTAGAATCTGTTCCTCTGGGCCGCCACCTAAAACCTCTTACGGCCCTCTGCACCAAAAAGGACTTGGTGATATCGTCCCGACCCCGCAATTTGCAACCAAAGGCCAGGGCCGCCATGACTCTTGACACTTTTGCGGGAGACCAACCCGCTGATGCCCCCCGGCTCAACCATGACAACAGGATCCCGATCTGATCCTGGTAGCTCCACCCACCAGATTCCGCTGCTAGCAAAAACTCCCACTCCCGCCAAGTTGCCTGATAAGCCTCCCAGGTTCTGGGAGCCAACGACGCCTTAATCAATGCCTGAGCGTCCCGGACACCGCTAGCCAAAGTTCTGGAGGGCACTCCAAACCGACCATCTCCGCCTCTGGGGCCAATGACCAAAAACGATCGAACTGCAAACGAGAAAGAGAGTCAGCGATGGAGTTATGAACTCCCGGCACATGCGACGCTGTGACATGCGCGTTCAAATTCAAACACAACAGCACCAAACACCGTAACACACAAACCACCGGCGGCGAAGATGCAGACAAACTATTAATCGCGCAAACCACCCCCATGTTATCGCAACGAAAACGAACACGCCTGTTCCGAAAATTATCTTGCCACAAGTGCACCGCTACCAAAATAGGGAAAATCTCCAGGAGAGCAATGTTACGAACTAAACCAGTAGAAATCCAACTCGCAGGCCACTTTGCCGCGCACCATTGCCCTTGGAAATATGCTCCAGAACCCGAACCTCCGGCTGCGTCAGTGAATAATTCCAACGACTCGTTGTTAATCACGCCCGCCATAAACAACGACCTACCATTATATGACTTCAGGAACTCACTCCACACTGCCAAATCCTCCTTGTGCTCAGCTAATAACCGCACACAATGGTGAGGAGCCTTAACTCCCGCCGTAGCGCTAGCCAACCTCCTAGAAAAAACTCGCCCCATTGGCATGACTCGACAAGCGAAATTAAGCTTACCGAGCAGAGATTGCAGGTCTCGCAAAGGCACCTTACGCAGGCGACCAGTTCGCACAACGTCTTCCCGTAGGCCCGTCAATTTGTCCTCAGGCAAACGAAACTCCCACCGCACGGTATCGATGACTATGCCTAAGAAACACAAGCACGTACTCGGGCCTTCCGTCTTACCCGGTGCCAGCGGGACCCCGAACCGCGAAGCCACCCATTCAATCGCATTCAAAATCCTTGCACAGCAATCGGACCCCGCCGGGCCGATGCACAAAAAATCGTCTAGGTAGTGTAGGACCGCATCGCAACCAGACACGTCCCGTACCACCCATTCCAAAGAGGAACTAAACGCCTTGAACAGAGCACAAGACAGCGAACAACCCATGGGCAAACATCTGTCAACAAAAAAATTTTTCTCCCAAAAACATCCAAGAAGTCTAACGCTAGACGGATGAACCGGCAACAATCGAAAAGCGGCTTCTATGTCCGTCTTTGCCAACAGGGCACCTTTTCCGCATCTCTGCACCCAAGCTACCGCTTCATCAAACGATGCGTAAACCACCGAGCACAAATCAGGATCAATGCCGTCGTTCACCGACCTACCCTTAGGATACGACAGGTGCTGGATAAGGCGAAATTTTCCCGCTTCCTTCTTAGGGACCACCACCAGAGGGGAAACAACTAAGTCCTCAAACGGAGCATGGTCAAAAGGGCCAGCCATGCGGCCCAAAGCCACCTCTTTACGTAACTTCTCTGAAACCACCTCAGAGTGTAACAAGGCTGAATGAAGATTTTTCCTAACAACGGGAACCACAAAAGGAGGTGCTGGAATAACAAAACCTTCCGTAAAACCGGACAGTAACAGTGCCGCCTTTTCCTTATCCGGGTACCTACTTAGATAAGGGACCATCCTTTCCACCATCACCGGAGTCTCCCCCATGGGAATTACCTGGACCTGCTTTTGCCTTGCCCTTCTTAAAGCATTTTGCGGCTCCGTGGGAGGAACCACTGCAGTGGGAGCACAAATGTTTAAATCTACAATTGCTTCCAAATTTGCACTGTCCCTCATTAAATTGCCAGCAGACACCCAACTTCTGTCCTCCTGCCTGACCGGCGTTGCCTGAGGAGCTCCCTGCACCGGACTGAGATCCATGGCCGGACCCACCGGCCCCCCCTTGAAAGGGATGGCCGAACTTGTACTGCGCCATCACGCGCAACCAGAGACCAATATCCTTCTGGTCCCACCTAATAGCCGGACGCACAGCTTTTCTCTGCCTAAACTGCTCATCGTATCTCAGCCACGCCTGATCGCCATACACCCTATGAGCCTCACTGATGGAATCCATGTAGCAAAACAGCCCCGAGCAATTCTCCGGAGCCTTCTCGCCAATAACACTGGCCAAAATGGCAAAAGCTTGAAGCCAATTAGCAAAAGTCTGGGGAATCAAACGCCAACGCCGCTTTTCTTCCTCCTCCTTTTTTAAATCCTCCTTCTTCCCCTTGTCAATGTTAAATTTCTCCAAGGGGAGCAGTGAAAAAATTTCCACGTACTCATCCTTACTAATCTTTTCCCTGACCTCTTTCTTAAGATGCGCCCCCAACGGGCCCTCAAAACACACGTATACCTCGCCATGCGCCCTATCATCTAAGTGGACCCTACACTCCTTCTCCTTCTCAGTCTGCACAGAAACCGAAACTGGCTCCGCAACCTCGGCCTGCGCTGCTGCCGCACTAACCGGACTCCGTGTTACACCAGACCAAGCACCCAACAAACCCTGCGGAGCCACATCACGATCCAATCTAGCTAGCAGGTTCTGCACATTAACCAAAAGCTCCCGCACCCCTGCCGCTTCACCGCCGCCTGCTACCCCTGCCGCAGCTACGCCGCTAAGCGCTCCCTGACCACCACTAAACGCAGGCGCACTAGCATCATAAGAACAAGCACGAGACACAGACGCATACTCACCGGGCTGCAAGGGATCTGTGGTCCCTCCAGCCGGAGTGCTGGTATCCGGACGTCCATGAACGGCCCAATCCGCCACCGACCCGTCCAACGATGTGCCTTGGAGGTGTCCGTCAGACCCGCTGCTCCCGGACACAGCTGGCCCGTGGGACACTGGATTCGGACTCCCCGCGATGGGGGGAGACGCCGCCTGGACCGGCGAGGGCACATCTTGCTGACCGGCGCCAGCCGCAGTCCAGGCCGCCGTAAGAGGCTGTCCGCTCCAAGGCCCTGGAGCAGGGGGACCCCCCGCCACTGTAGTAGGGGCCGACCCAGCGCCGTCCTGCCTCGGGCCGCCCGCCCCGCTTCCATCCACCGCTCCTCTGGGCCCCGCTCTCACCGCCGAGGCAGACCGCGCGGCGGAACCGGCACCGCCGCGGCCTCCCGCTGCTCTAGGCCCCAAGCGCTGCCCGGCGCGTCTTGGCTCCGCCCCCACCGCACCACGAGGTGAGGGCCTAGCAACCGCCGCTGCGCCCCCCCTGGCAGTCGGATTCCTCCCAGGCCGGGGCCTACTCGCCGCTGCTCTTACCGGCGCCCGGCCTGGAGGGTCCCGGGAGGGGCTCCTACGCCTGCGGGGGGCGCTAGGCCCAGGATCCGGCGATAGGCGCTCGGGGGGCCGTGTCCGCCGAGCCCGCCGATCAAGATGGGGGACCGCCGGCGGGGATCCGCTGCCGCCGGCGCCACCGTCCAGCAGGTGGGCCACCTGCGCCTCCAGCCATCTGGAAGGCCGAGAGGCTGCAGCCGCCCTCAGGCTCTGCAGCACAGCGTCCACACCTGACATGCTGCTGCTTTCAGTGCTGGTGAGCGGGAACTGACCGACCCCCGCCCCCTGACACTTCCCTAACCCTCTCTTCAACTATCTCCCCCGCCCCCTATACTGTTAACCCTTTCAGCCCCACCCCCTCCTCTCCAACCCATTGTCATGCTGGCCTTCGCTTAGCCGTGGGGGGGAGGGGGCGGCTCGCTCCGGCCTGTCCTTATGATAGAAAATAATGAAGTGTGACATCATTCTAAAAACTACACCCCTCAAGGTTCTCAAAACCACATTCAAGAAGTTTATTAACCCTTTACGTGTTTCACGGGAACTGAAACAATGTGGAAGGAAAAAATGAACATTTAACTTTTTTTTGCAAACATTTTAATTCAGAACCATTTTTTTTATTTTCACAAGTGTAAAAACAGAAATGTAACCATAAATTTTGTTATGCAATTTCTCCTGAATACGCCAATACCCCATATGTGGGGGTAAACCACTGTTTGGGCGCACCGCAGAACTTGGAAGTGAAGGAGCGCCGTTTGACTTTTTCAATGCAGAATTGGCTGGAATTGAGATCGGACGCCATGTCACGTTTGGAGAGCCCCTGATGTGCCTAAACAGTGGAAACTCCCCACAAGTGACACCATTTTGGAAACTAGACCCCTTAAGGAACTTATCTAGATGTGTGGTGAGCACTTTGAACCCCCAAGAGCTTCACAGAAGTAGAGTAGAAGTAGAAGTAGAGCCGTGAAAATAAAAAATCGCATTTGTTTACACAAAAATGATCTTTTCGCCCACAAATTCTTATTTTCACAAGGGTAACAGGAGAAATTAGACCACAAAAGTTGTTGTGCGATTTCTCCTGAATACGTTGATACCCCATATGTGGGGGTAAACCACTGTTCGGGCGCACCGCAGAGCTTGGAAGTGAAGGAGTGCCGTTTTACTTTTTCAATGTAGAATTGGCAGGAATTGAGATTGGACGCCATGTCTCGTTTGGAGAGCCCCTGATGTGCCTAAACAGTGGAAACCCCCCACAAGTGACACCATTTTGGAAACTAGACCCCTTAAGGAACTTATCTAGATGTGTGGTGAGCACTTTGAGCCCCCATGTGCTTCACAGAAGTTTATAACGTTGAGCCGTGAAAATAAAAAATCGCATTTTTTCTACAAAAATTATCTTTTTGCCCCCAAATTTTTATTTTCACAAGGGTAACAGGAGAAATTAGACCACAAAAGAAGTTTAGAATGCAGAGTCGTGAAAATAAAAAAATATTTTTTTTTCCACAAAAAAGATTTTGTAGCCCCCAAGTTTTTATTTTCACAAGGGTAACAGGAGAAATTGGACCCCAAAATTTGTTGTCCAATTGATCCCGAGTATGCTGATGCCCCATATGTGGGGGTAAACCACTGTTTGGGCGCACGGCAGAGCTCGGAAGGGAAGGAGCGCCGTTTTGGAATGCAGACTTAGATAGAATGGTCTGTGGGCGTTATGTTGCATTTGCAGAGCCCCTGATGTACCTAAACAGTAGTAACCCCCCACAAGTGACCCCATTTTGGAAACTAGACCCCCCAAGGAACTTATCTAGATGTGTGGTGAGAACTTTGAATGCCCAAGTGCTTCACAGAAGTTTATAATGCAGAGTCGTGAAAATAAAAAAAAAATTTTTTTTCCACAAAAAAGATTTTTTAGCCCCCAAGTTTTTATTTTCACAAGGGTAACAGGAGAAATTGGACCCCAAAAGTTGTTGTCCAATTTATCCCGAGTACGCTGATGCCCCATATGTGGGGGTAACCCACTGTTTGGGCGCACAGCAGAGCTCAGAAGGGAGGGAGCACCATTTGACTTTTTGAGCGCAAAATTGGCTGTCGTGTTTGGAGACCCCCTGATGTAACTAAACAGTGGAAACCCCCTAATTCTAGCTCCAACCCTAACCCCAACACACCCCTAACCCTAATCCCAACCCAATCCATAATCCTAATCACTAACCCTAACGATAATCACAACCCTTACCCCAAAACAACCCTAATGTCAACCCTAACCATAACCCTAATCAAAACCCTAAATCCAACACAACCCTAATCCTAATCTCAACCCTAACCTCAAACCTAACCCTAATCCCAATACACCCCTAATCACAACCCTAACCTTAACCCTAATCCCAAACCTAACCCTAATCCCAAGCGTAACCCTAATGCCAACCCTAACCCTAATACCAACTCTAATCCAAACCCTAACCCTAATCCCAAATCTAACCCTAACTTTAGCCCCAACCCTAGCCCTAACTTTAGCCCCAGCCCTAAAGCTACTTTCACACTTGCGTCGTTTGGCATCCGTCGCAATCCGTCGTTTTGGACAAAAAACGGATCTTCCAAATGTGCCCGCAGGATGCGTTTTTTGCCCATAGACTTGTATTGCCGACGGATCGTGACGGATGGCCACACGTCGCGTCCGTCGTGCACTGGATCAGTTGTGTTTTGGCGGACCGTCGGCACAAAAAAAGTTCAATGTAACGTTTTTTTGTATGTCGCGTCCGCCATTTCTGACTGCACATGCGTGGCCGTAACTCCGCCCCCTCCTCCCCAGGACATAGATTGGGCAGCGGATGCGTTGAAAAACTACATCCGCTGCCCACGTTGTGCACAATTTTCACAACGTGCGTCGGTATGTCGGGCCGACGCATTGCGACGGCCCCGTACCGACGTAAGTGTGAAAGAACCCTAACCCTAAATTTAGCCCCAACCCTAACCCTAGCCCTAACCCTAGCCCTAGCCCTAACCCTAGCCCTAACCCTAGACCTAACCCTAGCCCTAGCCCTAACCCTAGCCCTAACCCTAGCCCTAACCCTAATTTTAGCCCCAACTGCTGTTCTCCTGCCAGCCGGCAGATGGAGACAGATGGCGGGCGCACTGCGCATGCACCCGCCATTTTCTTTTGCCGGCGGCCAGGAGGAGCAGCAGGAGGACCCAGGGACACAGGTGAGTATGGCAGGGTCCCCGAATCCCCCTATTTCTCTGTCCTCTGTCCTCTGATGTGCGATCACATCAGAGGACAGAGAATTACACTTTGACTTTTTTTTTTTTTTTTTGCGATCGCCGGTAAACGGTTAATTACCGGTGATCGCAAATGCGGGGTCGGTAAAAAAAACCCGAATCATGTTCTCTGGGGTCTCGGCTACCCCCGGCAGCCGAGACCCCAGAGAAAATCCGACTCTGGGGGGCACTATTCACTTTTTCCACAGCGCCGTTAACGGCGCTGTGGTTTAAGTACCCTTAGCGGCCGCCGTTAAAAGGCGTATCGGCGGTCGCTAAGGGGTTAAAGGTAACTTTGTTTATAGGAAAACCTCTGTAATGTACAGGGTGGGCCATGTATATGGATACATCTAAATAAAATGGGAATGGTTGGTGATATCAACTTCCTGTTTGTGACACATTAGTATATGGGAGGAGGAAAACTTTTCAAGATGGGTGGTGACCATGGCGGCCATTTTGAAGTCGGCCATTTTTGATCCAACTTTATTTTTTCCAATGGGAAGAAAGTCATGTGACACATCAAACTTATTGAGAATTTCACACGAATAACAATGGTGTGCTTGGTTTTAATGTAACTTTATTCTTTTATGAGATATTTACAAGTTTCTATTTGTTTACAGCCATTGACATGTCGCAGAGGTTAACACGTGAGGAGCGGATAGAAAATGTGTTGATGTCTGGTGAATGCAGTACCCGGGTCATTGCAGCAGATTTCAATGCAAGACACCCTACGTGAGAAAACTGTCACCATTCCCATGTTATTTAGGTGCATCCATATAAATGGCCCACCCAAAAAAGTGTGCCTCATCACTGAACATAATGTTCAGTGTAAACTGAGGGTCCTGTTCCAATTTTAGTTTTGCCCATTCTGCAAATTCAGCGTGCCGATTTGGCATCAGTCGAACATCCCTTCGGCAGATATTAGCTACTCGTAAATGGCACCTTACAAAGTCCAGCTGCTGCAGCACCTCAGCGAAGATGACCCAGATCGGCGCGCTGAATTTGCAGAATGGGCAAAACAAAAATTAGAACAGGACCCTCAGTTTACACTGAACATTATGTTCAGTGATGAGGCAAACTTTTTTTGGGTGGGCCATTTATATGGATACATCTAAATAACATGGGAATGGTGCCCTTCCTGTGGTTGTTCCTTCCGGTGAAAGACCTGGCTATTTATTGCTTGCGTTGAGAAACACGTGATGGTGTCTCCGCGGTGTTGGATGTTTTGATCTCCCCGAGGTCATTCATCCTTATGTTTATAATCAGCACAATTTCTATCCGCTCCTCACGTGTTAACCTCTGCGACATGCCAATGGGTGTAAACAAAGGGAAACTAGTAAATAACTCATGAAAGAATAAAGTTAAATTAAAACCAAGCACCCCATTGTTATTCGTGTGAAATTCTCAATAAGTTTGATGTGTCACATGACCCTCTTCCCATTGGAAAAATTAAAGTTGGATCCAAAATGGCCAACTTCAAAATGGCCGCCATGGTCACCACCCATCTTGAAAAGTTTTCCCCCTCCCATATACTAATGTGTCGCAAACAGGAAGTTGATATCACCAACCATTCCCGTTTTATTTAGGTGGATCCATATAAATGGCCCATCCTGTAGATAAATGTAGAGTAATGCACCGAGGACGGAGTAATCCTACTGCTGCATATACAATAGGTGGGAGAATGCTCGGGACCACAGAACAGGAGAAGGACGGGGGATCCCGGATACAAGTAAGCCGAGCAGCAGCACTCAATGTCAGGCAGCAGCCACAAAAGCAAGCAAGATTTTAGGATTGTAAAAAAAGAGAGATAAAATCCCGCTATCCTAACATATTATTATCCCTTTATAAATCACTGGTGAGGCCACATCGAGAACATGGGACCCAGTTTTGGGCTTCACTTTTTAAAAAGGATATTCTGAAATTGGAGTCAGTTCAAAAGCGGCAACTAGATTATTACACGGGATGGAGGCCTCTCATATATTACACGGGATGGAGGAATCTCATATATTACAGGAGATCAAGGCTTCTCATATATTACACGGGATGGAGGCCTCTCATATTACACAGGATTTAGGCGTCTCATATATTACACGGGATGGAGGCCTCTCATATATTTCACAGGATGGAGGCCTCTCCTATATTACACGGGATGGAGGCCTCTCATATTACACTGGATTTAGGCCTCTCAAATATTACACGGGATGGAGGGATCTCCAATATTACACGGGATGGAGGCCTCTCTTATATTACCTGGGATGGAGGCCTCTCCTATACTACACAGGATGGAGGCCTCTCATATATTACACGGGATGGAGGTCTCTCATATATTACACGGGATGGAGGCCTCTCTTATATTACCTGGGATGGAGGCCTCTCCTATATTACACGGGATGGAGGCCTCTCCTATACTACACAGGATGGAGGCCTCTCATATATTACACGGGATGGAGGCTTCTCATATATTACACGGGATGGAGGCCTCTCATATTACACAGGATTTAGGCGTCTCATATATTACACGGGATGGAGGCCTCTCATATATTTCACAGGATGGAGGCTTCTCATATATTACACAGGATGGAGGCCTCCCATATATTACACGGGATGGAGGCCTCTCATATTACACTGGATTTAGGCCTCTCAAATATTACACGGGATGGAGGGATCTCCAATATTACACGGGATGGAGGCCTCTCTTATATTACCTGGGATGGAGGCCTCTCCTATATTACACGGGATGGAGGCCTCTCATATATTACACGGGATGGAGGCCTCTCATATATTACACGGGATGGAGGCCTCTCATATATTACACAAGATGGAGGCCTCTCATATATTACACGGGTTGGAGGCCTCTCTTATATTACCTGGGATGGAGGCCTCTCCTATATTACACGGGATGGAGGCCTCTCATATATTACACGGGATGGAGGCCTCTCATATATTACACAAGATGGAGGCCTCCCATATATTACACTGGATGGAGACCTCTCCTATATTACACAGGATGGAGGCCTCTTATATACTACACGGGATGGTGGCCTCTCATATATTACATGGGATGGAGGCCTCATATATTACACAGGATGGAGGGATCTCCAATATTACACGGGATGGAGGCCTCTCTTATATTACCTGGGATGGAGGCCTCTCCTATATTACACGGGATGGAGGCCTCTCTTATATTACCTGGGATGGAGGCCTCTCCTATATTACACGGGATGGAGGCCTCTCATATATTACACAGGATGGAGGCCTCTCATATATTACACGGGATGGAGGCCTCTCATATATTACACAAGATGGAGGCATCTCATATATTACACAGGATGGAGGCCTCTCTTATATTACCTGGGATGGAGGCCTCTCCTAGATTACACGAGATGGAGGCCTCTCATATATTACACGGGATGGAGGCCTCTCATATATTACACGGGATGGAGGCCTCTCATATATTACACTGGATGGAGACCTCTCCTATATTACACGGGATGGAGGCCTCTCATATATTACACGGGATGGTGGCCTCTCATATATTACATGGGATGGAGGCCTCATATATTACACGGGATGGAGGCCTCTCATATTACACTGGATTTAGGCCTCTCAAATATTACACGGGATGGAGGCCTCATATATTACACAGGATGGAGGGATCTCCAATATTACACGGGATGGAGGCCTCTCTTATATTACCTGGGATGGAGGCCTCTCCTATATTACACAGGATGGAGGCCTCTCATATATTACACGGGATGGAGGCCTCTCTCATATTACCTGGGATGGAGGCCTCTCATATATTACCCAAGATGGAGGCCTCTCATATATTACACGGGATGGTGGCCTCTCATATATTACATGGGATGGAGGCCTCATATATTACACAGGATGGAGGGATCTCCAATATTAAATGGGATGGAGGCCTCTCTTATATTACACGGGATGGAGGCCTCTCTTATATTACACGGGATGGAGGCCTCTCCTATATTACACGGGATGGAGGCCTCTCCTATATTACACGGGATGGAGGCCTCTCATATATTACACGGGATGGAGGCCTCTCCTATATTACACGGGATGGAGGCCTCTCCTATATTACACGGGATGGAGGCCTCTCTTATATTACACGGGATGGAGGCCTCTCCTATATTACACGGGATGGAGGCCTCTCCTATATTACACGGGATGGAGGCCTCTCATATATTACACGGGATGGAGGCCTCTAATATATTACACTGGATGGAGACCTCTCCTATATTACACAGGAAGGAGGCCTCTCATATATTACACGGGATGGAGGCCTCTCCTATATTATACTGGATGGAGACCTCTCCTATATTACACGGGATGGTGGCCTCTCATATATTACATGGGATGGAGGCCTTTCCTATATTACACGGGATGGAGGCCTCTCATATTACACTGGATTTAGGCCTCTCAAATATTACACGGGATGGAGGCCTTTCCTATATTACACGGGATGGAGGCCTCTCATATTACACTGGATTTAGGCCTCTCAAATATTACACGGGATGGAGGCCTCTCCTATATTACACGGGATGGAGGCCTCTCCTATATTACACGGGATGGTGGCCTCTCATATATTACATGGGATGGAGGCCTTTCCTATATTACACGGGATGGTGGCCTCTCATATATTACATGGGATGGAGGCCTCATATATTACACAGGATGGAGGGATCTCCAATATTACACGGGATGGAGGCCTCTCTTTTATTACACGGGATGGAGGCCTCTCTTATATTACACGGGATGGAGGCCTCTCCTATATTACACGGGATGGAGGCCTCTCATATATTACACAGGATGGAGGCCTCTAATATATTACACTGGATGGAGACCTCTCCTATATTACACAGGAAGGAGGCCTCTCATATATTACACGGGATGGAGGCCTCTCCTATATTATACTGGATGGAGACCTCTCCTATATTACACGGGATGGTGGCCTCTCATATATTACACGGGATGGAGGCCTTTCCTATATTACACGGGATGGAGGCCTCTCATATAATACATGGAATGGAGGCCTCTCCTATATTACACAAGATGGAGGCCTCTCATATATTACACAAGATGGAGGCCTCTCCTATATTACACAGGATGGAGGCCTCTCCTATATTACACGGGATGGAGGCCTCTAATATATTACACGGGATGGAGGCCTCTCCTATATTACACGGAATGGAGGCCTCTCCTATATTACACGGGATGGAGGCCTCTCCTTTATTACACAGGATAAAGGCCTTTCCTATATTACATGGGATGGAGGCTTCTCATATATTACACGGGATGGAGAACTCTCATATTCTACACGGGATGGAGGCCTCTCCTATATTACACGGGATGGATTGTTGGAAGATTGTTGGAAGACCATTACCGGTGACTACCTCTTGAAGCTCATCAAGAGAATGCCAAGAGTGTGCAAAGCAGTCATCAAAGCAAAAGGTGGCTACTTTGAGAACCTAGAATATAAGACATAATTTCAGTTGTTTCACACTTTTTTGTTAAGCATATAATTCCACATGTGTTAATTCATAGTTTTGATGCCTTCAGTGTGAATGTACAATTTTCATAGTCAAGATAATACAGAAAAAATCTTTAAAGGAGAAGGTGTTGTCCACACTTCTGGTCTGTACTGTATATAACACAGCCCACGCAGTATATAACACAGCCAACGTAGTATATAACACAGCCCACTTAATATATTACACAGCCCACGTAGTATATAACACAGCCCACGTAATATAAAACACAGCCCACGTAGTATATAAAACACAGCCCACGTAGTATATAACACAGCCCATGCAGTATATAACACAGCCCACGTAATATATAACACAGCCCACGTAATATATAACACAGCCCACGTAATATATAACACAGCCCATGTAATATATAACACAGCCCACGTAGTATATAACACAGCCCACGCAGTATATAACACAGCCCACGTAGTATATAACACAGCCCACGCAGTATATAACACAGCCCATGTAATATATAGCAATATGGGCATGATATCCCTGTTAAAAAAAAATTTAAATAAAAAATAGTTATATACTCACCCTCCGGCGTCCAGTGAAGCTGTCCCGATGCTGCCACCAGCTTCAATTCCCAGTGATGCATTGCGAAATTACCCAGATGACTTAGCGGTCTCGTGAGACCGCTAAGTCATCTGGGTAATTTCGCAATGCATCACTGGGAACGGAAGAAGGCGGCCGCATTGCGCACATCGGTGGACGGCGGAAGGTGAGAATAGCACAATTTTTTTTTATTATTATTTTTAACATATCTTTTTACTATTGATGCTGCATAGGCTGCATCAATAGTAAAAAGTTGGTCCGGGATGGGGTAACATACTGTCACTGACTGGAGGGGAGTAGGGAGGAGCCAATTCGCGGCCAGACTAAGTCTGTCGCTGATTAGCGACACGGGATTTCCGTTACAGACAGAAAGACAGACAAACAGACGGAAGTACCCTTAGATGATTATAAGTATAGATGTGTGGTCAGTACAGAGGACGGCGCAGGACTTATTCCTTACAAGGACCATACTGAGGATCAGGGGGCACTCATTACAGGGGGAAAAAAGACGATTCCTGGGGATAAATAGGAAAGGGTTCTTTACAGTCAGAGCAGTCAGACTGTGAAATGCCGACCACAAGAGGTAGTAATGGCCGACACTATAACAGCTTTTATACAAGGGCCGGATGATTTTCTCCATACACAGAACATTGTGAGTTATAGATTATCTAGTGACAAAATGTATAATTGTAGGAACTTGATGGAGCGAGGGCTTTTTTACCCTGTGTAACTATGTCGCTGCTGCAGCATGTAATCTGGGGCCACTCAGGACTCGAGGAGGGTGAGGAAAGATCAGTTTAGTTTTCTCACAATGGGCAGGTCCATGGCAATAACAAGGTGAATGTGTAACGCTCTCTTTCTGGAAGCTTCCATGCCATCCACACCATGGCGGTCAGTATGGAGACTGAGGCTATCGCAGTGCGGCTGTGGGAACACTGTGTGCGGCTGTGGGAGCACTGTGTGCGGCTGTGGGAACACTGTGTGCGGCTGTGGGAACACTGTGTGCCGCTGTGGGAACACTGTGTGCGCCTGTGGGAACACTGTGTGCCGCTGTGGGAACACTGTGTGCGGCTGAGGGAACAGAACACTGTGTGCCGCTGTGGGAACACTGTGTGCCGCTGTGGGAACACTGTGTGCCGCTGTGGGAACACTGTGTGCGGCTGAGGGAACAGAACACTGTGTGCCGCTGTGGGAACACTGTGTGCCGCTGTGGGAACACTGTGTGCCGCTGTGGGAACACTGTGTGCGGCTGAGGGAACAGAACACTGTGCCGCTGTGGGAACACTGTGTGCCGCTGTGGGAACACTGTGTGCTGCCGTGGGAACACTGTGTGCCGCTGTGGGAACACTGTGTGCGGCTGAGGGAACAGAACACTGTGTGCCGCTGTGGGAACACTGTGTGCCGCTGTGGGAACACTGTGTGCCACCGTGGGAACACTGTGTGCCGCTGTGGGAACACTGTGTGCGGCTGAGGGAACAGAACACTGTGGGCCGCTGTGGGAACACTGTGTGCCGCTGTGGGAACACTGTGTGCGACTGTGGGAACACTGTGTGTCGCTGTGGGAACACTGTGTGCGGCTGAGGGAACAGAACACTGTGTGCCGCTGTGGGAACACTGTGTGCCGCTGTGGGAACACTGTGTGCTGCCGTGGGAACACTGTGTGCCGCTGTGGGAACACTGTGTGCGGCTGAGGGAACAGAACACTGTGTGCCGCTGTGGGAACACTGTGTGCCGCTGTGGGAACACTGTATGCCACCGTGGGAACACTGTGTGCCGCTGTGGGAACACTGTGTGCGGCTGAGGGAACAGAACACTGTGTGCCGCTGTGGGAACACTGTGTGCGGGTGAGGGAACAGAACACTGTGCCGCTGTGGGAACACTGTGTGCCGCTGTGGGAACACTGTGTGCTGCCGTGGGAACACTGTGTGCCGCTGTGGGAACACTGTGTGCGGCTGAGGGAACAGAACACTGTGTGCCGCTGTGGGAACACTATGTGCCGCTGTGGGAACACTGTGTGCGGCTGAGGGAACAGAACACTGTGTGCCGCTGTGGGAACACTGTGTGCCGCTGTGGGAACACTGTGTGCCACCGTGGGAACACTGTGTGCCGCTGTGGGAACACTGTGTGCGGCTGAGGGAACAGAACACTGTGTGCCGCTGTGGGAACACTGTGTGCCGCTGTGGGAACACTGTGTGCGACTGTGGGAACACTGTGTGCCGCTGTGGGAACACTGTGCGGCTGAGGGAACAGAACACTGTGTGCCGCTGTGGGAACACTGTGTGCTGCTGTGGGAACACTGTGTGCCGCCGTGGGAACACTGTGTGCCGCCGTGGGAACACTGTGCGCAGCCATGCTCCGTCTGCTTCACACAAACGTATAAAGAAATCGCTTAGATTTTCATCCTGAGAAGTGGGATGATTTTTTCCTCACTCGTCAGCCATGTGCAATCCATTTTTAACCCCGCAACAACAACAAAAAACTCTGCATGTGAACGAAGCCTGAACATCCCGAGCTACGAGACGCATTGCGCAGGAGTTGCATTTACGCATTTTGCAATTATGACCCTTAGTGTCAGAGACCCTGTAAAGACAAGGCGGGCATTCGGGGTGAGACTGTACGCTAGTCCACCATGGATAGCGCTGATTGTGTCAGTATAGCTTCTTCCAACCATAACTGTGAGTTTTGAGGACTCTCGCCCAGGTTTCCTCATTTGTATGCTCGGGCTGCGCTCACCTACAGTGAATTCATAAGAACTTTCAATTTTGTTGTTTGGTTCAGATGAAGTCACCGACAATACTCATGTGTGGTTAAAGAGTGCCCTCTAGTGGCCAAATGGTGCAATGCAAGGCCAAAATCTGCAACAACAAAAAACATCCTAGCACCATCTCTCTCCTAAGAAATGAAAACCTTTCCAGTATTGCGTTTTGCAGGAAACGAAAAAAAACTAATTTTGGGAGAAAGCTGGGCAAAGCAAAAGTCGAATTTCAAGTGATCCGCTCATTTCTAGCAACGTGTCCGTTTGTTAGGAATTGTAACTTAAAGGGGCTTTCCACCTTTGAGAATATTATTTTATTTTTTTACTTAAAGGCGTGTTTTTGGGGCTAAAAATCTGATCCTTCCGCATGCAAGAATTGGAGGAGACAGAGAAAGTAAATTCTCCATCTTCTCCATTGCTTGCGTCCGCGGGAATTGCACAGCCATCAGGCGACATCCGAGTGCAGTGCGATGTATCCCATGCACCCACAGACTTATATGCTGGCGTGCGATCCGATTCTCTGCATGCCGAATGATCATGACAACATAATTACAGATGTGAGCTGCCCCATAGAGTAACATTGGGCCCAGTGCAGTCTGACTATTTGATCGGATTGCACTAGTCCAAGTGTGAGCGATCCACAGCGGGCTGACTGATGGATTCTCAGTTAACTCATTCTGCACTCAGCGATAGAAAGTGCAACACAGAGGTCGTAGAAAACAAATGGTGCAGACATTTTTTATTAAATCCGATTACAAAAATGGTTTGTAGCCAGAAACGCATGAATGGAATTAAAAAGAAAAAATTCTAAAAAAAAAAAAAAATGGACAACCCCTTTAATAACACTATGTTTGCAGCACTAACGTATGTGAGGCGTTGCTTTTAAAGGGCTTAAAAAAAATGTGCTTTACTTAACCTCCCAGGATCCAGGTCTGAGCCTCCACCACTGCTCCTGGTGTCTGTTATTGTCTACAGTGTTGGCATTACATCAAAAGCGCTGCAGCCGATCAACGATCTCAGTGGCTGTTTGCGGGACTCATCGTGGGACTGAGGGAGGGTGAGTGAACCACTGGTTTTGTTTTTAAAGCAATTTGCATCTTAGGGAAAAAAATGCTGTATAGTTATGGCCACTGCGTGTCTCCCTTCTGCCACTGCCTGTTGTCAAGAGTGATCAGTTTTTTGCTACAAACAAGCAGAACCTCCTGCTGCACATTTTAGCTGCATCTTACAGTTTCAGAAAAGTGGATGAGATTTATAGAAATCTCCTGGCCTCTGCGCTTTTTTTTAACTCAGCGCCAAGTGACCTGCGTTGCGTGTTTCCAATTCGCTACATGTCGATTTCTCTTGCGGGTACGCTGAGTTTTAGGTGCAGATTTTCCCCACGAAGCTGCATTAGAGGCGAAAATCTGCCAGTAAAAAACACATGTAATCCTCACATGATTGTTCCAATCAAGTTCTGTCAGTGCCAAATGCCAAGAAGCATCAAAAACAAAGCAGCTTTATTTAACCCCTTAGTGACAGAGCCAATTTGGTACTTAATGACCGAGCCAATTTTTACAATTCTGACCACTGTCCCTTTATGAGGTTATAACTCTGGAACGCTTCAACGGATCCCGCTGATTCTGACATTGTTTTCTTGTCACATATTGTACTTCATGGTAGTGGTAACATTTCTTCGATATTACTTGCGATTATTTATGAAAAAAACGGAAATATGGCGAAAATTTTTACAATTTTGCAATTTTCAAACTTTGTATTTTTATGCCCTTAAATCAGAGAGATATGTCACGAAAAATAGTTAATAAATAACATTTCCCACCTGTCTACTTTACATCAGCACAATTTTGGAAACAAAATTTTTTTTTTTGTTAGGGAGTTATAAGGGTTAAAAGTTGACCAGCGATTTCTCATTTTTACAACACCATTTTTTTTTTTTTAGGGACCACATCACATTTGAAGTCTTTTTGAGGAGTCTATATGATAGAAAATAATGAAGTGTGACACCATTCTAAAAACTGCACCCCTCAAGGTTCTCAAAACCACATTCAAGAAGTTTATTAACCCTTCAGGTGTTTCATAGGAACTGAAACAATGTGAAAGGAAAAAATGAACATTTTACATTTTTTGCAAACATTTTAATTCAGAACCATTTTTTATTTTCACAAGTGTAAAAACAGAAATTTAACCATAAATCTTATTGTGCAATTTCTCCTGAATACGCCAATACCCCATATGTGGGGGTAAACCACTGTTTGGGCGCACCGCAGAGCTTGGAAGTGAAGGAGCGCCGTTTGACTTTTTCCATGCAGAATTGGCTGGAATTGAGATTGGACGCCATGTTGCGTTTGCAGAGCCCCTGATGTACCTAAACAGTGGAAACCCCCCACAAGTGACACCATTTTGGAAACTATACCCCTTAAGGAACTTATCTAGATGTGTGGTGAGCACTTTAAAACCCCAGGTGCTTCACAGAAGTTTATAAAGTAGAGCCGTGAAAATAAAAAATCACATTTTTTCTACAAAAATGATCTTTTTGCCCCCAAATTTTTATTTTCACAAGGGTAACAGGAGAAATTAGACCACAAAAGTTGTTGTGCAATTGCTTTTTCCACAGCATGTCAATTCTTTTGCGTATCTGCAGCGTTTCTGCACCCATTGACTTCCATTGTGTCAGGCCAATCCACAGCAAAACCATAGGTTTCAAAAAGATCTGCGGATTTGCTGCGGATGTGCCTGCGAGAAACGCTGCAGATTGGGAGGGGGGAGAGTGTGTGAGCAGAGATGTGTGGGGCTGTGTGCTGGTGTTTGTGTGTGTCTACGGGGCTGTGTGTGTGGGGGGGTCTGCGGGTGTGCGGGGCTGTGTGCGTGGGTGTGTGTGTCTGTGTGTGTACGGGGCTGTATGTGTGTGTGTGTGTGTGTGTGTGCTGCTGCTTGTAGACAGGCATCGTCCAATGGGACTACTAGCCCCATCCAGCTATGCCTGTTACAGTGACAGGTAGCCGGATGATGGGACAGTATAGTACCATCATCCAGCTACTGTGTTCAAGTGTAAAAAAAAAACACATACAGAACAGACCAAAAGTTTGGACACACCTTCTCATTTAACCTCTTCATGACCTTTGGATTTTTCATTTTTTCGTTTTCTTTTTTCACTCCCCTCCTTCCCAGAGCCATAACTTTTTTATTTTTCCGTCAATTTGGCCATGTGAGGGCTTATTTTTTGCGGGACGAGTTGTACTTTTGAACGACATCATTGGTTTTAGCATGACGTGTACTAGAAAACGGGAAAAAAATTCCAAGTGCGGTGAAATTGCAAAAAAAGTGCAATCCCACACTTGTTTTTTGTTTGGCTTTTTTGCTAGGTTCACTAAATGCTAAAACTGACCTGCCATTATGATTCTCCAAGTCAGTGCGAGTTCATAGACACCTAACATGACTAGGTTATTTTTTATGTAAGTGGTGAAAAAAAATTCCAAACTTTGCTAAAAAAAAAAAAAAAAATTGCGCCATTTTCCGATACTCGTAGCGTCTCCATTTTTCGTGATCTGGGGTCGGTTGAGGGCTTATTTTTTGTGTGCCGAGCTGGCGTTTTTAATGATAGCATTTTGGTGCAGATACGTTCTTTTGATCGCCCGTTATTGCATTTTAATGCAATGTCGCGGTGACCTAAAAAAACGTAATTCTGCCATTTCGAATTTTTTTCTCGCTACGCCGTTTAGCGATCAGGTTAATGCTTTTTTTTAATTGATAGATCGGGCGATTCTGAGCGCGGCGATACCAAATATGTGTAGATTTGATTTTTTTTTTATTGATTTATTTTGATTGGCGCGAAAAGGGGGTGATTTAAACTTTCATATTTTTTTTATTTTTTTCACATTTTTTTTAACTTTTTTTTTTACTTTTGCCATGCTTCAATAGCCTCCATGGGAGGCTAGAAGCAGGCACAACGCGATCGGCTCTGCTACATAGCAGCGATCTGCTGATCGCTGCTATGTAGCAGAAATGGAGGTGTGCTGTGAGCGCCGACCACAGGGTGGTCATCAGTAACCATAGAGGTCTCTAGGACCTCTATGGTTACCATCCTGACGCATCGCCGACCCCCGATCATGTGACGGGGGTCGGCGATGCCGTCATTTCCGGCCGCCCGGCCGGAAGCGGTAGTTAAATGCCGCTGTCTGCGATTGACAGCGGCATTTAACTAGTTAATAGGTGCGGGCAGATCGCGATTCTGCCCGCGCCTATTACGGGCACATGTCAGCTGTTCAAAACAGCTGACATGTCCCGGCTTTGATGCGGGCTCACCGCGGAGCCCTGCATCAAAGCAGGGGATCTGACCTCGGACGTACTATCCCGTCCGAGGTCAGATAGGGGTTAAAGATTTTTCTGTATTTTCATGACTATGTGTACATTCACACTGAAGGCATCAAAACTATGAATTAACACATGTGGAATTATATACTTAACAAAAAAGTGTGAAACAAGTGAAATTATGTCTTATATTCTAGGTTCTTCAAAGTAACCACCTTTTTGCTTTGCACACTCTTGGCATTCTCTTGATGAGCTTCAAGAGGTAGTCACCGGGAATGGTTTTCACTTCACAGGTGTGCCCTGTCGGGTTTAATAAGTAGGATTTCTTGCCTTATAAATTGGGTTGGGACCATCAGTTGTGTTGTGCAGAAGTATGGTGGATACACAGCTGATAGTCCTACTGAATAGACTGTTAGAATTTGTATTTTGGCAAGAAAAAAGCAGCTAAGTAAAGAAAAAGGAATAGCCATCATTACTTTAAGAAATGAAGGTCTGTCAGTCCGAAAAATTGGGAAAACTTTGAAAGTGTCCCCAAGTGCAGTGGCAAAAACCATCAAGCGCTACATAGAAACTGGCTCACATGAGGATCGCCCCAGGAAAGGAAGACCAAGTGTCACCTCTGCTTCTGATGATAAGTTTATCCGAGTCACCAGCCTCAGAAATCGCAGGTTAACAGCAGCTCAGATTAGAGACCAGGTCAATACCACACAGAGTTCTAGCAGCAGACACATCTCTACAACAACTGTTAAGAGGAGACTGTGCAGCAGGCCTTCATGGTAAAATAGCTGCTAGGAAACCACTGCTAAGGACAGGCAACAAGCAGAAGAGACTTGTTTGGGCTAAAGAACACAAGGAATGGACATTAGACCAGTGGAAATCTGTGCTTTGGTCTGATGAGTCCAAATTTGAGATCTTTGGTTCCAACCACCGTGTCTTCATACGACGCAGAAAAGGTGAACGGATGGACTCTACATGCCTGGTTCTCACCGTGAAGCATGGAGGAGGAGGTGTGATTGTGTGGGAGTGCTTTGCTGGTGACACTGTTGGGATTTATTCAAAATTGAAGGCATACTGAACCAGCATGGCTACCACAGCATCTTGAAGCGGCATGCTATTCCATCTGGTTTGCGTTTAGTTGGACCATCATTTATTTTTCAACAGGACAATGACCCCAATCACACCTCCAGGCTGTGTAAGGGGTATTTGACCAAGAAGGAGAGTGATTGGGTGCTACGCCAGATGAACTGGCCTCCACAGTCACTAGACCTGAACCCAATCGAGATGGTATGGGGTGAGCTGGACCGCAGAGTGAAGGCAAAAGGGCCAACAAGTGCTAAGCATCTCTGGAAACTCCTTCAAGATTGTTGGAAGACCATTCCCGATGACTACCTCTTGAAGCTCATCAAGAGAATGCCAAGAGTGTGCAAAGCAGTCATCAAAGCAAAAGATGGCTACTTTCACACATAATTTCAGTTGTTTCACACTTTTTTGTTAAGTATATAATTCCACATGTGTTAATTCATAGTTTTGATGCCTTCAGTGTGAATGTACAATTTTCATGGTCATGAAAATACAGAAAAATCTTTAAATGAGAAGGTGTGTCGAAACTTTTGGTCTTTACTGTACACACATACACAGTACACACATATACTGTAGACATACAGTACATACAACATACAACATAAAGTACTTACTCACCATACCCTTAGTCTCTGAAGCCTTGATCACCTGGAAAAAAAATAAATAAATAAACCAACAGCATACTCCCTGATCCGATGTAATCCATTTCATAACGAGTGTCCCACCACGATCTCCCGTGGAGAGCAGTCACATCAGCAGATACGACCTCTCTCCAGGGGCCCCGGGATACAATGACGGAACGTATCCTTCCGCACTGTATCCCTCCGCCGCTGTGAATGCACAGTTCATACTGTCACTTGCAGCACTGCTGCATGGGAAAATTCTAATGCAGCAGTGCCGTGAAGTGAGAGGCCATTGAACCCTCAGTGATAGCACTGCATGAGCCATTGTCTCCTGTCAGTGTGTCACTGGAGGCCTATAGCACTGTCACATTTCCTGATGTGACAGCTCTATAGGGGAGATCGTCGTGGGACACTCATTATTAAATGGACTGTGTCGGACCAGAGAGTATTTATGTTGGTTTATAATTTTTTCTTTTTTTCCAGGAGATCAAGGCCGTCGGATGGATTGGCAGAAAAATAAAGATGGCAAAACTGTGTGGTGTTTTATTTCATTAAAATACTTTATTCTGGCTGGGTCTTTGTTTATTTGACCCATTAACAACTATAGGATTAATGATGGATAGGTGTGTTATTGATGCCTTTCCATTACTAAGCCAGCTTGATGTCACCTTACAATTCAATGGTGACATTAACCCCTTATTATTACCCTATATGCCACCGCTAGAGGGCAGTGGGAAGAGAGGGGCTAAGTGCCAGAATTGGCGCATATTACAGATGCTCCATTTCTGGGGCGGCTGCAAGCTGGTATTTGTATCCAGGGGGCCAATATCCATGGTCCCTTCCTAGGCTATGAATATCAGCCCACACCTGTCTGCGTAGCCTTTTCTGGCTATTAATTATAGGGGGACACCACGTCTTTTTTTGGGGGGTCCCCCTATTTTAATAGCCGGTAAAGGCCAAATATACAGCTGTGGCTGATATTCGTAGCCTGGGAAGATCCATGAGTATTAACAGCTTTCTAGGCTATAAACATTGGCCCCCAATCGCTGGCTTTTCCTCTCTGGTGCAGAAAATTGCGCGGGAGCCCACGCCATTTTGTTTTAACATTTTTCATAAATTAAACAGATATTGCATTTAAGGCCGGGGTCACACTTGTGAGAAACTCGCACTAGTCTCGCACCTCAATACCTGGCACTGCCGCCAGCACTTGGGACCGGAGCGTACAGCTTCATGTATATGCAGCTCAACGCTCCTGTCCCAGTGCTGGCGGCAGTGCCGGGTATTGAGGTGTGAGACTCGTGCGAGTTTCTCGCAAGTGTGACCCTGACCTAACGCTGATTTTGTGTGGGTATTTAACTCTCTATGTACCATATTATTATGTTTATTTATTTTACTTGGTATTATCTATCCATCTATCTATAGATAGATCTATCCATAGATCTATCTATAGATAGATATATCTACTATATAATTGTCTAAGGGTCACTTCCGTCTTTCTGTCTGTCTGTCCTTCTGTCATGGATATTCATTGGTCGTGGCCTCTATCTGTCATGGAAACCAAGTCGCTGATTGGTTGTGGCAAAACGCCCACGACCATTGCCACGACCAATCAGCGACGGGCGCAGTCCGGCAGCAACATGGCCGCTCCTTCCTCCTCGCAGTCAGTGCCCGCTCCGTACTCCCCTCCATTCAGCGCTCACACAGGATTAATGGCAGCGCTAATGGACAGCGTTATGCCACGGTGTAATGCACTCCATTAACGCTGCTATTAACTTTGTGTGACCAACTTTTTTACTATTGATGGTGCGTATGCAGCCTCAATAGTAAAAAGATCTAATGTTAAAAATAATTTAAAAAAAATAAAAAATCCTCATATACTCACCTTCCGGTTTCCTTCCACATTCCAAAGACGTACTGTACAGATAGGGAATTTAGATTGTGAGCCCGTCGGGGACAGCAATGATAATGTGTGCAAACTGTAAAGCGCTGCGGAATATGTTAACGCTATATAAAATAAAGATTATTATTTATTATTATTCCGCCGCCTTTCCTGCTCCTCGCGACGCTCCGGTGACTGCTCCATGCAAGCGGCAGGTTCCGGTGGCAAGGATGGTATGCGACAAGGACCTGCCATGATGTCACGGTCATGTGACCGTGACGTCATCAGAGGTCCTGCTCCCATACCAACCCTGGGACCGGAAGCTGCCGCGTGCACCGCACACAGGGCCAGGACTTCAACGAAGGGTGAGTATATGTTTATTTTTTATTTTAAGTTTGTATACTACATGGCTCTGTGCTGCATACTTCATCGCTATGCAATGTACTACGTGGCTGGGCAATATACTTCGTGGCTGGGCAATATACTACGTGGCTGGGCAATATACTACGTGGCTGGGCAATATACTTCATCGCTATGCAATATACTACGTGACTGGGCAATATACTACGTGGCTGCGCAATATATTACGTGGCTGGGCAATATACTACGTGGCTGGGCAATATACTATGTAGACATGCATATTCTAGAATACCCGATGCGCTAGAATCGGTCCACCATCTAGTCTATAGATAGATAGATAGATACATAGATAGACGATAGATAGATAGATAGATAGATAGATTGATAGATAGAGAGACGAACAGATATATGTATAGATCTATCTATTATCTATCTATTATTTATCTATTATCTATCTATCATCTATTTATTATGTATCTACTGTATCTATTATCTATAGATTTCTCTATTATCTATCTATCTATTTATCTATCTATCTTTCTGTGCGTCTAAACATTATTCTTCAGTGGAGTATGTAAATGAAGAGGTTGGACAAGAAATTACATCACAATTCTTTTTTTTTTGGTTCAATAATAGATCTTTATTTAGCTTTCAAAAAACCACATCAAATCTGCATGAAAAACGCATCAAATCCACATCAAATCTGTGCAGATTTTTTCTTGCATTTTCTGGCAAGAGATGCAGAATCTGTGCAGAAATTTCTGCAGGCAAATCTGCAACGTGTGCACATACCCTTAATGTTCTCACACAGTATGGCAGCCCTTTCATGGCCTCACACTGCTCACTATACATTATGGTGCCCCCGCAGTGACCACCACACACAATTTGATGATACAATGAGATTTTCTGGATTTTATTTTTGAGATTCTATCTCTCAATGTTAAAATTAACCTTCCCCTAAAATTATAGACTGTTCATGGGCAAACTTACAAAATCAGCAAGGGATCAAACACTCATTTTCTTCACTGTACATACACACAGTGGATAAGTCTATGTGATCCGCGTTCTAAATGGAGGTACGAGGGACGTTTATTAAAGATTTCCCCTGATCCACTTCCTGTGGACTGACAGCAATGAAACTTGGCACAGCTATTAGTCCTTTTCTGCATTTGTGCCACCTAGAGACACACACTTCTTCCATTTCTTTACGCAACTGTAAACACCTTGCTTGCAGAAGTTGACAGGTTGCTCCAAAAGCCACGTTGTGACTTCGGAAATCAGAGTCTCATCACCTGGGAAATGCTTGTCCTTCAAAAATAACTTCACTGTTAGAAAGAGATGGAAGTCCGATGGTGCGAGGTCGGGTGAATAAGGGGAAAGCAGTAGAATTTAAAAGCCACAGGAGCATGCTTCCATTTGGGCAACATGTGAGTTGTGAACTGGTTCATTGTCTTGCAGAAGGTGGACATCTTTGGTGAGCATGCCACGTCACTTGGTTTTGATGGCCTCCCGCAATTTCTTCAGCAGGGAAGCATAGTATGCCCCAGTGATCATGGTACTGTTTTCTAGGAAATCCATCAATACTACTCCGTGCTGGTCCCAAAATACAGTGAGCATGACCTTGCCTGCCGAGGGTTGGGCACGTACCTTCTTTGGAGGCAGTGAGTCATGATGCTTCTATTGCATCAACTGGCCTTTAGTCTCAGGATCATAGTGATGGACCCAGCTTCCATCCTGTGTGATCAGTCTGGTGATAAAGTCCTCCTGGTTTCCATGGCACAGCGACAATAGAGCCTGAGAGCATTCAACTTGCTCCTGCTTCTGGAAAGGTGTGAGCAGCCGGGGAAGATGTGAAGATGATCTTCGATGATTCTTTGCACGGACCCCACACTAATCTTGACATTTTGGGCTAGGTGGCGAATGGATACACAGCGATTTTCCAAAATGGCGACCTCCACTTGCAGGATGGTGTGTTCATCAATATCAGAGTGGGGTCACCTTGGAATTGGAGCTGTTTGCACCAAAGTCTGACCACATTTGATTTGACAATGCCAGTTCTTGACTACATCATATGATGGGGAATCATCACCATAAACCTCTTTCATCTCATCGAACGTCTCCTTTGGTGTGCGACCTTTCAAGTAAAGGAACTTGATGACTGCTCTGTATTCCACTGGATCCATTATCAAACCTCTCACCACTTCACCCCTGTAAAATCAAGACCGTTATCAGTTCTGAGTTGCAAATTGGCTCGTAACGTATTGAGGCTTATATCATTACACATGTGCAGTTTCAGCATCCTCTGATAAATAGGAGTGGGAAAATATTTAATGAACGCCCCTCGTAGAACCTTTGAAGTATCGAAATGATTTTTGTGGTATTAGATGAGAAATTACTTTGCTTTTCAAAACTTCATCTGGCGTAGACCCCACAAGTGTTTCCTTACAGTCATAAATCTCACATTTTTGATGCCTCAGTTTGTGAAATTTTGGCTTGTCTCATCCTCATCTCATGCCGATCGCTTGCCCTTCCTAAGAAGTGTCTATGAGCCTAGTAGGACCACTAGCCAGCCTTTCTCTGACAGTCCTTACCTTACGAGCCTCATTCTGCATTCTGCACATTCTGTACCTGTGATGAAGTTGCTGTTCTTGCTCAGTGAACATTGGTTTTCTGGTGGTGCAGTCACTTACGGTCTGCCTGATTGTGATTCGGATGCAATTAGAGTGACATTTACAGCCACCTTTGAAAAGTTTAGTCTAGCCATAGTGTGCTGCTGAGAAAGCGCTTTCTTGCTTCAGAGCAAGGCTTCATGCAGGCGGGAGTGTAGTCTATATGGCAGTGAACCACGCAGCCCGCGTACAATGTTTAAGGCTAAAATCACAGATAGCATTTTACTATGTTTTTCAACGTGTTTTTCTCTTTTAACCCTATCTCACCAAAGCTAATTTTCACCTTCCTCATTAGGGCAAATTTTTTAAATCTGACAAGTGTCACTTTAAGTAGTAATAACTCTGGAATACTACAGATCTCATTACACCAATGTGGCACAGTCCACAAGGAGAAACTTTACCCCACAGACCCCTTGTCAGAGGCCTCTCATCCATCCAAACAAGATCTCTTGTTTTGCACTGATGAGGGACAAACAACTCGAAACATGTGTTAGCAAATGGTGTTTCTGACTTAGATTTTTATACTTTCTTTTCTTCTACATCTTGTCCAGACGCCATGATTACTTTTCATGTCCACAAGTTGTCTTTACAGACATCCATCCTCTCTGGTCTTCTGCAGCACATCACAACATGGTGTCCTTTAAAATAATCTATTTATATAATCTTCTAAGGGGCACTTCCATCTGTTTGTCTGTCTGTCACGGAAATCCCGCGTCGCTGATCAGCGACGGGCACAGTCAGGCCGCGAATTCGCCCCTTCCTACTCTCTCTCAGTGCCCCCTCCATACTCCCCTCCAGTCAGCCCTCACACAGGGTTAATGGTTGCATTACATTGCGTTATGCCGCGGTCTAACGCAGTCCGTTAACGCTGCTATTAACCCTGTGTGACCAACTTTTTACTATTGATGCTACCTATGCAGCATCAATAGTAAAAAGATCTAATGTTAAAAATAATAATAATAAAAAAAAATCATTATATACTCCCCTTCCGGCGCCTTTCCCGCTCCTCGCGACGCTCCAGGCCATGCATTGCGGTCTCGCGAGATGATGATGTAGCGGTCTCGAGAGACCGCTAAGTCATCATATCGCGAGACCGCAATGCATTCTTAGGACCTGAGCATCGCAAGGAGCGTCGTTAAATGCCTCGCCTGGATCCAGGGGCCGCCGGAAGGTGAGTATATAACTATTTTTTATTTTAATTCTTTTTAACAGGGATATGGTGCCCACATTGCTATATACTATGTGGGCTGTGCTATATACTACATAGCTGTGCAATATATTACGTGGCTGGGCAATATACTACGTGGCTGTGTTATATACTGCGTGAGCTGTACTATATACTACATGGGCTGTGTTATATACTACGTGGCTGTGTTATATACTACGTGACTGTGTTATATACTACATGGGCTGTGTTATATACTGCGTGAGCTGTGCTATATACTACGTGGGCTGTGTTATATACTACGTGGGCTGTGCTACAGTCATGGCCAAAAGTATTAACACCCCTGCAATTCTGTCAGATAATACTCAGTTTCTTCCTGAAAATGATTGCAATCACAAATTCTTTGGTATTATTATCTTCTTTTTGTGTTTTTTCATTTAAGACAAATTAAGTGAATTGTCCTAAAGCCAAATTGGATATAATTCCACACCAAACATAAAGGGGGTTGACAAAAGTATTGGTACCGTTTGAAAAATCATGTGATGCTTCCCTAATTTGTGTAATTAACAGCACCTGTAACTTACCTGTGGCACCTAACAGGTGTTGGCAATAACTAAATCACACTTGCAGCCAGTTGACATGTATTAAAGTTGACTCAACCTCTGTCCTGTGTCCTTGTGTGTACCACATTGAGCATGGAGAAAAGAAAGAATACCAAAGAACTGTCTGAGGACTTGAGAAACCAAATTGTGAGGAAGCATGAGCAATCTCAAGGCTACAAGTCCATCTCCAAAGACCTGAATGTTTCTGTGTCTACCGTGCGCAGTGTCATCAAGAAGTTTAAAGCCCATGGCACTGTGGCAAACCTCCCTAGGTGTGGATGGAAAAGAAAAATTGACAAGAGATTTCAATGCAAGATTGTGCAGATGTTGGATAAAGAACCTCGACTAACATCCAAACAAGTTCAAGCTGCCCTGCAGTCCGTGGGTACAACAGTGTCAACCCGTACTATCCGTCGGTGTCTGAATGAAAAGGGACTGTATGGTAGGAGACCCAGGAAGACCCCACTTCTTACCCCGAGGCATAAAAAAGCCAGGCTGGAGTTTGCCAAAACTTACCTGAAAAAGCCTAAAACGTTTTGGAAGTATGTTCTCTGGTCAGATGAGACAAAAGTAGAGCTTTTTGGGCAAAGGCATCAACATAGAATTTACAGAAGAAAAAAAGAGGCATTCAAAGAAAAGAACACGGTCCCTACAGTCAAACATGGCGGAGGTTCCCTGATGTTTTGGGGTTGCTTTGCTGCCTCTGGCACTGGACTGCTTGACCGTGTGCATGGCATTATGAAGTCTGAAGACTACCAACAAATTTTGCAGCATAATGTAGGGCCCAGTGTGAGAAAGCTGGGTCTCCCTCAGAGGTCATGGGTCTTCCAGCAGGACAATGACCCAAAACACACTTCAAAAAGCACTAGAAAATGGTTTGAGAGAAAGCACTGGAGACTTCTAAGGTGGCCAGCAATGAGTCCAGACCTGAATCCCATAGAACACCTGTGAAGAGATCTAAAAATGGCAGTTTGGAGAAGGCACCCTTCAAATATCAGGGACCTGGAGCAGTTTGCCAAAGAAGAATGGTCTAAAATTCCAGCAGAGCATTGTAAGAAACTCATTGATGGTTACCGGAAGTGGTTGGTCGCAGTTATTTTGGCTAAAGGTTGTGCAACCAAGTATTAGGCTGAGGGTGCCAATACTTTTGTCTGGCCCATTTTGGGAGTTTTGTGTGAAATGATCAATGTTTTGCTTTTTGATTCATTCTCTTTTGTGTTTTTTCATTTAAGACAAATTAAATGAAGATAATAATACCAAAGAATTTGTGATTGCAATCATTTTCAGGAAGAAACTGAGTATTATCTGACAGAATTGCAGGGGTGTTAATACTTTTGGCCATGACTGTATATACTACGTGGCTGTGTTATATACTACGTGGGCTGTACTATATACTATGTAGCTGTGCAATATACATGGCTGGGCAATATACTACGTGGCTTTGCTATATACTACATGGCTGTTAAATACTACGTGGCCTGTGTTATACACTACGTAGGCTGTGTTATATACTACGTGGGCTGTGCTATATACTACGTGGGCTGTGTTATACACTGCGTGGGCTGTGTTGTATACTATGTGGGCTGTGCTATATACTACATGGGTTGCGTTATACACTCCATGGGCTGTGCTATATACTACGTGGGCTGTGTTATATACTGCGTGAGCTGTGCTATATACTATGTGGCTGTGTTATATACTACATGGGCGGTGCTATATACTAAGTAGCTGTGCAATATACATGGCTGGGCAATATACTACGTGGCTGTGCTATATACTACGTGGCTGTTATACTACGTGGGCTGTGTTATATACTACATGGCCTGTGTTATATACAGTTATATGAAAAAGTTTGGGCACCCCTATTAATCTTAAGCTTCATGTTTTATAAAAATTGTTTTTTTTTGCAACAGCTATTTCAGTTTCATATATCTAATAACTGTTGGACATATATATTGTGCTATATACTATGTGGGCTGTTATACGCTGTGTTATATACTGCGTGGGCTGTGCTGTATACTACGTGGGCTGTGTTATACACTGCATGGGCTGTGCTATATACTATGTGGGCTGTGTTATGCACTGCATGGGCTGTGCTATATACTACATGGGCTGTGCTATGTTCTACGTGGGCTGTGCTATATGCTATGTGGCTTTGCTATATACTACGTGGGCTGTGCTATATACTACGTGGCTATGCTATATACTACATGGCTGTGCTATATGCTACGTGGGCCGTGTTATATGCTATGTGGGCTGTGTTATGTACTACGTGACCTGTGCTATATACTACATGGCCTGTGCTATATGCTATGTGGCTCTGCTATATGCTATGTGGGCTGTGTTATATGCTACGTGGGCTGTGTTATATGCTACTTGCCTGTGGTATATTTCTCTGCTGTATCTGTGCATCATGATTCGTGGTATGTGTTAAAAAGGGGGGCGCACTGAGACTCTTTCACCCAGGGCCTTCGAAAACCTGGAGCCGGCCCTGGCTTCACTGATTGGTCATGCCCGGACATCCGCGAACAATCAGTGACAGGCGCAGTCTGGCCACAAATTGGCGCAGAATTTGAACCATGCTTCGCTAATTGGTCGCGCCCAGCTGGCCGAATCCTGTGTATAAATTGCATTATTCTGAAAACTTCATAAATAAACTACATACATATTCTAGAATACCCGATGCGTTAGAATCGGGCCACCATCTAGTCTATATATATATAATTGTCTAAGGGGTACTTCCGTCTGTTTGTCTGTAACGTCTGTCTGTCTGTCGCAGAAATCCCGGGTCGCTGATTGGTCGCGCCCGGCGGCCCACGACCAATCAGCGATATTGGGGCGGGATTTAAACACCGCTTCACTTTTTACTATTGATGCTGCCTATGGAGCATCAATAGTAAAAACATATAATGTTAAAAATAATAATAAAAAAAACTCAAAACATATTCTCACCCTCCGGCGTCCACGGCAGCCTTTCCCGCTCCTCGCGACGCTCCGGTCGCAAGAATGCATTGTGGCAGTGACTCGAGATCACGTAGCGGTCTCGCGAGATGATGACGTAGCGGTCTCGCAAGACCGCTACATCATCACAGGTTATTGCCGCTAGGCATTACTGGGAACGGAGCGTCACGAGGAGCATCACTAAATGACTGGGCTGGATCCAGGGGCTGCCGGAAGGTGAGTATATAACTTTTTTATTTTAATTATTTTTTTAACAGGGATATGATGCCCACATTGCTATATACTATGTGGGCTGTGTTATATACTACGTGGGCTGTGTTATATACTGCATGGCCTGTGTTATATACTGCATGGGCTGTGTTATATACTACGTCGCTGTGCTATATACTACGTGGGCTGTGCTCTATACTACGTGGCTGTGCAATATACTACGTGGGCTGTGTTATATACTGCGTGGCCTGTGTTATATACTGTGTGGGCTGTGTTATATACTACGTGGGCTGTGTTATATACTGCATGGCCTGTGCTATATACTACGTGGGCTGTGTTATATACTGCGCGGGCTGTGTTATATACTACGTCGCTGTGCTATATGCTACGTGACTGTGCAACATACTACATTGGCTGTGTTATATGTTATGATCTGGTGGTTTAGGAGCAACATGGGACGAGCTCTGAAGGAAGTGGTATCTGTACTGACCGCAGTCCCTAAGCTCAACACAACACTAGAAGTAGCCGTGGGATGCTCCTGACACTCCCTAGGCACCTCGTCACAGCCTGAGAACTAACTACCCCCAAAGATAGAAACAGGAAAACTATCTTGCCTCAGAGAAAATCCCCAAAGGATAGATAGCCCCCCACAAGTAATGACTGTGAGTGGAGAGGGAAAAGACATACACAGAATGAAACCAGGATGAGCACAGGAGGCCAGTCTAGCTAGATAGATAGGACAGGATGGAATACTGTGCGGTCAGTATTAAAAACTACAAAAAATCCACACAGAGTTTACAAAAATCTCCACACCTGACTAAAGGTATGGAGGGTAAATCTGCTTCCCAGAGCTTCCAGCATCACTGAATTAATTCACACTGACAAGCTGGACAAACATAGAAAGCACAGAACGGATAAGTCCACAACCTGTGGACAGAAAAGAGCAAGCAAGGACTTAGCTTTGCTGAACTGGTCAGGATAACAGGGAAATCCAAAGAGATGTGAATCCAACCAGGAACCATTGACAAGTGGCACAAGCTTAAGGAAAGAGCCAGGCTAAATAGCCGAGCAGAATAGACAATCAGTGGAAGCAGCTGCTGACTGCTAAATCCAAGTAGCAGCCATACCACTTAAAACCACCGGAGGGAGCCCAAGAGCAGAACTCACAAAAGTGCCACTTACAACCACCGGAAGGAGCCCAAGAGCGGAATTCACAACAGTTATATACTGCATGGCTGTGCAATATACTAAGTGGGCTGTGTTATATAGTGCATGGCCTGTGTTATATACTGCATGGGCTGTGTTATATACTGCATGGCCTGTGCTATATACTGCGTGGGCTGTTATATACTACGTCGCTGTGCTATATATTGTGTGGCCTGTGCTATATACTATGTGGGCTGTGTTATATACTGCATGGCCTGTGTTATATACTGCATGGGCTGTGTTATATACTACGTCGCTGTGCTATATACTGCGTGGCCTGTGCTATATACTATGTGGGCTGTGTTATATACTGCATGGCCTGTGTTATATACTGCATGGGCTGTGTTATATACTACGTCGCTTTGCTATATACTGCGTGGCCTGTGCTATATACTATGTGGGCTGTGTTATATACTGCATGGCCTGTGTTATATACTGCATGGGCTGTGTTATATACTACGTCGCTGTGCTATATACTACATGGGCTGTGCTATATACTACGTGGCTGTGCAATATACCATGTGGGTTGTTATATACTGTGTGGGCTGTTATACACTGCATGGGCTGTGCTATATACTACGTGGGCTGTGCTATATACTATGTGGCCTGTGTTATATACTGTGTGGGCTGTGGTATATACTATGTGGGCTGTGCTGTATACTACATGGGCTGTGTTATATACTGTGTGGCTGTGCAATATACTTTGTGGGCTGTGCAATATACTACGTGGGCTGGGTTATATACTACATGGGCTGTTATATACTGTGTGGGCTGCGTTAGATACTGCGTGGTCTGTTATATACTGCGTGGGCTGTGCTATATACTACATGTGCACATACCATTAATGTTCTCACACAGTATGGCAGCCCTTTCATGGCCTCACAATGCTCCCTATACATTATGGTGCCCCCACAGTGACCACCACACACAATTTGATGATACAATGAGATTTTCTGGATTTTATTTTTAAGATTCTATCTCTCAATGTTAAAATTAACCTACCCTTAAAATTATAGACTGTTTATTTCTTTGTCAGTGGGCAAACTTACAAAATCAGCAAGGGATCAAACACTCATTTTCTTCACTGTACATACACACAGTGGATAAGTCTATGTGATCTGCGTTCTAAATGGAGGTATGAAGGGCGGGGCGTTTATTAAAGATTTACCCTGACCCACTTCCTGTGGACTGAGAGCACTGAAACTTGGCACAGTTATTAGTCCTTCTCTACATAGGTACCACCCAGGGACACACACTTCTCCCACTTCTTAAGCAACTGTGCACACCTCGCTTGCAGAAGTTGACAGGTTGCTCCAAAAGCCACGTTGTGACTTCGGAAATCAGAGTCTCATCACCTGGGAAATGCTTGCCCTTCAAAAATAACTTCAGTTGTGAACTGGTTCATTGTCTTGCAGAAGGTGGACATCATTGGCGAGCATGCCACGTCACTTGGTTTTGATGGCCTCCACAATTTCCGCAGCAGGGAAGCATAGTATGCCCCAGTGATCATGGTACTGTTTTCTAGGAAATCCATCAGTACTACTCCGTGCTGGTCCCAAAATACTGTGAGCATGACCTTGCCTGCCGAGGGTTGGGCACGTGCCTTCTTTGGAGGTGGGGAGTCATGATGCGAATCATGATGCTTCTTTTGCATTGACTGGACTTTAGTCTCAGGATCACAGTGATGGACTCAGCTTTCATCCTGTGTGATCAGTCTGTTGATAAAGTTCTCTTGGTTTCCATGGTACATCGTCAATAGATCCTGAGAGCATTCGACTCGTACCTGCTTCTGGAAAGGTGTGAACAGCGAGTGGAAACATTATGCATGTGAAGATGGTCTTGGATGATTTTTTTCCATGGACCCCACACTAATCATGGCATTTTGGGCTAGGTGACAAATGGTTACGCAGCGATTTTCCAAAATGGTGACGTTTACTTGCTGGATGGTGTGTTCATCAATAGCAGAGTGGGGTCACCTTGGAATTGGCGCTGTTTGCACCAAAGTCTGACCACATTTGAGTTGACAATGCCAGTTCTTGACTACATCATATGATGGGGAATCATCACCATAAACCTCTTTCATCTCATCGAACGTCTCCTTTGGTGTGCGACCTTTCAAGTAAAGGAACTTGATGACTGCTCTGTATTCCACTGGATCCATTATCAAAACTCTCACTTCACCCCTGTAAAATCAAGACCGTTATCAGTTCTGAGTTGCAAATTGGCACGTAACGTATTGAGGCTTATATCATTGCACATGTGCAGTTTCAGCATCCTGTGATAAATAGGAGTGGGAAAATATTTAATGAACGCCCCTCGTAGAACCTTTGAAGTATCGAAATGATTTTTGTGGTATTAGATGAGAGATTACATTGCTTTTCAAAACTTCATCTGGCGTAGACCCCACAAGTGTTTCTTTACAGTCATAAATCTCACATTTTTGATGCCTCAGTTTGTGAAATGTTGGCTTGTCTCATCCTCGTCTCATGCCGATCGCTTGCCCTTCCTAAGAAGTGTCTGTGAGCCTAGTAGGACCACTAGCCAGCCTTTCTCTGACAGTCCTTACCTTACGAGCCTCATTCTGCATTCTGCACATTCTGTACCTGTGATGAAGTTGCTGTTCTTGCTCAGTGAACATTGGTTTTCTGGTGGTGCAGTCACTTACAGTCTGCCTGATTGTGATTCGGATGCAATTAGAGTGACATTTACAGCCACCTTTGAAAAGTTTAGTCTAGCCATAGTGTGCTGCTGAGAAAGCGCTTTCTTGCTTCAGAGCAAGGCTTCATGCAGGCGGGAGTGTAGTCTATATGGCAGTGAACCACGCAGCCCGCGTACAATGTTTAAGGCTAAAATCACAGATAGCATTTTACTATGTTTTTCAATGCGTTTTTCTCTTTTAACCCTATCTCACCAAAGCTAATTTTCACCTTCCTCATTAGGGCAAATTTTTTAAATCTGACAAGTGTCACTTTAAGTAGTAATAACTCTGGAATACTACAGAGCTCATTACACCAATGTGGCACAGTCCACAAGGAGAAACTTTACCCCACAGACCCCTTGTCAGAGGCCTCTCATCCATCCAAACAAGATCTCTTGCTTTGCACTGATGAAGGACAAACAACTCGAAACATACATGGGTTAGCAAATTGTGTTTCTGACTTAGATTTTTATACTTTCTTTTCTTCTACATCTTGTCCAGACGCCATGATTACTTTTCATGTCTTTACAGTCATCCTTCCTCTCTGGTCTTCTGCAGCACATCCCAACATGGTGCCCTTTAAAATAATTGTCATTATAATGCTCCAGAATAAAAATATCTGACCTATGCGGTGCCCCTGAAAAAATAATTGCCCGTCACTGAGCTCCCTGCACTATATATGCGCCCAACACTGTCCCTCTTATTGTACGTGGCCTCCACACTGTCCCCTCTTATAAAATATTGCTTCCACACTGTCCGCCCTTGTGAACTATAACCACCACTGTCCACCCCTTACACTTTTCTCACTAATACTGCCCCCTCATACTATTTCTTCCCACTTCTTCCCCATTCTGTCTCTTCACATTCTCACTCCATATTGTCCCCTCACTCTTCTTTCCACATTAAGTCCCTTCAAACTGTTCCTCTCTTACAGTCCAACACCCCATACTGTCCCCTTACACTTCTCTCCTGTATTATCCACTCACATGTCCCCCTTACTTGTTCCACATGTCCCTTCATACTTTTCCCTCCATGGTGTCCCTTACATTTTTTTCTCCCCATACTGTCCCCTCACACTTTTTCCCCCATACTTACTATTGCTGTCCTTCCCTGCAAAGCAGGAATGACATCATCAGTGTGATTAGGTGACCTGATCGTGATGCAAATGTGGACCTGACCCAAAACTGCTGGCAGCCAGTTTGACAATTGACTCAGAGAGTGCTCAAATTCCCCTCCAGGGACACGTCAAAATGCAGCCTCTTGGATGATACATCGGACCACCACATTGGGCGCCTAAATGCCGCCCCACTGCACTCAGGGATCATTATTACTTGCAGGTTTCAATTTGGAAATTATAACCTTCAAAGGAGCATATGGGACGTGTTCTTTGGGGGCATAAAGGGGGCCTTTTTACTTTATAGGTAACACAGTGGGGGCATTATTACTTTCTATGACACACTATTATATTTAGAGGCAATTTCTATCTGACATACTGTACTCGAAGCATTCTTTGGGTGGAGGGGGTAATCATATTACTAACACAATTTTTGAAGTATTGAGGCCACTGTTCCATGCCACATGTACAGGTAAGATGGAGAATTTTGGCAGGTTGAAAAAAGGTTGAAACAGTGCTGGAAATGTGAGAAAATAAACAGATTAGAAGAAAAAACCTGCAGATGAAATTGGCATGTCAGTCTGAGCCAGAAGGAACATCACCTGTAAGTCACTATACTGTGTTTAGCTGTACTGTAATCACTGTATTTTTCAGACTCACAGTCCGGAGACAGCTTTCCCCACCAGCCCTCTGTAGTGCCAGACCTTATGTGCTGAGTTCTCGGTTATCTGGGAGAGTGCTCAGAAAGCTTCTCCTCCGCCGATCACTGAGAGCAGAGCACAGCGGACCATGCGGCTAAGCAATGCTTTCTACCTGCCCGACACTGACCTAGCCGATCACTGCAGGGCAGGGGATAAAGCACATCATCCCATCTGTCAGGCGAGCCTACCCAAGTGCTGAACATATATTTACATATCCAGTAGTGTAGCAGAGGGGGAAGCCACCCCAAGTCCCGTGCTCAGGAGGGCCCACCTAGAGCTATGCTACTGTTAATTGTATCAGCGTGCTAGGCGCTCCTAGACAGTTAAAGTTTGCGTCAGATCAGGGAGAATCGATCTCCCTGCTCTGTCACAAGGTTGTAAGTGGGGAAGGGGGGGCCCGGTGCCAACACTAGGCACCCCGACCATCATTGCGAGTTCAACTGTTTTGACTGAACGTTTATACAGTTGAAAGCAGTGATGAGAGAGCGAGCATGACGCTCCCTCTCCCATCATTCCCCCTCTGCTTTTGACATCACTGATGCAGACACTTGACAGTGGACGTGATTACTTCATTACTTGGCACCCGCTGTCCTGAGATGTGCAAGCGCTTAGAGCAGGAGGGAATAAGGAGAGGTATTGTATTTTTTTTATGGGGAGTGCATTATACTGCATAGATGCCTATGCAGAGTGCAATATACTTTATGGAGACTGCTTTATACTATAGAGGGCTATAGGAAGTGCAATATACTATAAGGAGGCCTATAGTGAGTGCATTATACTATATAGAGGGCTATGGGGAGTGCATTATACAATATGGAGGCCTATGGAGAGTGCATTATACAATATGGAGGCCTATGGAGAGTGCATTATACAATATGGAGGCCTATGAGGAGTGCATTAGAATATAGAGGCCTATGGGGAGTGCATTATTCAATATGGAGGCCTATGGAGAGTGCATTATACAATATGGAGGCCTATGAGGAGTGCATTAGAATATAGAGGCCTACGGGGAGTGCATTATACTATATGGAGGCCTATTGGGAGTTTATTATATTATACAGAAGCCTAGTGGGTTCATTATACTATATACTGTACATGCCTATGGGGAGTATATCATACTTTATGGAGGCCTATGCGGAGTGCATTATACTATATAGATGCCTATAGGGGAGTGCATTATACTATATGGAGGCCTATGGGGAGCGCATTATTCTATATAGAGGCCAATGGGGAGTGCATTATACTATATGGGCCTATGAGGAGTGCATTATGCTACAGTCGTGTGAAAAGTGTTTGCCCCCTCCCCAATTCCTATTCTTTTGCATGTTTGTCACATTTAAATGTTTCAGATCACCAAACAAATGTAAATATTAGATAATGTAGATAATGATAACACACGTAATCACAAAATGCAGTTTATAAATGAAGGTCTTTAGTATTAAGGGAAAAGAAATCCAAACTTAAAGGACCTTGTTTGAAAAAGTGATTGCCCCCTAAGCCTAAGTGGTTGGGCCACCTTCTGCAGCAACAACTGCAATCAAGCATTTGTGATAACTGGCAATGAGTCTTGTCACAGGGTTACAATGACAGTGTGGAGCAGGAAGACCATAGCGTCTGATTGCTCCTACTTCCGCGCTGAGAAGAAGCACTTCTTCATTTTACTGGTGTGTATTTCTTCTTTCAGAACAGGAGTTAATCAGCCATATTGGAAATCTCTGAGTTCGCAGCTGAGTTCAGATAGCTACACCCTTCCCCTTTATAATTAGGGCTCTGTTGCAAATCCTTGTCAGAGCTAGTATTTGCTGCATGGCTTCAGGAGGGAGAGATGTGACTGTTGCGTGGTTTGTACGTTTGGTAATTCCTTATCCTTCTCTACTTTTGTTTATTCCCCTACCTCCATTCCTGGAGCATCCCTCTGTTGTTTGTGAGTGATTATTTTGCATGCCTGGAGTTTTTAGTTAACTCCTGTCTGTGTTGCCTTGTTTGTCGGGTTACTGTACTATGGTGCACAGTAGTGCCCCTCTTCTCTGGGTGAGGGAAGAGAACTAACAGAGGGCTAACTCTGGAGATAAGGCAAGGGTGGCGACCTAAGCTTCTTCACATTCAGAAGTATCCCAGGAAACATGGCGAGCTAGGGTGCCCCCAAATTTTAGGGACAGGAAAGGAGCTCATGGACCCTGGTGCCCAATCAGCGTCGGCGTCACAGTCTCCGCCTCCTGTCAAATTGATCATATAGAGGAAGTTCTGAGATCAGCTGCAGCCCAGACTTTCAATTCAAGTTCGATTTGACCAAAGTAACACCAGCACTGATTGGGCACCGGCGTCACGTGTCACAACTGCTGCACGGAGCTCTGAGACCGCTAGTGCTGACACTGCAGGAATGGCACTTGCACAGGTGAATATAAGCATTATTATTTTATGGGGGGCCAAACAATTTGATCAAGAAAGGGTTGTCCTAGAGGCCTATGGGGAGTGCATTATACTATATGGAGGCCTATGGGGAGTGAATTATACAATATAGAGGTCTCTGGGGTGCATTATACTATATAGTGACCTATGAGGTGCATTATACAATATAGAGGCCTATGGGGAGTATATTATGCTATATGGAGGCCTATGGGGAGTGTATTATACTATAGAGGCTTATGTGGAGTGCATTATACTATATATAGGCCTATGGGGAGTGCACTATACTATATATAGGCATATTGGGACTGCGCTATACAATATATAAAAAAAACCTAAGAGAGCTGATCCTGGGTAGTAGGGCTAAGACAGATGATCCTGGTTAAGAGGGCTAAGAGAATTGATCCTGGGTTGTAGGGCAAAGAGAACTGATCCTGGGTAAGAGGACTAAAAATGTCATCCCTGGGTAGTAGAACAAAGAGAGCTGGTCTTGGGTAGTAGGGCTAAGAGAGCTGTCCCTGAATAGTAGGGATATAACAGACCTGTCTCTGGGTAATAGGGCTAATAGAAGGACTAAAAGAGCCGTCCCTGGGTAGTAGGCTTATAACAGAGCTGTATGTGGGTGGTCGGGCAAAGAAAACTATCCCTTGATAGTAGTGATAAGAGAGCTGTCCCTCAGTATTAGGGCTAGGAGAGCTGTCCCTGATCCTACGTAATAGGGCTAAGACAGCTGATCCTGGATAAGACGGCTAAGAGCACTGTCCCTGGATAGCAGGGCTAAGAGAGCTAATCCTGGGTAGTAGGGGTAATAGAGCTGATCTTGAGTAGTAAGGCTAAGAGAGCTGATCCTGGGTAGTAAGACTAAGAGAGCTGATCCTGGTTAAGAGGGCTAAGAGCGCTGTCTGTGGTGTAATGTGCTACTGGACAGATAGTTGATGGGAGGTATGTATCACGAAGGTGGCTGTCCTCTGTGGCGTAAACCTAGAGTAATGCTCTACTACACCTAGTACTAAGAGGCTTGTTAGGGCATCTGGGCCAGGTTTACGGGCAGCCAGAGAGATAGGTGGGTCTGGCTGCCCACATACCCCACCCCTGGGTGTTGTAGACGTTGTATAATGTGACCTGTTTGTCTCACACATGGTCTGGGTCTGAGCATATGGATGTTGAAACACCTCCAGTGGGATACCTGTATTGACAGAGAAGTTTTCAAACCGAACAGGTGACCTGCAGCTAAATGGACTTATTATGTCATGTTTTTATACATTTACATTTATGTCTGGAAAGGGCTGAATTTAAGATTTCCGGTAGTGCAGTTTATGTGGAGTGAAATAAACCACCCAGACTTGTAGACAGGAACAGTTCCTATGATATAACATTGTCACATTTGGTGTTAGAGTGCGGGCATTGTTCCCAGGAAACAAGTGTGACTGATACAGAGGTATTGCATATCTTGGGTAAATAGAAGCGGTTCTTGTGATACCTCATCCTGCACCCAAGTGAGAGCACTACAACGGGTAGTAAGGCTAATTGAGCTGTCCTTGGTAGAAAGGATAAGATAGTGGATCCTGGGTAGTAGGGATATAGGAGAGTTGTTCCTGGATAGTTCCTGGTACCTTTACACTAAACGACTTACCAACGATCACGACCAGCGATACGACCTGGCCGTGATCGTTGGTAAGTCGTTGTGTGGTAATGATCTAATGATCTAACTAATGATCAGGGGAACGACTTCGGCATCGTTGAAACTGTCTTCAACGATGCCGAATTCCCTCTGCAGCACCTGGGTAACCAGGGTAAACATCGGGTTACTTAGTGTAGGGCCGCACTTAGTAACCTGATATTTACCCTGGTTACCATTGTAAAAGTAAAAAAAAAAAAAAAAACACTACATACTCACATTCTGATGTCTGTCACGTCCCCCGCCGGCGTCCACAGGGTTAAAACTGCTTTCGGCAAGAGCGCTGCTAATGCACGCGCTGCTGCCGAGAGCTTCCCTGCACTGTGTCAGCGCCGGCAGTAACAGCGGTGACGTCACCGCTGTGCTCTGCTTTACGGCCGGCGCTGACACAGTCAGTGCATCTCGGCAGCAGCGCGTGCATTAGTAGCGCTCCTGCCGAAAGCAGTTTTAACCCTGTGGACGCCGGGGGACGTGACAGACATCAGAATGTGAGTATGTACTGTTTTTTTTTTTTACTTTTACAATGGTAACCAGGGTAAATATCGGGTTACTAAGCGCGGCCCTGAGCTTAGTAACCCGATATTTACCCTGGTTACAAGTGAAAACATTGCTGGATCGGCGTCACACACGCCGATCCAGCGATGACAGCAGGTGATCAGCGACCAAAAAATGGTCCTGATCATTCTCCAACGATCTCCCAGGAGGGGCCTGATCGTTGGTCGCTGTCACACATAACAAGATCGTTAGCGGGATCGTTGCTACGTCACCAAAAGCGTGACGTTGCAACGATATCGTTAACGATATCGTTATGTTTGACTCCACCTTAAGAGAGCTGGTCCAGAGTAGTAGGGCTAAGAGAGCTGTCTCTTGTTATTATGGTTGTAAGAAAGCTATCCCTGAATAGCGATATAACAGAGCTGTCTCTGGGAAGAAGGGATAAAAGAGCAGTTACTGGGTAGTAGGGCTAAGAGAGCTGATCCTGACACAGACCTTCAAACATTTAAGGAGTTCAGACGATTACCTGCAGTGGTGTCTGCTGTACTTGAAAGGTCACCAATGCAGCCTGTAAACAATCATAGGCAACAAGGGACTTTGGGAGGGTAAGCGCTTTTATTATTTTAACCCCTTCAAGTCGCGGCCCTTTTTCGTTTTTGCGTTTTCATTTTTCACTTCCCTCCTTCCCAGAGCCATAACTTTTTTATTTTTCCGTCAATATGGCCATGTGAGGGCTTATTTTTTGCGGGACAAGTTGTACTTTTGAACAACACCATTGGTTTTACCATGACTTTTATTAGAAAACGGGAAAAAAATTCAAAGTGCGGTGAAATTGCAAAAAAAGTGCAATCCCACACTTGTTTTTTGTTTGGCTTTTTTGCTAGGTTCATTAAATGCTAAAACTAACCTGCCATTGTGATTCTCTAGGTCATTATGAGTTCATAGATACCTAACATGTCTAGGTTATTTTTTATCAAAGTGGTGAAAAAAAATTCCAAACTTTGCTTAAAAAAAAAAAAAAGGGCCATTTTCCGATACCCGAAGCGTCTCCATTTTTCATGATCTGGGGTCAGGTGAGGGCTTATTTTTTGCGTGCCGAGCTGACGTTTTTAATGATACCATTTCAGTGCAGATACATTCTTTTGATCGCCCGTTATTGCATTTTAATGCAATGTCGTGGCGACCAAAAAAACGTAATTCTGGGGTTTCGGATTTTTTTCTCGCTACGCTGTTTAGCGATCAGGTTAATCCTTTTTTTTTGTTGTTGATAGATCGGGCGATTCTGAACGCGGCGATACCAAATACGTGTAGGTTTATTTTTTTTTTAATTGTTTTATTTAGGATGGGGCGAAAGGGGGGTGATTTAATATTTTTAAAAACTTTTTTTTTTTACTTGTGCCATGCTTCAATAGCCTCCAAGGGGGGCGCTCACAGCAGGCCGGCATCAGTAACCATAGAGGTCTCAAGGACCTCTATGGTTACCTTCCTGATGCATCGCCGACCCCCGATCATGTGACGGGGGTCGGCGATGACATCATTTCCGGCCGCCCGGCCGGAAGCGCTGGTTAAATGCCGCTGTCTGCGTTTGACAGCGGCATTTAACAGGTTAATAGCGGTGGGTGAATAGCGATTTCACCCACCGCTATTGCGCGCACATGTCAGCTGTACAAAACAGCTGACATGTCGCGACTTTGATGTGGGCTCACCGCCGGAGCCCACATCAAAGGGGGAGACACGACATGCGCCGTACTATTACTGCGCATGTCGTGAAAGGGTTAACCAAGTGTTGGGTCACGGTGTGAAAAATGATTCATGAAAAACCCCTATATATTTCCTTCTGTCTCAGACACAGACCCTCAAAACCGCTTATAGGTATCGGCTTTTAACGAGTCTCGGAAGGTCACATCCAACAATTCACCTAGATTGGACAACTCACATTCAGAGGTGGGTTGTGCCACTAAGAAATCGCAAGCTGCCATTATATCCTGTTACTTGGACTTATTGTTTTATTCCAGAAAAATCCTAAGTCTAGGAAGCCATTATGTCATTGTGATGTTGCTTGGAGTACTTAATTTCAATAAACGGAAACTCCGAAACGTCTTCCAGTAGGTCGCGCCATTCCAATGACTTTATCTGAAGAAGTCAGTATCACAAGAGGCGGAAATTTCTACGACAAAGCGTAGAAATACATTGAAAACAATCTCCACTTCGAACACACAAGGACGGAGAACGTCGTATTCCCTTTTATTTTTCCCCAAGTTGATGGAGCAGTTTGTAAGAGGCAGCTATCTTCACTGCAATTAAAATTTTAATCAGAAGTTTGCAGCTCTGCACATAAAAATAAATTGCAGTCATTTAGAATTGTAATTTAATCACTTTAATAGCTGACATATGTGAAAGATCTCCTCCGTCGCTACAGTATGCATTGTACCGATTGCCATCATTCAAAGAGATATATACCGGCAGACCTCGTTTGTTTTGCAATTAAAATGAGTAAACTTGAAGTTTCCCATTTACCCGGCTGCGGTCTCCCCCCCTCCCGCTGAGGGAGTTTATTTTTTAATAAAATGAGTGATAATTTGTAATTTGCTCCCATATTTAGTTTTATTGTATCCTATATAAGACCTGCTGCTTACAGGATCTCTCCATGTCTGTATTCGCAAAGTCTGAGAGTTTTCTTCCCCTACTTAAGTGACTTTTCCCATTTTTCATTTTATGAGCTTTAGTTTTTTTGCTCCCATTAATTATTCCAAGGGCTATAACTTTTTTTTATTCTACTTAAGTAGCTGTATGAGGGTTTGTTTCTAGAAGGACGAGTTGTAGTTTTGAATGACACCATATGTATTAAAAAGTACAGGAAAATGTGAAAAATTGGGGTAAAATTGCGTAAAGGAAATTCAATTTCACTATTGTATTTCGATGTTCATTGAGCGGTAAATTACCAGGCAATATGATTATTTGATTAATTATTAAAACAATAACTTGTATTTTTTTTTTATATTTTAGTGGTGAAAAAAAAAATCAAAAAGTTAAAATAAAATAGAAAATTGTTTGGCTATTTTCTGAGATCCATAACTTTTGTTTTTAGCTTCCCGTGGGTAGAGCTGTATGAGCGATTGCTTTTTGAGAGGCAAGTTGTATTTTTATTGATGCTACTTTCAGACAAAATGTTTTTATCACTTTATATTGCATTGTTTTGAGTGAAAAAGTGAAATACAGGCATTTTGTTTTTGTTTTTTTTTGCGTAAGGTATTATCGTAAGCGTTAAATAATAAATAATTTTAAATCAGGTTTTTATGAATGTGTAGATAACTATTATGTATTGGGGTTTTTTTTTAACTTAACCAAAATAAATGTTGAGTGAAAAGAAAAGATGGTTCAACTTATTAGTTTTGTTGTTTTTTCTTAACTTTTAAAAACTTTTTTGGCACCCCAAAATCACATGAAGAGGTCCTGATGGGTACATAGGATGGCGGACTTCCCGGATCACATACCTTAAATGTCGATGTCAGAGTTTAATACTCAGACCTCATCTTCGATCACTGCTGGTAGAGGCAGATGCTGGCTGTAAAACACAGCCGGCATCTGCCATGTATGGTGCAGGCTCAGCTTCTGTGCCCGCTTCATACACAGGGACATGACGTTAGCTGTACATTATTAGCGTAAGGGTTTAAAGGGACGTCCGATAGTACAAAATGGATGTCCAGACCAAGCACATCCTTGGTGTGGCCAAACCCAATTCTTTTCTATTTAGGCCAAAGTTATCAATCAAGAAAGAGGATTGGGTAGATAGATGTAAAACAAGCAGTTGGTGAAGTGCCCTGAACTGAAAATAATTATCCCGATTTGTCCTGATGAAGACGTTTTATACTTTGAAACGCGTTGACAAACCGCATCTCTTGGATTCCCGTCTTCTCATCATCCTTCCACGGCAGCGCAGGATAACCCATCTGTTTCCATTTTTCTTCCTTGATTTCTCCTCGTGGGTCTGCGGCAGCCTTAAGTCTCTTCAATGGTTGTGTGAACAACAATCCGACCAGGCGAGCATGATTGGGCATTTTTATTCATACATTTTACCCAGATAAGACCCTATTGCCCTTTTTGTCATTCTCTAGCTTTATAAATACTGAACTGAAACGTCAAGGCTGCACCAAGTACCTACGCTTGGTTTGGACAGTCATTTTCTGCTGACAGACTCCCTTTCACTCAGCCTTCGAGAAAAGTGCCCAATCCTCCTCATTTCATTTGGAACCTTATATTCTGTATCTCAATCCCATGCTTCGCTGAGGCTGACCTAAAGGTGTTGTCCTTTGGATAAAAATTATTTTTGTAAGGGTTTTGCCTGGTATAAAAAAAATAAAACTATAAATACTCCCCAATTCCGATCTTCTACCTTTCATGTTCCAATGATTAATCTGTTCCTCTTGGTCCTCTCTTTGCACTAGAAATAGCGGGAGATGCCCACAGAGCCTATGACGGGCTTCAGCAGAATTCTGCCTTGGTCACAGTGATCGAGTGAACACTTACTGTACATCCATTTCAGATGTTGTAAGGTGTAAGCAGAAAATAGAGACTATGGTAGACTGGGTGTCAGAACAAGAGTTGTCAAGGATAATTGAAAACTACTTATTTTTATACCAGTCTGACTTTTTTAAAGTAGTGGACAACCCCTGACTAATCCAATCAATGGTCCACCGAAAATAAAAACAATCTATACTTACCGCCCGCAGGGGCATTGTCTTGGCAATGTCAACTCTGCTCTTTCTCTTTGTGTGACATGACACTGCTGTGTCCCGTGACCGCTGCAACCAGTCAGCGGCCACTGACTTTCTGCAGCCATTCACTATTTTGTCAGAATAAAGGAGAGAGGAGTGTGGCGGATCCCGGGCTCTGCCGCTGACATAGGTTAGTCCAGGCCGTAGGTATAAAAAAAATTCCAAGCAACTGCAACGTTTTTCGGAGTTCAACCAACGTCTCTCTACATTTTGTCAGAGTGGACATCTGCCCTGACAGAATATTGATGAGCTGCAGCTGATCAGCAATGTCTGATTGGTTGCAGCGGTTTTGTGAAACATAAACCACCGGGAGCAGAAGCGCTAACATCGTTGGGAGTGGAGTATAGATTGTCCTTATTTTCTCTAGGGCAATGAATTGATCAAGCAGGGGTTATCCGGTAGTGGACACCCCCTATATAAGACGCAAAAATAATGGTCAACCCTAAAGAGTAAACACCATGTTCCTACTCATGGTTGGCTCCTACCCTAAAATATCTGGGAGCTTGAATATATCAGTTTATGGGGTCTACTGCTTTAAAGGGAATGTGTCAGAAGGATTTCACCCCCCCCCCCCAAACTATGTATATGTGTATGTATATAGCGCTTCCAAAGACAAGTCCAACGATACCTTTACATGGCCGAGCCGTTCCTCCATTATCTCTCCCTGCTTCACTGTTGTCGCACGGCATGGAGACTGTCAATCAAACAGGATGAGGCAGTGCTAGGCGGAGAATAGAGCTGGAGTGACTGAGGTTTCAGATCTACAATATCCATTTACATATTAATTCAAACGCTGATTTCTCAGACTGTCCATGTAAAGGTATTGTCTTGTCTTTGCAAGAGCTACATGCACATATAAATAGTTTGGGGGTGAAATCCTGCTGACAGAGTCCCAGTAGCACCAGCCCTAATATGCTAGTGCCTATTTTCCATGGTTTTATTATTATTATTATTATTATTATTATCATCCAGGTTATTTTCTAGAAGTCATTTATTTTATTTTTTTAGGAATTTCCGTTTGTCTTGAGTTTCTTCTGGCTTGTAAACATTATTATGTTTATGAGTGGTAATGGTCTGTGGCAATGAAGGGAAAATAATAAATATATGATCCATGTACCAAAAATGTACCGCGAGTTGTTCTGCATGTTCGTAACAGTTGAAAAAAGAAAACTCCCCCAAAGTCTGAATCACTTGGCTCCTGATTGCCTTCCCCAGATCACGACAAGTCTACCCCGCTAGTAATCACTCATTTCCCCCTCCGTACAAATCTCTGGATTATCTATGATTTTTTTTTAGGGTGGACAATGAACCCAAGCTCAAGCGCCTAAAGTTTGCCTTGACTTGGATATCTATACTTTGCAACTGGATTTGGAAGCGGACCTTCTGTGCCTCAGCTCGACACGCGTGACAAAGTTGTCCATAAACTGGTCCCAATCCTGAGATAATGAGAGTCTTGTCGGTACCAAACATCTCGAACGCCGAGCTTTAAAGACATCGGAATTGAAATCTTAATCAAATATTTCACACATGAGCAGCTCCATGAGCAGGAAAACAGATTGAGGAGCTATAAATTCCTAAATTGCTGTAACCAGCTTTTCATTTTTACATCTCGCCCGAGAAAAGTTCTCCTTCCGAGCTGCAAAATGCATCTGTTTTAGCTTGCCACAAACTTACTAGTAATATCCAGTCTTTGTAAAGTGCCACTATAATCGCAATATTGTCTAATAGGCAAGACTATAAGGAGAAACATCAGACACAGAATTACTCTGAGTTTTCTTACAGCTCTGAAAAGTAAAGGAATTTGGACTAGATATGCGGTAAGAATAAGGGTATGTTCACACGTGAAGTAGAATCAGATTTTTTTTGGGGGGGGCACTAAATTTTATCATCATGCACAAGAGACAAATGTAGAATGGCAAAAATGCTGCAAAAAAACACAATAAAAACTAAGCAAAATATGCTTTTTTTGCAGCAAGTTTCTTGCTGTCAAAAGAGTAGGTTTTGAAAATGCACCAAAAATGCAAAGTGTGAACATAGCCTTACTAACTCTAAAAAGAGAGTTAAAATATTAAAAAGAGAGAAATTCAAATAATAACAGAAAAAAAAACAAATTTCTGCTTACACTTTATGTGTGACACCAAAATAACACAAAGTCGGGTTGGGGTAAAGCCAGCAGTGTGGTGCTGGTTTGAAGTCAAGGTAAGAACTGAGTGGCAACTTGCTCAATTAAAGGAAAGGAGCATTCCATTTATAACAAGTTGTCACCTGTCTGTAACATCCATTGCTGGTGGTTCTCTTGCTCTCTTCATGCGGGGACACTGACACACTCACCGTCCCAGCAGTGGCAGTGTCCTCGTATTTTCCCTCATTCCCTGTGCATGCCACACTGTCTTCCGGCGGTGCACCTGGTGCGCTCCCCTGCAGCACGCGCACCTGCAAAGATGCCCCCAGCTAATAGCTGGGAGGCATCTTGTATATAAGCCACTCTCCCCAGTAGGGTGGTGCCTGAGCAAGCCCTATAGTTAGCTTGTAGTGGTAGTGTGTGCAACTGTATGTTGCCTTGACCCCCATCAGCCCCTCCCAGGCAAGCCTGGTCCCGTGGCACAGTGGGTCAAAAAAACCACATGTGCCACTTGCACGCCAGGCCATGGATCCCGCTGATCCCAAGAACCCCAGAGCTGTACCAACAGCTGACCCATCAGTGAGATCAGCAATAAAAAATATTGTAGTGCCTACAGACTGTGAATACACGGTTTGATGCTCTGACCGCAGCCGCTTCTTCTGCTCCGGCTCAAGTTGCTGCAGCTACGGCCGAGCCTACTCTGCATGCAACCTATACTTTCAGAGTTATTCTTCATTTATCGGCTCCTCTACGATTCAAAGTAGACCATGGATTCTTGAACCAGTGCACCCTGCACTATGAATCTTTGGCCCATCAGTTCCCATTTGATCGGATTCCTGATGTCCCACCATGCTGGTTGATTAACCCCTTGTGGGAGAGAGGGGATCCTGTGACCATGTGACATACAGGCCTTCCTTCTGGCATTTTAAAACGTGTTTGATGAACCTGGTCATGCTTCCTCCACTGCATCTTCCCTTCTCAGACTACGTCAGGGAGAATTGTCCATAAGCCAATATGACATCTGGTACTGCACTCCGTCTTCTGAACTTGGTTGAAATGATAAAGCTTTGGTAGCTGCCTTCTGGGATTATCAGGAAGGATCAAGGACAAATTAGCTGGTCATGACATCCCGGTCACTCTAGATGAATTAATCTCCCTGGCAATCAGAATCGATCTCAGGTTTCAAGAGTGGACCAGAGAGGTAATGGGTGAATGGAAACAGTCCCACCGTGCTCCGTCCTTCGAAAGACAGCTTTTTCCACAGCTTTTGGAAACAGTAAACCTCATGGCAACCAAGCAGGTCAATAATGTTAGGCTGTCAGAGCGACAGCTGGAATGTGGTTGTGCCAAGGGAGTGTGTTTCTGCTTCGGTAGTGCAAAGAATTTTATTCGTGGCTGTCATAAAAAATTCCTAAAGCTAGGGGCCTGTAGGTTACACTTCCCTAGGTAAGACAGGATAATCTTAACCACTGACCTTGAACGTATCCGTGTTGTGGGGAGATATCAGGTTCAACGAAACAGCCTATCTAATTTCTTACAACAGGACATAGTGGATCGGTATCAGATTCCCACCCGAAGCCTCCATTGAAGGAAATTAACTATCCAACGTAATTCAAGTTGTCACGGAACCTGTAGAGCTCCAGATAGGAAAACTGTATTCGGAGAAAATTGCTTTCCACAGCTCTGGCAAAAATTAAGAGACCACTGCAAAATGTTCAGCTTGTCTGATTTGTCTCATAATTGGTATATTTTTGAGTAAAATGTAAACTGTTCTTTTATTCTATAAACTTCTGACAACATGTCTCCGACGGTCCAAGCAATACATTTTGTATTTTTTTCTGACAAAGAAAAATGGTTAAAATAAAAAACACAGTGCTTTCAGACCTCAAATAACGCAAAGAAAACAAGTTCATAATCATTTACAAACAACAACATTAATGATTTAACTGAGGAAGAGTTCAGAAATCAATATTTTGTGGAATAACCATTATTTTTAATCACAGCTTTCATGCGTCTTGGCATGCTTTCCACCAGTCTATCACTCTGCTTCAGGTACAAAAATGTAAGCAGTTCTTCTTTGTTTGATGGCTTGTGATTTTATCCATCATCCTCTTGATTACATTCCTGAGGTTTTCAATGGGGTTCATGTCTGGAGATTGGGCTGCCCATGACAGGGTTTTGATGTGGTGATCTTTTAATTTTTCCAGAGCTGTATGTGCTGTCTAATATTTTTCACTCACTTCTCTATGGCTGGGAACTCTTGATCCTGTGCAAGACAGGAGGACAGTCATGTCGCAATAGGTGCCTGGTCCCTATACTTCCAGGAGGGCCGCCAGTTTTGCCCCAGATTGTTCTAATGACCAGTTTCCTGAAAACCTACATCTCAAGGACATATCCTAGGTGAGACCAATTTGAAGATTGACCCAGAGATGGTATCTTTTAGTTCCACGTGGTCACAAGATGAGAAAGTAAAGGTGTATGCATCTTCCGAGTCTCAACTATCTACCAACCAGGAGGAAAATTCCCAGTCAATCTTTGTTTCTTCCAGTGGCATAACTGGTCTTGCCGGGCTAAGAGAGACTCAGCAATTTAAGTCTCATGTTCCCAAACCAGCTCCATTCTGCTCCAAGGATGTCCAGTCGGTGAGAAGCATCTAGACCAAGAAGAACGTGTGAGGTGTAACCTATCTTTCATGGGCTTGGAGAGAACATGGTCCTGAGTAGAGGGCGGGGGAGTTCAGGAGGAAGAATCTGGCTCCATCTTCTCTGCAGGGAGTCCTCACGGGCTTGAAGAAGAGGAGGAACATGTTCTCCAGCTCTCTCCGTGTGAGGCCACCGACACTCACCCTCACAGCCACAGTAGCATCTTTAAACTCCTTCTTCTTCCCCTGTGCATATCGCAATGTCTTCCAGCAGCATGTCTGGTGTGTGCGCACTCCCCTGTTCTTAAAGGGGTAGCATGCGCACTTGCAAAGATGGCTCCAGCCAATAGCTGACAGGCACCTTGTATATAAGGTACCCTCCCCAATAGGGCTGTGCATGAGAAACCCCTATAGTAAGTTTGCAATGTTGCCAGGTCCCCCTTTGTAAGGCTGGTTTCACATTTGTGTGCAGGAGGGCTGTGGATGGCTGCATACTTCCTCCCTTCTTCCCTGAAGCTCCGCCTACGCTCTGCTTACTTCTGTATGCGTCCTGCATTTCCCTGCATACCTATCTTTAACATTGGGTATGCAGGGACATACGTTGTATTCGGATGCATCCGCATGTGGCGATTTGATGTGTGTGGAAACGCAAAATTCAGAATTGAGCCCCAAGCCTTAGCAACCCCTTTAAGCATTAGATGTACATCAGGCTAAACTAGGGGTGGGTCTTCATGCGGCCCAAGGGAAGGTCCCTGGAGTCCGCAATGCCTGGGCATCAGCTGTATACTGCCGGCCTTTTAAAGGGAACCTGTCACCCCCAAAATCGAAGGTGAGCTAAGCCCACCAGCATCAGGGCTTATCTACAGCATTCTGGAATGCTGTAGATAAGCCCCCCATTGTATCCTAAAAGATGAGAAAAAGAGCTTAGATTATACTCACCCAGGGGCGGTCCCGGTCCGGTCCGATGGGTGTCACGCTCCGGCACCTCCTATCTTCATCAGATGACGTCCTCTTCTTGTCTTCACGCTGCGGCTTCGGCGCAGGTGTACTTTGTCTGCCCTGTTGAGGGCAGAGCAAAGTACTGCAGTGCGCAGGCGCTGGGCCTCTCTGACCTTTCCCGGCTGCAGCGGAGCCGCAGCGTGAAGACAAGAGGACATCATTGTAAGAAGATGGGAGGCCCCGGACCAGACCGCGACACCCATCGTACCGGGACCGCCCCAGGGTGAGTATAATCTCACAGAATGCTGTAGATAAGCCCCGGATGCTGGTGGGCTTAGCTCACCTTCGATTTTGGGGGCGACGGGTTCCCTTTAACCCCCAAGTGCACGATATGCAGTGTTCCTTACAGAACGCTGCCTGCCCTGCACATGAATGATGTCATCGGGGTGGACGGGGTTAGAGCCGGGGTGGGTGGGATTAGCACGGGTAGCTTATCACAGGCGATGCAGCTCGCCAAATTCCCTGCGCAAGGACACATGATTTATTTATCAAGCGGAACATAGAATATACAACGGGTTATCCTATTTACCCTAACCGCTACACCGGACTACATTTACCCGGTCTGTTTATCAGACACTGGTAATTTTCCCTGTGCTAGGACACGTGGTTCCCTAAACAAGCAGCATACAGTTTCTGATGAAGGTCTATACCCAGACCGAAAACGTTTAATTGATCACTGTATGCAAAATAAATTGGAACCCCTTTTTTTCAACATGATACATTTTGAGTGCCAAGTTTTTTTACTTATATTAGCACCGGGTAGGCGAGGTTAGCGCCAAATGCTCTCCCGTCCTACTGTCCCAGAAAAGGAACTGCTGCCAGAGAGTCCAGAGCGATCTCTGTGCTGGCAGCTCTGTGTCTGCAGGTGATCTGTGCCCCTCAGCTATGTGCCCCCTGTGATCTCCGTGCCCCCCGCTATGTGCCCCAATATGATCTCTTTGGCACCCGAACTATAAGCTCCCTGTGATCTGTATGCCTCCCTGCTATGTGTTCCATGTCATCTCTGTGCCCCCCAGCTACAGTATGTGCCCCGTGATTTCTGTGCCACCAGTGATTTCTGTTCCTCCTGAGATCTCTCTGCCCCCACAGCTATATGCCCCCCCGTGATTTGTGCCCTCTAGCTATATGCCCCCCATGATCTCTGTGCCCCCAGCTATGTGCCCCACTGTGGTCTCTGTTCTCCCATGATCTCTCTGCCCCCTGCAGCTATATGCCCCCTGTGATCTCTGTGCCCTCCCGCTATATGCCCCCTGTGAGCTCTGTGCCCCCCAACTATATGCCCCCTGTGATTTCTGTGCCCCCCAGCTATGTGCATCCTTGTGATCTCTGTGGCTCCCAGCTTTGTGCCCCCGTGATCTATGTGCCCCCCTGTGATCCCTGTGCCTCACTGCTATGTACCTCCCTGTGATATTTGTGCTCCCATGTGATCTGTGCCCCCTGTGATCTCTGTCCCCTCCAGCTATGTGTCCCTCCGTGATCTGTGTCCCCCAGCTTTGTGCCCCCGTGATCTATGTGCCCCCTGTGATCCCAGTGCCTCCTGCAATGTACCCCCTGTGATATTTGTGCTCCCATGTGATCTGTGCCCCCTGTGATCTCTGATCCCTCCAGCTATGTGCTTCCCAGCTATGTGCCCCTCCGTGATCTCTGTGCCCCCGAGCTATGTGCCCTCCTTTGATCTTTATGCACCCCCTTTGATTTCTGTGCCCCCCTGCGATCTTTGTGCCACCCCTGGAAAAGCAGCTGTGAGAAGCAACATGATCAGCATCACCTAACATCACAGCTGCACCAAAGAGAAGCAGCTCCAGCCGTCACATTAAGGGTGAGTTACCGTAATTGTTTGACTAAATATACCAGGGTAATTTTCAAGGTGATCATTTTTCTGTGGCCCCGCATGATGGTAGAAATTTTTAAAATGGCCCCTAGCTGGAAAAAGGTTCCCCATCCCTGGGCTAAACCATCAGTTTTGGCAGGATCGGCTGACCATCTAATCTGTATAGAGGAGTCCTGACTCTTCTCCGATGGCAAATGTTGGGGAAAAGAAGGATCGGCCATCTTGACTTTCAATTTGAGGGACTCTCTTTTTTTTCTCAGTGGAAATAAACTGATGCTATTGACAACATGGACACTCAGTCGATCTGAGCGTGCAGTGTATGGGGTTTTGGGAGGAATATCTGTCAGCCAAATATCTTCATCATACCCAATGTTATACCTTATGGGGGTTGTCCAGTACTTTTACATTGTGGATGTGCAATATTTGGCATCGGTCGCTATTCAGAGGTGATGTGCACATCTCATCTGGACCGGGATCTGTTAATGGTGGGGTGCCGAGTGTCTGATATTTATGACATTAATACCACTTTATACCCGTTAGTAATTAGAACACTAGGACCTAATTAATGGACCAACTTGCAAACATTTTGATCTCATAGTTCTAAAATAAAACTTTGAAAAACTTGAAGATGCATAAGTAAATACGTCTTTTGGCTTGACTTGCTGCCCACTATCTTAACCCTTGAGCAAAATCCAGTCATTTAAAGTCACATCCTATTTTCCTTCCGGGTACTGAGAGTGACAAAGGTAAGGTTTTTGGCTTAACAGATCCCTATAAATATTTATGTACAGTCAGTTAAATATATATCTGCATAGTCAGCATTATGGAAAAGTAATTAAATATCCTTGACCTAAATCTCAGGTAATAGGGCTCCAGCTATCCAGGTGCTTCTCTCCCCGGAACTTAACCATTTTAGACACATAGATGTCAGGGATTCATTGGAAATCTTTCCGGAGACTGAATGTGTCAGCCATGTTGCTGTGAAGAAGAAGAAGGTATTTTCAGTTTCCTGACGGTTCACAAAACTTGGCATCTGAATCTCCAGTCTGCTTACGCTGCATCGCCGCAGCTGTCACCGAGGATAATGGTGTCAAACAGCAAAGAAACTGCATTAAAAGTTACTGTTCTGCCTCCTGATGCCAAGCACATGCCACATAAATTACTTACAGGTCCTAAAGGGAACAAGGCTCTATTGATTTTATTATAAATGACTTGTCTTACGGATTTTGTAAACATTACCTTTTTGTCGTTTCATGATCTAAGACAGGCTATTTACTATTATCAATGTGCTGACGTTGCCTTTAATTATAGAGGATCTGTCACCAGATTTCACAGTACAAACTGCATCCGTTATCAAAGGGGGTTTTCAGGGACATAATTATTGATAGTCTACCCTTAGAATAGGTCATCAATATTAGATTAGTGGATGTGCTGGAAAATGGATTACCACAATCAGCCGATTGTTAGGGAAGGTGGCGCATCGGAAGTGGCACACATACGTTGTTTAGTGACTGGTCTCCAGATCACTCACGTATGATGGCTCACTGTACACAATGTACAAGGCCGTGCCGTTTCCACTGTGCCATGGGCTCTATGATCAGCCGAGCATGTGGACGCCGGGAGTCAGATCTCCACCAATCTTACCTATATTGATCAAGTCATCAAAATTACTATAAGGACAGAGTCAGACGGCTGTCTGAGAACAGATCGCATTGTTCAGGCAGGCCGGCTGCACTCCTGACCCGAGTGTGACAGCTGAATAGACATACATGCTATCACGCGCGGGTCGTGACATATTGGGCTTCAATTTTTGCGTTTATTTGTGAAAAAAATGGAAATTTGGCGAAAATTTTGAAAATTTCGCAATTTTCAAATTTTGAATTTTTATTTTGTTAAACCAGACAGTTATGTGACACAAAATAGTTAATAAATAACATTTCCCACATGTTTACTTTACATCAGCACAATTTTGGAAACAATATTTTTTTTTGCTGGGAAGTTATAAGGGTTAAAATTTGACCAGCGATTTCTCATTTTTACAACGAAATTTACAAAACCATTTTTTTTAGGGACCACCTCACATTTGAAGTCAGTTTGAGGGGTCTATGTGGCTGAAAATACCCAAAAGTGACACCATTCTAAAAACTGCACCCCGCAAGGTGCTCAAAACCACATTCAAAAAGTTTATTAACCCTTCAGGTGCTTCTTCACAGCAGCAGAAGCAACATGGAAGGAAAAAATTAACATTTAATTTTTTAGTCACAAAAATGATATTTTAGCAACAATTTTTTTATTTTCCCAAGGGTAAAAACAGAAACTGGACCCCAAAAGTTAATGTACAATTTGTCCTGAGTACACCGATACCCCATATGTGGGGGGGAACCACTGTTTGGGCGCACGACAGGGCTGGGAAGGGAAGGAGCGTCATTTGACTTTTTCAATGAAAAATTGGCTCCAATCTTTAGCGAACACCATGTCGCGTTTGGAGAGCCCCTGTGTGCCTAAACATTGGAGCTCCCCCACATGTGACCCCATTTTGGAAACTGGACCCCCCAAGGAGCTTATCTAGATGCATAGTGAGCACTTTGAACCCCCAGGTGCTTCACAAACTGATCCGTAAAAATGAAAAAGTACTTTTTTTTCACAAAAAAATTATTTTAGCCTCAATTTGTTCATTTCCACATGGGCAACAGGATAAAATGGATCCTAAAATGTGTTGAGCAATTTCTCCTGAGTACACCGATACCTCATATGTGGTCACAAACCTCTGTTTGTGCACACGGCAAGGCTCGGAAGGGAAGGAGCGCCATTTGACTTTTGAATGAAAAATTAGCTCCAATCGTTAGCGGACACCATGTCGCGTTTGGAGAGCCCCTGTGTGCCTAAACATTGGAGCTCCCCCACATGTGACCCCATTTTGGAAACAAGTCCTCCCATGGAACTTATCTAGATATGTGGTGAGCATTTTAAACCCCCAAGTGCTTCACAGAAGTTTACAACGCAGAACCGGGAAAATAAAAACTCATTTTTCTTTCCTCAAAAATTATGTTTTAATAAGCAATTTTTTATTTTCACAAGGGTAACAGGAGAAATTGGACCCCAATAGTTGTTGCCCAGTTTGTCCTGAGTACGCTGGTACCCCATATGTGGGGGTAAACCACTGTTTGGGCACACGTCGGGGCTTAGAAGGGAAGTAGTGACTTTTGAAATGCAGACTTTGATGGAATGGTCTGCTGGCGTCACATTGCATTTGCAGAGCCCCTGATGTACCTAAACAGTGGAAACCCCCCACAAGTGACCCCATTTTGGAAACTAGACCCCCCAAGGAACTTATCTAAATGTGTGGTGAGCACATTCAACCCCCAAGTGCTTCACAGAAGTTTATAACGCAGAGCCGTGAAAATAAAAATTCATTTTTCTTTCCTCAAAAATTATGTTTTAGCAAGCAATTTTTTATTTACGCATGGGTAACAGAAATTTGACCCCAATAGTTGTTGCCCAGTTTATCCTGAGTATGCTGGTACCCCATATGTGGGGGTAAACCACTGTTTGGGCGCACGTTGGGGCTCGGAAGGAAGGGAGCACCATTTGACTTTTTGAAAGCAAGATTGGCTGGAATCAATGGCGGCGCCATGTTGCGTTTGGAGACCCCTGATGTGCCTAAACAGTGGAAACCCCTCAATTCTACCTCCAACACTAACCCCAACACACCCCTAACCCTAATCCCAACTCTAGCCATAACCCTAATCACAACCCTAACCCCAACACACCCCTAACCACAACCCTAACCCCAACACACCCGTAACCCCAATCCCAACCCTATCCCTAATCCTAACCCTAATCCCAACCCTAACCACAACTTTAACCCCAACACACCCCTAACCATAACCCTAACCACAAGCCTAATCTTAACCCTATTTTCAACCCTAGCCCTAATTCCAACCCTAACTCTAATTCCAACCCTAACCCTAAGGCTATGTGCCCACATTGCGGATTCGTGTGAGATTTTTCCGCACGATTTTTGAAAAATCCACAGGTAAAAGGCACTGCGTTTTACCTGTGGATTTACCCCGGATTTCCAGTGTTTTTTTGTGCGGATTTCACCGGATTCCTATTGAGAAACAGGTGTAAAACGCTGCGGAATCCGCAAAATGAATTGACATGCTGTGGAAAATACAACGCAGCGTTTCCACGCGGTATTTTCCACACCATGGGCACAGCGGATTTAGTGTTCCATAGGTTTACATGGTACTGTAAACCTGATGGAAAACTGCTATGAATCTGCAGCGGCCAATCCGCTGCGGATCCGCAGCCAAATCCGCACTGTGTGCACATAGCCTAATTCTAACCCTAACCCTAGTTCTAACCCTAACCCTGGCCCTAACCCTAGTTCTAACCCTAACCCTAGTGGAAAAAAAATATTTTCTTTAATTTATTATTGTCCCTACCTATGGGGGTGATAAGGGGGTCATTTACTATTTTTTTTAATTTTGATCACTGTGATAGTTTTATCACAGTGATCAAAATATACCTGGAACGAATCTGCCAGCCGGCAGATTCGGCGGGCGCACTGAGCATGCGCCCGCCATTTTGGAAGGTGGTGGCACCCATGGAGAAGACGGACGGATACCGGGAGGCTCATTAAGTATGGGGGGGGGAGATCGGAGCGCAGGGGGGATTGGAGCACGGGGGGTGGGATCGGAGCAAGGGGGAGCGGACAGGAGGACGGGGGAGCAGACAGGACAACGGAGGGGAGCGGAGCACAGGACGGAGGACTGGGGAGATCGGTGGCGTGGGGGGGCAGATCAGCGTTTCCAGCCATGGCCGATGATATTACAGCATCGGCCATGGCTGGATTGTAATATTTCACCAGTTTTCATAGGTGAAATATTGCAAATCGCTCTGATTGGCAGTTTCACTTTCAACAGCCAATCAGAGCGATTGTAGCCACGGGGGGAGGGGTGAAGCCACCCCTCCTGGGCTGAAGTACCACACCCCCTGTCCCTGCAGATTGGGTGAAATTGGAGTTAATCCTTTCACCCGATCTGCAGGGACGCGATCCCTCCATGACGCCACATAGGCATCACAGGTCGGATTGGCACCGACTTTCATGATGCCTACGTGGCGTCACAGGTCGGGAAGGGGTTAATGATACTATTTTGGTACAAATACGATCACCCGTTATTGTATTTTTCAATGCAACGTTGTGACCAAAAAAATGTAATTCTGGCGTTTTGCCTTTTTTTCTCATTACGCCGTTTAACGATCAGGTTAATTCTTTTTTTGTACTGATAGATCAGGCGATTCTGAACGGGGCGATACCAAACATGTGTATATTTGCTTTTTTTTATTGTTTTATTTTGAATGGGGCAAAAGGGGGGTGATTTGAACTTTTATATTTTTTTTTACTGTTTTTAAAAATTTTTTTTTTTACTTTTTGCACGCTTCAATAGTCTCCATGGGAGACTAGAAGCTGCAATACTTTGATCGGCTCTGCTACATACAGGCGATGATCAGATTACCTGTATGTAGCAGAAATGCTCACTTGATATGAGCGCCGACCACTGGGCGGTGCTCATAGCAATCTGGCTATGACAACCTTTACCCCTGAAGGTGCCCGTTAATGACCGGGCCAATTTTTACTATTCTGACCACTGCCCCTTTATGAGGTTATAGCTCTGGAACGCTTTATAAGCATCCCACTGATTCCGAGACTGCTTTTTCGTGACATATTGTACTTGATGATAGTGGTAACATTTCTTTGAGGGGTCCATATGACAGAAAATATCCAAAAGTGACACCTTCCTAAAAACTGCACCCCTCAAGATGCTCAAAACCACATTCAAGAAGTTTATTAACCCTTCAGGTGCTTCATAGGAATTTTCAGAATGTAGAAAATAAAATGAACATAAAAATTACTTTAGATCCAAATTTTTTTATTTTGACAAGGGTAACAGGAAAAAATGGACCCCAAAATTTGTTATGTAATTTCTACCGAGCATGCCGATACCCCATATGAGAGAGAAACCTACTGTTTGGGCACACGGCAGAGCTCGGAAGGGAAGGAGCACCATTTGACTTTTTTGAATGCAAAATTTGCTGGAACACTTGGCGGATGCCATATCTCGTTTGGAGAGGCTCTGATGTGCCTAAACCGTGAAAATCCCCCCCAAGTGACACCATTTTGGAAACTAGACCCCCCCCAGGGAACTGATCCAGATGTGTGGTGAGAACACTAAACCCTCAGGTGCTTCACAGAAGTTTAAAACGTTGAGTAGTAAAAATTTAAAAAAAAAAAATTTTTTCCCACAAATATGTTTTTAGCGCAACATATTGCATTTTCATAAGGGTAACAGGAGAAATTGCACCAATTTGTTGTTCAATTTCTCCTGAGTACGCCAATGCCCAATATGAGGGACAAAACTACTGTTTAGGCGCACGGCAAGGCTCGGAAGGGAAGGAGCGTCATTTGACTTTTTGAATGTAAAATTTCCTGGAATCATTAGCGGACACCATGTCCTATTTGGAGAGCCCCTGATGTGCCTAATCAGTAGAAACCAACCACAAGTTACCTCATTTTGGAAACTAGACCCTTCAAGGAATGTATTTAGATGCGTGGTGAGAACCTAGAACCCCCAGATGCTTCACAGAAGGTTATAACGTTGACCCATGAAAATAATAAAATAATATTTTCCTTGCAAAAATGCAATTTTAGACCCAAATTTTGCATTTTCATAAGGGTAATATGAGAGATTTCACCATACAATTTGTAGTGCAATTTCTCCTGAGTACGCCGATACCTCATATGTGGGAGAAAACTACTGTGTGGGTGCATGGCAGGGCTTGGAAGGGAAGAGCATCATTTAACTTTTTGAACAAAAAAAAATCAAGTTTTCCCCCAAATATGTTTTTAGCACAACATATTGCATTTTCATAAGCGTAACAGGAGAAACTGCACCATACAATTTGTTGTGCAATTTCTCCTGAGTACGCCGATGCCCAGAATGAGAGACAAAACTACTGTTTAGGTGCACGGCAGGGCTCGGAATGGAAGAGCATCATTTGACTTTTTGAATGTAAAAATTTCCTGGAATCATTAGCGGACATCATGTCCAATTTGGAGAGCCACTGATGTGCCTAAAAAGTAGAAACCCCACACAAGTTACAGCATTTTGGAAACTAGACCCCTCAAGGAATGTATTTAGATGTGTGGTGGGCACCTTGAACCCCCAGGCGCTTCACTGAGGTTTACAACGTTGAGCAGTGAAAATTAAAACAAATCACAAAAATGTTATTTTGTCCCCAAATTTAGCATTTTCATAAGGGTAAAAGGAGAAATTGCACCATGCTATTTGTTGTGCAATTCCTCCCGAGTACACTGATGCCCCATATGTGGGGGAAAACTACTGTTTAGACGCACGGCAGGGCTCGGAAGGGAAGAGGCGCCATATTGGAGTTCAGATCTTGCTGGAATGGTTTGAGGGTGCCATGTCACATTGGCAGACCCCTGAGGATCTAGAATAACAGAAGCCCCCTATATGGGAACTAATTTTCGAACTAAACTCCCCATTGAATTCATCTAGGGGTGCAGTGATCATATTGACACCACATGTGCCTCACAGAATTTTATACCACTGAGCGGTGAAGAAAGAATAAGTTACATTTTTACCACTAAAATGTTCTTTTAGCCCCAAGTTTTTAAGTTTTCTAAGGGCTAATAGGAATGTTTTTTTTCACAACAAACTGAGGTCCAGGAGACCGCTGCTGTCAATCACTGCGCTGACATGAGACAGCTGGGAGAACTTGGTAAGGTGACAATGACTTCCTTTATCAGTCTACACTTTTTTAGTGACTGGACAAGAGGAAATATTAATTTACGCTAAAAAAAAAATACATAAAAAATGCAGAAAACAGAAAACCCTCCCCCTGCTATAACGCTCCCCCACCCGCAGAGCACACAGCACACAACCGCACGCCTCAGCGCCGAACTGCACGCAGAATAGTCATGTGACTGGTGAGGTCACCGCACGTGACGCCAACGTCATCAGCAGAACGTACTGACTTCCGCTCAGTCCATAGCGCTCCTGGCAACTAAGCACCTCCTCTTCCGGTCACATGACCAAAGCGTAGCTCCGCCCTGACGTTTTGTGCTCATCTGCTGCTCTTTGTCGGTGGAAGATCCTAACAATGTACGTATCGTGTGCGGCGGGGCCGAGCGGCTCCGGGCTGGCGGGCGGTGCTGGGGACACGGTAACCCTTTATTGGCCGGCACATACCCACATTACCCGTCGGTTCTCCGGCAGCGGCTCTCCGGCAGCACAGCACCTCGCACTGCAGTTTGTCCCCGCAGTCCCGCAACCGCCCCGAGTTCTCACTGACGGTAGATGACGGGAGGGAGGATGTGCCTTCTGTAACCATGGAGACACATGGCTCTGCACAGGGGATGTATGCCATGATGACTTCTTCCTCATTGTCTTAAAGGGATGGTCCAGTGAAAGCCCATCACCCGTCTGACTGATAGCTGATCACACTGCGCAAGATCAGGCCCCGGCGCTGTCAGTGTAGGCGGGGAATAGAGCCGGAGTGACAGAGGCGTTAAGTGCCCCTGTCTGCAGGACTGTGCTCAGTAACCTGCAGTGTCAGGTCGGCGGGGAATAGAGCCGGAGTGACAGAGGCGTAAAGTGCCCCTGTCTGCAGGACTGTGCTCAGTAACCTGCAGCGTCAGGCCGGCGGGGAATAGAGCCGGAGTGACAGAGGCGTAAAGTGCCCCTGTCTGCAGGACTGTGCTCAGTAACCTGCAGTGTCAGGCCGGAAGGGAATAGAGCCGGAGTGACAGAGGCGTAAAGTGCCCCTGTCTGCAGGACTGTGCTCAGTAACCTGCAGTGTCAGGTCGGCGGGGAATAGAGCCGGAGTGACAGAGGCGTAAAGTGCCCCTGTCTGCAGGACTGTGCTCAGTAACCTGCAGCGTCAGGCCGGCGGGGAATAGAGCCGGAGTGACAGAGGCGTAAAGTGCCCCTGTCTGCAGGACTGTGCTCAGTAACCTGCAGTGTCAGGCCGGAAGGGAATAGAGCCGGAGTGACAGAGGCGTAAAGTGCCCCTGTCTGCAGGACTGTGCTCAGTAACCTGCAGTGTCAGGTCGGCGGGGAATAGAGCCGGAGTGACAGAGGCGTAAAGTGCCCCTGTCTGCAGGACTGTGCTCAGTAACCTGCAGCGTCAGGCCGGCGGGGAATAGAGCCGGAGTGACAGAGGCGTAAAGTGCCCCTGTCTGCAGGACTGTGCTCAGTAACCTGCAGTGTCAGGCCGGAAGGGAATAGAGCCGGAGTGACAGAGGCGTTAAGTGCCCCTGTCTGCAGGACTGTGCTCAGTAACCTGCAGTGTCAGGCCGGAAGGGAATAGAGCCGGAGTGACAGAGGCGTTAAGTGCCCCTGTCTGCAGGACTGTGCTCAGTAACCTGCAGTGTCAGGCCGGAAGGGAATAGAGCCGGAGTGACAGAGGCGTTAAGTGCCCCTGTCTGCAGGACTGTGCTCAGTAACCTGCAGTGTCAGGCCGGAAGGGAATAGAGCCGGAGTGACAGAGGCGTTAAGTGCCCCTGTCTGCAGGACTGTGCTCAGTAACCTACAGTGTCAGGCCGGCAGGGAATAGAGCCGGAGTGACAGAGGCGTAAAGTGCCCCTGTCAGCAGGACTGTGCTCAGTAACCTGCAGCGTCAGGCCGGCGGGGAATAGAGCCGGAGTGACAGAGGCGTAAAGTGCCCCTGTCTGCAGGACTGTGCTCAGTAACCTGCAGTGTCAGGCCGGAAGGGAATAGAGCCGGAGTGACAGAGGCGTTAAGTGCCCCTGTCAGCAGGACTGTGCTCAGTAACCTGCAGCGTCAGGCCGGCGGGGAATAGAGCCGGAGTGACAGAGGCGTAAAGTGCCCCTGTCTGCAGGACTGTGCTCAGTAACCTGCAGTGTCAGGCCGGAAGGGAATAGAGCCGGAGTGACAGAGGCGTTAAGTGCCCCTGTCTGCAGGACTGTGCTCAGTAACCTGCAGTGTCAGGCCGGAAGGGAATAGAGCCGGAGTGACAGAGGCGTTAAGTGCCCCTGTCTGCAGGACTGTGCTCAGTAACCTGCAGTGTCAGGCCGGAAGGGAATAGAGCCGGAGTGACAGAGGCGTTAAGTGCCCCTGTCTGCAGGACTGTGCTCAGTAACCTGCAGTGTCAGGCCGGAAGGGAATAGAGCCGGAGTGACAGAGGCGTTAAGTGCCCCTGTCTGCAGGACTGTGCTCAGTAACCTACAGTGTCAGGCCGGCAGGGAATAGAGCCGGAGTGACAGAGGCGTAAAGTGCCCCTGTCAGCAGGACTGTGCTCAGTAACCTGCAGCGTCAGGCCGGCGGGGAATAGAGCCGGAGTGACAGAGGCGTAAAGTGCCCCTGTCTGCAGGACTGTGCTCAGTAACCTGCAGTGTCAGGCCGGAAGGGAATAGAGCCGGAGTGACAGAGGCGTAAAGTGCCCCTGTCAGCAGGACTGTGCTCAGTAACCTGCAGCGTCAGGCCGGCGGGGAATAGAGCCGGAGTGACAGAGGCGTAAAGTGCCCCTGTCTGCAGGACTGTGCTCAGTAACCTGCAGTGTCAGGCCGGAAGGGAATAGAGCCGGAGTGACAGAGGCGTTAAGTGCCCCTGTCAGCAGGACTGCTCAGTAACCTACAGTGTCAGGCCGGCAGGGAATAGAGCCGGAGTGACAGAGGCGTAAAGTGCCCTTGTCTGCAGGACTGTGCGCAGTAACCTACAGTGTCAGGCTCGTGCTCCAGGCGGCCCGTGGGGGTCTTCATGTGTGTGTATATAACGGTCTTAATAAAACCCCTCCCCTTCTCCGGTGTCGGCCCCTGCGCTGCAGCAGGATCGCATGTTAGGTGTCCTAATGATAACTGGGCCTGATGTTACTGAGCGAGTACAAAACAAATGTGAAAATGGCGCCTGCGCATTAGCAGCTATCGGACCACCTCTCTCTATATATATCTACTATATAATTGTCTGAGGGTCACTTCCGTCTTTCTGTCTGTCTGTCACGGATATTCATTGGTCGCGGCCTCTGTCTGTCATGGAAATCCAAGTCGCTGATTGGGCGCGGCAAAACAGCTTCGACCAATCAGCGATGTGCACAGTCTGGAAGAAAATGGCCGCTCCTTACTCCCTGCAGTCAGTGCCCGGCGCCCGCATACTCCCCTCCAGTCACCGCTCACACAGGGTTAATGCCGGCGGTAACGGACCGCGTTATGCCGCGGGTAACTCACTCCGTTACCGCCGCTATTAACCCTGGGCAATATACTACGTGGGCATGCATACGGTATTTTCGAATACCCGATGCGTTAGAATCTAGTGTAGTATATAGCAGCCACGCGATATCTAACACCGCCCACGCAGTATACAGCAGTGTGGGCACCATATCCCTGTTAAAAAAATAATTAAAATAAAAAATAGTTATATACTCACCCCCTGGGATCCACCGAAGCTCTGGCGATGCGGCTGCTGCCATCTTCCGTTCCCAGGATGCATTGCGAAATTACCCAGATGACTTGGCGGTCTCACGGAAGATGGCGGGCGGCTCGGCGGACAACGGAGGGTGAGTATAGCAGGTTTTTTGTTTTTTTATTAATTTTTACATTACATTTTTTTTACTATTGATGCCGGATAGGCAGCGTCAATAGTAAAAAGTTGGGGTCACACAGGGTTAATAGCGGTGGTAACGGAGTGAGTTACCCGCGGCATAACGTGGTCCGTTACCGCTGGCATTAACCCTGTGTGAGCGGTGACCGGAGGGGAGTATGCGGGCGCCGGGCAGTGACTGCGGGGAGTAAGGAGCGGCCATTTTCTTCCGGAGTGTGCCCGTCGCTGATTGGTCGTGGCTGTTTTGTGGCGACCAATCAGCGACTTGGATTTCCATGATAGACAGAGGCCGCGACCAATGAATATCCGTGACAGACAGAAGTGACCCTTAGACAATTATATAGTAAATTTGTGCACTGTCGCCTTGTCTGTGCTGCTGCGCTCCGTCTGTGGAGATAAGGACATCTGACGCTTTCCTCCTCCGTCCTGCAGATCCCTCGTTCCTGTCACATATGCTAGCGGCACAATGACCACCCTGGACGACAAGCTGTTGGGGGAGAAGTGTCAGTACTACTACAGCAGCAGCGAGGACGAGGACAGCGAGCAGGAGCGGAAGATACGGCAGAGCGCGGGCGGGGAGTGTGATGGAGGGAAGGAAGGCAGCGCCATCAACACAGGTAACACGGAGGGGCCGGGGGACTACAAGGAATCACCAGTGGGGTCTCCGTGTACAATTCTTCATAGATGATTTCAAAGAAATCTCTAGGAGCTGAAGCCCCCGTACATGATAGGTAGCGGACCGCTCAGTCTGGTGAAACTACCTCATCCCGCTCGTCCGCAGTATCTGCCGTCAGGGCGGCTCCTGCACACATGTGCACCGCACGCTGTCAGGATTCTCCAGTAATGGTGGCGAGACCGGGCGGTCATGGCAGTTTGTGTACTTCAGCCATGTTCCGGCCTCGCTCAGCTCTCGTGATCGTGGTCCTTAGATGATGGGGCACGGTCCCTGCGCCTCACTATTGATGTGAGTGTAATCCACGGGGGACATTTATTAAGACGGCCTTTGTACACGGGAGTACGGAGCATTAATGAATGACTTGGGGGGAGTCGGGGTGTTTCTGGCTGTTGATGCGCCAGGAAATAAAACCTACACTGCTGATGAGCTGGTAAAGATCTCCGTTACTGTAAAGGTACGTCACACATAACGATTTCTTTAACGATATCGTTGCTTTTTGTGACGTAGCAACGATTTAGTTAACGAAATCGTTGTGTGACAGCGACCAATGATCAGGCCCCTGCTGGGAGATCGTTGGTCGCTGGGAATGATCAGGACCTTTTTTTTTTGGTCGCTGGATCACCCGCTGTCATCGCTGGATCGGCGTGTGTGACGCCGATCCAGCGATGTGTTCACTGGTAACCAGGGTAAATATCGGGTTACTAAGTGCAGGGCCGCGCTTAGTAACCCGATATTTACCCTGGTTACCATTGTAAAAGTTAAAAAAAAAAAACAGTACATACTCACATTCCGTTGTCTGTCACGTCCCCCGGCGTCGGCTTCCCGCACTGACTGTCAGCGCCGGCTGGCCGTAAAGCAGACGTCACCGCTGTGCTGTGCTTTACGGCCGGCGCTCACAGTCAGTGCGGGAAGCTCAGTCAGTGCGGCCCTGCGCTTAGTAACCCGATGTTTACCCTGGTTACCCGGGGACTTTGGCATCGTTGGTCGCTGGAGAGAGTTGTCTGTGTGACAGCTCTCCAGCGACCACACAACGACTTACCAACGATCACGGCCAGGTCGTATCACTGGTCGTGATCGTTGGTAAATCGCTAAGTGTAACAGTACCTTTATGAGTCTAATCGTCCAATGATAGGACCCGCATTGATTGGCAGAACAGGGAACTTTTACCCGCGATAGAATGGAGGGGACTGCACATGCTCGACCACCGCTTCATTCATTCCCTATGGAGGTGCCGAGCTCTGCACTCGGGAGAATGATTGGAGCAGCACTGCACATGCTCGACCATCACTTCATTCATTCCCTCTGTAGAATGATTGGAGCAGCAATCAGTCATCCAACTTGATTCTTTATATTGAAACTGGAATAAAAGTGCTCCATTCTGCCAGTCGGTGCAGCCCCCGGCAGTCGGACCACCACTGATCAGCAAGGTTATCACTAGCCAACTTCTTTAATAATATGTACCCAAGCCAACATCCGTATGGAGAGAATATTCACCTTTCATACTCTGTGCTGTACAAATATCTGTGATGGAGTTGTTGCAGGCTCAGGCGCTGAGTCCGTTGCTCACTGCAGGTGGCAGCTGCGTTATGGACGATTCTAGAATGTCGCTGTTCTATCGATTATCACCCAGAATTTTGTGTTCCCGTCTCACGAAACTGAATTTGCTCAGGTCCAAAAGGCGTGATCAACGACTGGAGGCGCTACAAGCAGCTGGAGACGGAGCAAAGCGAGGAGCAGAAGAGGGAGCTGGAGCAGCTGGTCAAGAGGTTGTCCATGACCTGCAAATCTCACCTGGACGAGGAGAAGGAGAAACAGAAACAAAAAGAACTTGACGAAAAGTTACACGGGAAGGTAAAACCGCCGTATGGATTTTTCTTTACATAGAATGAAGGAAAGACTCCAGACATTTCCTCCATTCCCCAAACCCATGCCCCCTGCCTGACTGATGTCTAGGCTGATCTAATGGCAAATTATGATCACACAAGTCATGAAATAACTTTGTAGGTTGTTGTTGGTAAATCTGTCTCCGGGGACCTGCACCCAAAGCTTTCAACCCCTGAACAACCTGGGCGGAACCTTGTTGTCAAAGATCACATGTGGGTGCATGGAGCGGACTCTGCAGGCGATGCT